>NC_141553.1:5555000-5855000 GCF_021556685.1 Rattus norvegicus | reverse complement strand
TTGTAAGTCCAGTGGTAAGTGGGCCAGCCCTGGCCCTTGCATAAGTCCCGGTGTCGAAGGAAGAAAGCCTGGACCCGGAACCGGCGGCCACAATGGGGACACGCGTGCAGAGCTCTGGCATGGGTCTTCATGTGCTCTGTCAGATGATGCTTCAGCTTGAAGCGTTTATTACAGATGCCGCAGCCGAAGGGACGAAGGCTGAAGGTCAACATGATGTGTCGGTCTCGTTTCGGCTTGACTGCAAACCGTTTTCCACACAAGCAAGCAAAGCACTTTCCATCTGCAGGGGGTGTCCCTCCTAGCTTCACAGGCCCGTGCATAGCCTGCCCTGTTCCTCCGGGTCCTCCGCCCCCTGACAAGATTTCATTCCCATGGAGATCCACTGGTTTCCAGGATGGGTCTCCTGCCCCAGACGTCTCCCCTCCTCCTGAGGACAGCAAGTATCTTAGCTCCCCATTTTCCTCAGAGTTCTCTCCAGGCAGTACTTTGGTCTTTTCCTTTGCTCCTCCAGACAGAGTCCTGCCTCCTGATGTCTCCTCCTTACACTCGACGTTTTCCTGGTTAACGTATAAGATTTGGGAAGTTTGTACGGGAGGGGCAGGAGGATCAAGTGTTGAGTTCTCATCCTCTGAAGGTTTGCTGGGAAGAGTCGATGTAGGCAACGGGTGGGATCCGCAAGCCTGGGAAACCGCTCCTGACACTCTCTCAGGCTGAGGGGTCTGAAAGGGTGGGGCTGCTGACCTCTGCTCCTCTTCCTCCTCTACTTTGACCTGAATCTGTAACATTCCTTCTAGTTCACCCCCCTCCCCTCCACTGGGGCTCTCAGGGGCAGCAGAATTCTCTGTGGAAGCGGAGGACCGCCCTGGGTTCTGGAAAGGGGAAGAGCGAATGCACCAGCCTCCTGCAGATGTTGTGGAAAGAAGTGTGAGGCTGGAGGCTCCTCCACCAGATGAAATTCCACTGGACGTTTCTAGCTCTCGAAGAATCTCTGAGCACCGATCTACTACCTGCCACATCTGAAGGCCACTGGCCACGAGGAGATGGGCAGGAAGAGCATCCAATGGCAGGTGGAGGCTTCCTGAATAGATGAGCTGAAGCAGTCCCTCGAACGCATCTGCCTCGATGACATTCGGTAAAGTGAGTCGGGGCGCATCCCCCAATAGCAGCTTGTCATGGAAGTAAGGAGAGGCAGCAGCCAACACTGCTTTGTGAGCCCTCAGTTCCCTGCCCTGAACCAGGAGGGATACATCACAGAACTTTCCCTCCAGCCTATGGCGGTTCAGGGATTCCAGCAGCGAAGAGCTATGATGAGGGAAATCAATGTGGATTGTCTGTGGGGCTGGGTTACACCTCGGAGAAGAGGGTGCGGGAGGCAAAGGAGTCGAAGCATCCATGGCTACCTCGGAGGGAGAAATAAAACCCGGGGATGAAGACTGCAGAGGAAAGAGACTAGGGTCACACAAGTTCGGGGTATGAGACCTGCCTCAAGCCGCTCCCCACCGACACTTGAAAACTCTTCAGTGACAAGTTTCTGTGTATTAGTTCCGCCCACCAAGAAACCCAGCAAAACACTAACCAGGGTTTTCACTTCCAGGCCCAGCGGAAGCCAAGTAGGGAAGGGATGGCGCCCCGCCTCGCTGGCTCAGTCGCCCTCCGCCGCCGCTCGCCCCTCCTCACCTTGCTCGGACAGGCCGGCTCCGCGAGCTCCGGCCCCACGACTTCCCACCGACACGCCCCCACCGCACGCACGACCGCGTCGGAGCTCCTCGCATCCACTGCGCCTGGCCGGCCGGAAGCTGCCGCAGTTCCGCCGGACGCCACTGCAGCCAGGCGCGGAGGGCCGGACCTGGTTTGCAGCCAATGGGAGAGCGGCGGCCTACAAGACCTCTCCTCATTGGCTGGTCAGTCGGAGGGGCGGGGCTTTGGGCGGGCGGGCTGCTGGAGCGGCGGCGAATGTTTTCCGGGATGAGCGGCCGATGAGGAGGGTGGTTCTGCGGGTTCTGGGGTGAGGGGAGTGACTGGCTCCGCAGCGCGGTGTGTGTATCCCCCCGACTCTTGCCGCGCGAGGTAGGAGATGCGGCTGTCCTCCGCGTGCACGTGGGGCAGCCAGGTCAGAAGTCTGGAGCGCACACATGCTGAGCACCCCGGGTTCTTTCCTCCATTTCGCAGACAAGCGTCCTCACAATTAAACCCTATGTCGAGAGGGTTTTGCACTTGGAGTCTTTCGGGCGTTAAAAGCCGGTTCCCAGCCTCAGCGCCTTTGGGTCGAGTGTCCGGCGGGTAGAGAACGGGGGTAGGAGTTTCACCAGAAAGGCCCTGCCGTATATAGTTTTCCTGACTCGAGCAGTGTGTAGTGGAAGAAGACATGATTTTGTTTTACTTTTTCTCCCCCAAAGTAGTCCCTGTCAGCCTTCAGGTGGTTCTGGAGACCCCAGGCTAAAAAATCAGCCCCCCCCCCGCGACAGACGCTTTTTTAGTCCCAGGAGGCAGAGGCAGGCGGATCTTGCTAGTTCAAGGCCACCCTGGTCTACAGAGTGAGTTCCAAGACAGCCCAGAACCACACAGAGACCCTGTCTTGAAAAACCAAAAATAAAAGTCAGCCCAGCGATAAAAGAACAATCTCCGTTTATTAAACATGATTTTTCTGTTTCACCACACACTCCAGAAAAAAAAAGGGAAATGGACCCGGGAGTGGGAGAAAAGAGGGGGTGTGGGGGGATGGGGGTGGGGACCAAGAGTCTGGGAGCAGGAGCAGAAAGGAGAACGAGTAAACAAACAGCAAAAAAAATGAGTAAGAAGATCTTCTCCCTACTCTTAAGGTGGTGGGTGGGGAAGGAAATGAGGGGTGGGGCTAGGGAGCCAGGAAGCTCTGTACAGAGGGGTCGCCTCCCAGCCCCCCACCCCAATTATGTACAGTACAAACCCCAGATAATTACAACAGCCAAAGAGGAGGGAGGAGGTCCAAGGGTAAGGCCTGATGTAGGGAAGCAGAGGAGAGGGAATGGGATAAAATTTCACATATTTACAACTTTTATATAAGTATAAATTTGGCCCCGGCTGGGTGGGTGTATGTAGAGGGGTAAGTTTGAAGGAGAGCTGTTCATACAAAAGAAAGGTCGAGTCTGGAGTCTGGGAAGAATTCTCAATACCAAACGCAAGAAGGGGTGAAGAGACAAGGCTGGGTAGAGGGCAGCAGTCAGAGAAGAGGGGTACCCAGGAGGGGTTTCTCCCCTTCATGGTTTACCCACCCAGACCCCATCCATCCTACCTCCCCTGTTCCGCCAGAGAGCTATGTACAGAAAACACCGAAAAAGCGTGGAGCTGGCGGGAGGGAGGGAGACTGGGTGAGGGGGAGGGTGAGAGGGAAGCCCAGCCCTGTCCTACCTCCCCCAGGGGACAGAGTCATGTAAGGGGGCCCCCAAACACCCATCCTCCAACACAGGTCCCCCCATCCTGGGGGAGAGAGACATGGCTTTTCCTAGAGTAAGTTCCCCCCTCCCCATGGGAGTAGAGACAAGAGAGGGAAG
This sequence comes from Rattus norvegicus, assembly GCF_021556685.1. Lineage (NCBI taxonomy): Eukaryota > Metazoa > Chordata > Mammalia > Rodentia > Muridae > Rattus > Rattus norvegicus. Next base: position 5,851,473 of record NC_141553.1, on the reverse strand, counting down.
GGGTAGAGGACTGGCTGTGTGTCGGGGTAGGGCAGATCAGCTAATCTGTCCTCTACGACCCAACACACATGGCCTCCTAAACCCTAACCCCCTCATCCGAACCTCAATTCCACCCCACCCAACACACTGGGGGAGGGGGGGGCATAAGCCCCCTCACCCCGCTCTGGGACCAGCCAAGAGCAGATCAGGTGTGGGAAGAAGGGGAGGCAACTCCCATTCCCCCCTTGCCGCCCCCTCCCTGCCCCGGTGGCCCCCTCCACCCCATCTGGGTTCTGGGTGGGGAGAGTTAATGTAAGAGTGGAAAGAGGAGAAGGAGTTGTGCGTGCTGAGCCCCCCCAGACGCTCCTGAGAAATCAAGGGGTAATAGGGCCCCCTCACCCGGGGTCCCCTCCCCATAACAAGGGGGGCAGGGGAGGCCAAAATGGGGTGGTAGAGGGGGGTTATAGATTGTCAGCTCTGGTTACTGCTAAAAAAATCACCCTGAAGTTGAAAGTTTGGAGGTGCCACACCCCCAGTGTGGGGGTGAGGGTCTGTCCCCCAGTGCTCAGGGGAACTGTGAGGCAGAGGATGGGGATAGCACCCCAGAGTGAAGGGGTCTGTGTGGGGTAGGTGGTGTCCTGGGGTGAGAGGGCAGCTGAGGGTCCCACTCTCCCTCCTGGAATGGAGCAGTGGGGTTGACAGATGGGTGCCCCAAGGAGGCGTTAAGGGAGACAATCCCGCTGTCCCTTGGTGACGTCCAGTCCTGGTGGTTGGTGATGTTCCAGGGTCGGGTGCACTGGGAAGGAGGTCTGTGACGCTGGGTGGGCCGGGGTAGGGTGCACAGGGAAGGAGGTCTGTGATGCTGGGTGGGCTAGTGGTCTGCGGTGTTCCGGAACTCGCCGTTCTCTGTGATCTGCAGCCGGGGTGGGGGGGGTGGGGCTGGGGGGGCCAGGCCGTTCCAAGGTGGGGCCAGCGTCACACGCGGGTTTGTTGGACCCAAGGGGGGAAGCTGCCTCTCCTGCAAGACACCAAAGAGGAGAGCGCGGACTTATTGAGACGCTTCGCGGGGGCCAGGATGCTAGCCCCAAGCTGTGCTTACCTGCACCCAGCCCACTCCACAGCCGTGTCCACCCCACTCCTGTTTGATTCTCACCTCCAGGAATCCACCCCGACTCCTACCAGGAGCCTTCGAGCTACACACCAGAAAACCAGCTCAAAACCAGCTAGCTCTCACCTTCCCTCCAGTATACGCCCACTTCAGGGTCTATGTATGTAACCCACCCGGTCCCAGCCCCGCTTCCATGGAGCCCCCTCCCAGCAGCCTCCACCTAGGCAGGAATTCCAGAGCGCACTGAGGAACCAGAGGAGGCAGTATGGCAAAACCTCATTAGTGCAAACCCCTACAGATCTGCAAGTTTGTTAATAATTTGAACAAAAGCAGGCCTTGAGTTCTCCTTTATCTGTGAGGGAAAAAAAAAAGTGTGCTAAACAAATTGGTGGAAATATGTCTGTGGGAGGGGGACTTAACCTACACCAGCAGACAGACTTCATTCATTAGGCTGTGCTCCCTGAGGGCCTGTGTGGAAGGAGGCCTTGTTCAGAGTTCTACTTACTGTGTTTTGAAGACAAGCATTTCACTAAACAGACATAGTCATTCAGTTCTGTCAGCTATCAGAGTGGACCTTTCAAGTCTAACATCCCAAACTAGGCTTCGCTGTACTGCAGACAGGGTGGGGATGGGGAAGTGATGTGGAGGGACATCTTGTATGAAGACCCCTCGCACGCACACTTGGTAGGAATGACTCACAGGTTTAGAGCAGTGGTTCTCAGCCTTCCTAATGCTGCAGCCCTTTGCTACAATTCCTCATGGGGTCATCACAACCGGCGAATGATTCTGTTACTACTTCATAACTGTAATTTTGCTGCGGTTATGACTTGTACATATCGGATATGGGGCCCTGTGAAAGGCTTGTTATATCCCAAAGGGCGCAGGACCCACCAGGCATTCACTGTGCCCAGACTGCACTCGTGGACTGACTGACTTCCCATCCTTCCCTGCCCCTCCCCGCCCCACCCCATCCTTCTCTTGTCTCAGCTCACCTCCCCAGGTTTCCAGCTTGAGTAGCAGACCCTAGGCTACTCCTGGACCTATTTTCAGAAGCTTCTACAGCTCTTTTACCCACAGCGCAGCCTTCTGTGCCTGTGCTGGGAGAGGGGCCGTGTGGCTCCTCAGTGCTAGACACATACTTAGTGTTTAAAATGAATGCTACTAGCTTTACATAGTAGCTGGGCTGCAGGGGATCAAGGCCTACAAATAGGAACAAATGTCCAAAGTACAGATGTGGCTGTCTAAGCCACATTTAGGTCGGGCAGCGTGAAGTTATCTATATCTGACCTTTTCTCCAAAGGACACAAAAAAGTGAAGGTTTCCAAGATCAGCTCCCCGCCCCATGTCAGAATCAAAGACTCACCTGTTGTTACAATGCCACCCAAAATATAACCTTAAACAGCTGCCCCCTTGGCCCTCTGGGTATCTCACAGGCAGGCAGTGGGATACCCTGAGTGCACGCAGCAGGAGAGCAGGGGAAGGAACCCTCAGATGGCCTCCACTCTGCTTGTCTGCTCATGACGACATGGGCATGCCCCTACGCCCTCACGAACCCAAATTTAGAAACTGGGTAAATTAGGGTGCCATTACTCATTTTACAAAAGAATTCACTGCAGGAGTCCTCTAAATGGCGAGGTTCCTTGGTGTCTCTCAGCACTTGTTTACAGATCACTGACAGCTTTGACAGAGGCCGGGCAGGCAGAGAGAAAAGGTGTTGAGGAGTCCCTGTCCACCACAGCTCCTCCCACAGAAATGTGTCTCAGGACAGGCACCCTGACAGCCTCCCGCTCACTGGCTTTGGACTGGATTCTGTGTCCTGACAGGCTCCTGGGCAGAGGGGAGGGATGCACGGCATTAGCCACAGGAGCTTGGGCGCTGGCTGTCGGAAGAGGCTATTTAACATCTGTTCCTGGTGCCCCTGCCTGGTACCAAATATGGCTACTGAGCTCCTGAATACATTCTAGAGAGCCTGTTTCTCCTCACTTCCAACTTACAGGCCACATGAAACTCAGTCTAGCCTCACATCTGCCCCAGACTCTCGCTTGTCATGTGCTACCTGCTCTGTTTACTGCCACGCCGTCTCTACAGCGTTTTCTCCAGGGCTCCTTCCATTCCCAACTTCACCCAGGAGAAGTAAGGAGGCCTCAGGTTCCTTCTGCCTCACAAGGGCAAAGGAAAAGGAGCAAGGAGGCGACAGCAGGAGGGGGTGAGGGATTAGGAAAGGAACCGGGAACCCCAACCTACCTGCTGCAGTCAGCACAGCCCTCCAACCTGGCCCCAGCCCAATATCCCTCCACCCTGTCCCACCCACTCCAACATCCCAGCTCCCAAGGACGCTCTGGTGAAATGGGGGGTGACAGACAGACACTGGATAGGTAGAGGAAAGGCGGGTGGTGGCAGGAGGTGGCTGTGGGGCCGGTCTGGAGAGAACTGGGGAACCTCTAACTGTGTTGGTCTTTCTGAGGGTTCAGTTGGTACTGCTAAGCATGGAAGGGTAGGTGTGGGGGTGCCAGCAGGTGAGCCTGCTTGTACCTTGGGAAGGGGGTCTGTGCAGGAGGTGTCAGGAGGGAGGGGCCTGTGGAGGGTCTCTGGGTGTGGTGCGTAGCAGTGAGAGGGCAGAGGCTCCAGAGAGTTGGAGGGGGTGGGCTTCACCACCAACCTGCAGTGGTCCGGAGTCACCTCCCCCAGTGTCCTCCGCCCGTGGTCAAAGCGGAACCAGGAGAATTACCTGATGAGGAGCTGCAGGGGGAGAGAGTGGGGTCATGGGGTCAGGAAGCTTGGTGGTGGTGGCAGGGAGGCCTGGTGGTCAGAGCAGAGGGAGGAGGAATATGGACAGGAGAGAGCAGGATCTGAGGGAAGCGGGGGCCAGGGTGCAGAAAGGCCTGGAAGCTGTCTGAGGAGCAGAGAGGGTGGTGACAGGAGTTAGTAGCTTCAGGAAAACACCAGAGGCCAAAGGAAGGTTGAACTTCAACTAAGGAAAGGGGTCTCTGGGAGAGGCCTTTAGCATCTGAAGAACCAGGGGCAAGAGGCTTCATAGGCTCCACCAAGGAGTCAGAATGGAAGTCAAGGGAGCTTTGAGTCTCTAGGGTACCCAGGCCGGAGAAATTACAGCTCAGGTTATACTATGCTCCCTTCTATCCAGTAGAGCCATCAGCCTTCCTGAGTAAGGAGAGCTGAGGGAGCAGACAGGACTGGGCTAGGAGGAGGCAGGGCTGAGAGGCTGAGGTCAGGTGGTGTGGCAGCCCTGAGACGCAGGCAGGAGTGGGAGAGGACCGGAAGGCACAGGAGGAAGGCTGGCACTACGGAGTGAGAGAGGCACAGACAACGGGATGCAGATGAATAGACAAACTGAGGACAACGGGAGACAGACGGACAGACGGACGGGGGTGGGGCCAGGGCGGCACAGCTGGTGCGGTGAGTGCACAGAGACGGTGGGATGGATGGGGATGGCACACGGAGAACATAAATGACATTGTAATTTCCACCTGAGCGTCGAGCAGCCTCTTCTTGGGTTCAGGCAGCGGCTCAGCCATGGCGGGGTGGTCCCGGCGCAGCTCCTCCTCCACCAGCATCAGCCTGAAGGGACGGGCTTCAGTGGGGTTAGTGGCCGGCACGGACTCAGAGCCCACCTGTAGTACTCTTGGCCTTGGGGAACCCCTGCAACTCTGGAAAAACCTTGGACATTCCCCTCCTCGCAGAATTCCTCCTCCCCCAGTACCCAAAAGACGCTGTCACCAGAGTCTGCTTTCCACTTTCTCCCAGGGATCTTCATGCCTGCCTCCTGGGGCTTTTTAGAGACACATATGTTGTTTCACTGTGTAGCTCTGGCTGGCCCGGACCTCACTGTGTAGACAAGGCTGACCTTGTCTCTGAGAGCTGCCTGCCCTAGCCTCCCATGTGACAGAATTAAAGGCAAGGATCCGCACACCCAGCTTCTTATTTCTTTGTTTTTGAGACAGTGTTTCTTTGTGTAGCCCTGGCTGTCCTGGAACTTACTCTACTAGACTCAGAGATCTGCCTGCCTCTGCCGCCTGAGTGCTGGGATTAAAGGCGTGCACCCCACTGCCACCAAGCCTGTTATATATTTTAATTGTGTATCTGTGTGTGGAGCCCACACAAGTGCAGGAGCCCACCGAGGCCCAAGGTATCAGACGCCCCTGTAGCACTGGAGTTACAGAGAGTGAGAAGCCACCCGACGTGGGTGCTGGGAGTTTAACTCAGATTCTCTAGAAAAGCTGTGTGTCCTCTCAAGCACTTGAGTCATCTCTCAAACCCATGAAAGCAGACTTGATCTCTCCCATTGGTTGTTTTCAGATGGAGTCTCACATTGTAGCCAGGGAAGCCTAGAGCGCACCGTGGAGCTGAGATCACCCTCCTGCCTCAGCCTCCTAAATGTGGGGTTACAGACACATTCAAAGTGTGCACAAGTAAACAGGTGGTGTGGGTGCACACCTTTAATTCCAGCTTTTGGGAGGCAGAGGCAGGTGGATCTCTTGAGTTTGAGGACAGCCTGGTCTACAGAGCGAGTTTTAGGACAGCCGGGGCTACACAGAGAAACCCTCTCTCAAAACAACCAAAAAAGTGTGCACAACTGCGTACAGCTAGGCTTCTGTATCTCTAAGATGCTGCCAGCCAGAGCCTAGAAGCCCTGCGCCTGCGTAGAGGGCGGAGCTTCAGTGCCCCGTGCCTGAGTCACTGAAGACTTTGAAGCGGTCTCATAAGACAGTCCCTGCAGTGGTATCAAATGTCTCACATGACACTAGATCAGAGCACACCTGGCTCTGGCTGTGGTGGCCCCTGAGGAGCAAGCAGGTCCTTTGGGGCACTGACAAGCTAAAACCTCATCTAATGGAACCCATTGCAAGCCTGAACAAGGAGCTCCGGCCAGGGACACAGGAGTGGGTAGGCACTGCTGGGGGAGCTGTGGATTAGGGAGAGCTGGGAGGGATGCTGATGGCTAGACTAAGGCACTGCTGTAGCTCCCTGGGGCCTCGGGAGTTGTGTGTAAGCAGTGCTGGCGGTAAGGGATCGACCGCTCAACACCTTGAGCAGGTCTCCCCTTCGCCCTCGCCCTCCCCGGGCCGCCCCTCACCTGCCAATGATGCTCTTGATCTGGGAGTCCTTCTCCACCTGCTGCTGCCTCAAGCGCTTCTCGCTCTGCTCCAGGCGGGCTTGGTACTGCATCAGGATCTTGCTGGTCTGCTCTTCCTGGGACAGCAGCCTCCGCTCGTACTCTTCCAGCTTCCGGTTGGACATGTGTAGCCTTTCCTTCAGTGAGTGGATCTCCTCCTCGTACTCCTTCACCTGCCCGCCGGGCACACGACCCCGCACTGTGAGAGGCGCCTAGCCTTGGCTTTGCCAGCCTGTTCCCGTCCCTGTCACTTCAGCCAGGGCACAAGGAAGTACCCCACCATTTCCCTGCCTATGAACACACTCCATCTGCTCAGGAGAAAGCCTGAAGTAATACTGAGGCTGCTTCACGGTGGAGCAAAATCCAAGTCAGTCCCACACCTCAGAAATGAGCCACACCTCACACATGCATAGGAACACGGGACACAGCGGGGAGGGAGAAAAAGACGCTGGGTGAGGGGGGAGGTGCTGTCTCCCATGTGCCCCCCTAGTCCTGTCCTGCAGACAAAGGTCAAAGGGCTCACAGGCTGAGAACACAACTGTTAACACGAGTCTGGGCTCCACGCGGCTTACATGTAGAGCGCGTGTGCTCTGCCTTTTCCCAGTGCTAGGGATGAAACCCAGAGCCCCACTACCAAGCTCTACCCTAGCTCACACACAACTTAACAGTGAAATAACTAAAGCTTTTGCTCCCGGACTGCAGCGGTGCACACGTGCCACACAGGAAGCCACCAGCCACCAGCAGCGCATATTCCCAGCTGGAAAGCTGTGTGCCGTGCTGGACTGGGCTGTCCTCAACGAGCGTGAGGGTCCCTCATCTTACGGGCAGGAGGGCAGGAAAGGCAACCCTAAAAGCTTTTAGCGTCCTCTGACGGCCTAAGCAGTCATTCTACCCCATAGGAGGGGACTCAGAGCTTGGGATAGCTACTCTGGGGCGTGAGTGCTTGACCCTCTGGTAGAACTCGCTGATACCTAGAGCCTCCTGCATCCTAGCGAACATTCTACCACACACGCTGTCCCACGGCGTTCTTCTCGCTTTGTATTTTGAAACAGGGCCTCATTAAGTTGCCCAAGCTGGCCTTGAACCGACATCTCCTGACTTAGTCTCCTGCTGACCTCAGTCCACAGGCCTCTGCCACCAGGCTCAGCTGGGGTGGTTTCCTCACACTCGCCCTAATCCTGGAGCCATTCTCTTCCTCAGAGCTTAAACAGCACTCTCCAGCCCACGGTATAGACAAATGGTATACATTACCCACAAAGAGAGTTGGGCTAGAAATCTTTCTGCCCTTAACAGAAAAAAGGGCTGTCTGTTTTCTTTTTACCCTACTATCTGAGCATAGATGTTTTTCCTTGGAAGGACAGACGGCCCTCCTCCCCTGGCATGAGAAAGGGGACGGGGCTGGAGGGCAAGGCCGGCGTACCCTGTCCAGTCGGCTCTCGTCCATGGACTTCGAGTACTCCTTCAGCTTGTACTCTTCCCGCTCAATGTGTGCACTCTCGATGTCAGCGGACAGGTGAGGCATATTGGACACCCAGGCTACAGTCCGCTCCGAGGCCGGCATCGTGGGGTTCAGCGTGGATGGAGTCTGGGAATGCTGTGACCAGCAAGGAGGGGCAGAGAGCAGAAAGGTGGGAAAGGGAGGGCGTGCTCAGAGGCAGAGAACACAGAAATGACCCCCAGGCCTGCACCCTGCCTGAGCCTTGCTCCCTCTGCACTAGTGAGGCAATCCTGCCTGCCTGCCTGCCGGCCTGCCCAGAGGAGGGGCAAGGCTGGGCTCCTCCACTGCTCATCCACACACCCTCGGTGCCTCGGTTCACAGGACATTGCTCAGGGCTCTCTCCTTACGTTTGTCAGCTTCTTGTTTAGAGACAATACCACTACCTAGCCCTAGCTGCCCTCAGAACTCGTGTCACCTTGTATCACCTTGCCTCCTGAACGGTGAGAATACAAGCCAAATGCCACACGTTTGTTTAGTGAACAAAGAAGGTGAGAAAGTTGTCACACCAGACTATACTATTGCTTCCCTCCCTGCTCTTCACCCACGCCACCTTACCCTACCCTCACCTACCTGCTTGGTGATGGAGGGCTTGAGCCCCCCACCCCCTCCGCCACCGCTGCCCCCGCTGCCCCCAATGCTGCCCTCTTTGCTGAGGCTCTGTTGCCGTGGACGGGCAGGACCATAACTTGGTTCCGGGGACTGCAATAGGTTCCCGCTGGACGGCCGGGGTTTCTGGGCAGCACTCACTGTCAACTGCTGAGATTTGCCCCTCTGCAAGGGAGGTGGCTGGCCCCCACCGCCCCCACCACTGCCCCCACCACTGCCCCCTCCTGGCCCTGAGGGAGCTGGCCTCTGGGGACCGATGGTGATCTGGGGCGGGGAGAGCATGTGCTGTAGGTTGTCCTGAAGTGAGAGCTGCCGACGGGTAAAATCAGTACCAGAGGGTCCAAACTCATCACTGTAGCTGTGGCTGTGAAGGATGGAGGCCGCAGGGGGCTTAGGGACCCCTGTAGAGAGGTCCTCGCTCTTGCTATAGCCATGGAACGGGGCAAAAGTGTCCCCTGGGGGTTCTCCCCCTCGGTGATGGTGATGGTGGTGGTGGTGGTGATGGGAGGAAGGTGGACCATGGCCACTGCTCCCTCCATGGCCTGCTGGGGGCCCTGGTCCATCGGCAGCCATATGGAAGAGAGGGTTCTGGAAGGAAAGAGGGATGCGCAGTTGCTGGGCGGGGACACCATCCGTAGTGACACCCATCTGGCTGAGGCGCATGCCGGCTGCTGTGATGGAAGAGCCACTCCCTTGGGAGAGGCGCCCGGCAGGTGCAGGCCGCAACCCCAAGGCTGCTGTCAGTGAAGCCTGGCTTGAGTGCAACAGGTCCCCAACAGCTGCCAGGTTGGAAACACTACTGCTGTTAAGGCGGCCCCCAGGCCCGTCGCCCTGCAGGTCCAGCATGGACACACTCTTGTTGACACTCAGCATCTTCTGCTCCGGCTCTGTGATGTCCGAGCTGCTCGTGCAGTATGCTGGGGAGGACCGGGCCAGTGGTGGCCGGCTCACATAGAACAGGTCTTTACCCCCACCGGGAGGGGGCGGCGGGGGTTTCTCCTTGGTTGGGGAGGGGAGGCGAGCCATGTCCATAGAGCTGTTGGGAGGAAAGGGGGACACAGGCAGTAAGGCCAGGCAGGACTGCTGGCACCTGAGCCTGGAGGCTGGTGCTGGCCTTAGGTGAAAAGCGGGACCCACCGGAGGGCTGAGAGCTGGTGGTGGCCGCCCTAGAGAGGCAGGCAAGGCAGGGAGGAGGGAGAAGGGAAGGGACAAGGCCTAGGAAGGGCATAAGGCCTGGAAAAGGAGGAGGGCAGGCTGGTCTGGGCAGGCATGGAGGAGATGAGGTGCACTGTGAAGGAGAGGATCTGAGGTGGGTGAAGGCCAGTGCGGCAGGACAGAAGGGTGGGCAGGACAGAGCCCTCACCTGTTGAGGCCTCGAGCCATGAAGGACTGAAGGTCGATGGAGCTGGAGAGAGATGCAAAGGGGCAAGCACAGATGGGAGGAGGAGAGAGGTGTGGACGATGATGGAAGGATAGTGGGAGAGGCGTGGTGTTGCAGACGAAGACATGGGTGAGGAACAGCAGAGTAATCGCAAGATGAAGGACACCATCCAGAGCTGAGGCCCAGACCCGACCCTCCCCCGTCAAACTGGATGCCGGGCTGCAGGGCCCACTTGGCCCCACCTGCTGCTTCTCTGAGTGCTGGACATGGAGAGCCCTCTGGGGTAAGGTGGCATGGGGGAGCAGGGAGCGGGGGGTTAAGTGTCCCAGAGACACCTGACGATCTTGGTACCATGTGGCTGACACACAGCCTAAGGACAAGCAGTGGGTGGTCAGGGGAACAAAGCAGGCCAGCTGCAGCAGGGTCCCTCTTGCTTCAGCTGAACTTGGAGCGAGAAGCCACCAAGAACTTCTGGGCTCTGCACCTCTCCCTCATTGGCTCTGAAGAGCTCCCAGCCTCCCACTGCCTGTACTCCAACCACTGTCCCTAAGGACGTTCTGCTCGCCCCTCCTGAGGTCTAGAGGTCTGTCCAGGGCCCAGCAGGAAGCACCCAGGGGTGGTCGGGCTCCCAGAGCAGAGGGTGTGGGGCAGGGTGCTCACCTGTTGAGGTCCCGCATCATGTAGCCCTGCATCTCGGCTGACGGCCCGCGCAGCACCATGGGCTGAGACCGAGCGCGCTCGCTCTGGCGGCTCGGCTGCCTTTGGATGTTAGGGTTCCTCAGGGCTGTGCTGATGTCGCTGAGGAGCCGGGGCAGCGGGCCCAGCTTCAGGAGGGCTTCCTGGAAGGACAAAGCTGTCACTTGGTGAGTGAGTGCCCAGTCCTAAAAGGGCCTCGGAGGCCACGGGTAGAGGTGTCGTGAGGTGTGTTGGAAGTGGTGGTGAGTTTCTGGGAACGGGAAGGTGGTGAGAGTTGTGTGCAGAGATAGTCTCTCAGCCTGGGTGCCTGTGGAAGTTCCTGGGGATGGGACAGAGGGGACATCTACTGACCTTGCTGAGCTGGGGCAGCACCTCCCAGAGCAGGGCGTGAAGTGTGGAGAGCTCGCGGCCCAAGTCTATGTAGCCCTCAAAACTGCTGCTGTTGGTCAGTGTGTCCAGGTTGGATATCTCATACAAGAATTGCTGCATAGAACCCCACTCCAGCTCCAGAAACTCGTTCATGAAGCCCAGGAAGTCCTCCTTTGAGGTAAACCTAGCCAGGGGCACAGATGCTCTGGTGACTCAGGAGACCTTCAGAAGCCCACGGCTCAACCCGCCCGTCCTGAAGTCTCCCTCACTTGGAAAAGTTGGCCAGGTTCTGGATAACCTTGGCGATGAGGGTGAGGGTTCGTGAGGTCTGCTCATCTGGGTACTCCTGCATCAGTCCAAACAGACTGGGCGACATGATGGCCGGGCAGAGGAAGCGCAGGAAGAGCGAGGCGCTGATCAGCCTGTCAGCAATGTCCTCCCGGCCCCGCTCTGCACAGCGCAGCCGCCATGATGCAAACACCTCCTTCAGCTCCCTCGGGAACACGCTGAGGGGAAGGGGTGGGGAGACAGAGAGAGAGAGAGAGAAAGAGAGACCGGGACTGAGCCCCAGAGACCCTCAGCCTTCAGGGAACATGCTGAGGGGTGGTAGGAGGTGAGAGGAGGTGTGGAGACAGGTGAGAGACCAGGAGGGAGGGACTGCAGGAGAAAGACAGGAGGCTGCTGAAGAAGAGGGCCACGGGAAAGGGAACAGATTCCGGAGAGAGAAATGGAGGGGGAAGGGGTGAGGGGAGAGAGACACGGGGAGAGAGACAAAGAGGGCGTGAGAGAGACAAGGAGAGGAGGAGAAGAAAAACAGACACGAGGGAAGAGACAGAGATGGGAGAGAGATGGAGGGTCACTTGAGGCACAGGGAGCTCGGACCCCCCAACTCTCTGGACTCCAGGGAAATGGGGATGGGCGTGCCCAGGCATGATCCCAGCCCTGGGATGGCTCGGCTCACTCTTCCCCGCCTCCTTCCCGGCGCCACCTCAATGTCCCACTGACACCTTAAACTTGACACTGTAAAACAGCTCACCATCGCCCCCACACTGCCAGCTGGCTCCTCCTTTAGACTCCCCTGGTTCTGCCAATGAGGCTGTGGGTCCCTAAGCACTACAGTCTCATGACCTGGAGTCATCCTGACTGCGCACGCACAACCCCTCAGACAATCCCTGTCCTTCCGCTAGCCGACCTGAGCAGCCCCTTTTAGACTTTCTAACTCTACCTGGATCTACATCTGGTTTTCACACCGGAACCAGAGCCTCACGGGGACTGTGCTTCCCCCTTTCCTTCACCGTGGAGCTCACTGACTTCTGGGCCAGTCTCAGCCATGCTTCTTGATGCCAACACCTTTAAGCCTACCCCAAAGTGTTCTGATGGCTGCAGACTCCTGAACCCTGGACTTCCAGATTCTCTCCTTCCCAAAGCACAGCTCTCTCCCCGCTATTGCCTCCACTAGAGCCATGGCTGCAGCTGCCAGCCAACCTCTGAAGGATCACAGCCTTCTCACACCACCTCCCTCACCTGTGCTATCTTACTGCCCCGGAAACGCCCTCTGCCTACTGTGTACAAATACTAGCCCGAGCCGATCCTCACAGCCCAGCCCTGGGCACCCCACACGCCTTCATCTTCTCTGACTTGGTGCTGCCCGAGGGACCCTCCCTCAATGGGACACATCACAATGGCTCTGTGGCTTTTCGAGCATCTCGTGCATCCCTGATCACTTTGGTCAGAGGCCATCTGAGGTCAGGAGCCAGCCCTGTCCACCTCTCTCTGTTCTACGACACCCCAGAAAGTGCTTTGCCCGTACTGATGCTCAGTTCTCTGAAGATGGACAGACGGATGAACAGATGGACACACAACCGCCCAGCCCTGGCCCCCCAGCCCAGCGTCCCCAGTCTCACCAATGGGAGTTGACCACCTTGCACAGGGCCAACTCACAGCACATCCGCAGGTTGGCCTGGTGCTCTGCCAGACTGGACGCTGTGCACTTGATGGGGTCTACTTCACAGTTCTCCTCAGATTCATACAGAGCCCGGATGAACTCCCCTGGGAGAGGGTTACAACAGGGAGCGGTCACACTTTCCAAGGGCAGGGGCAGGGGCTCCCTGGGTTGGAGGAATGGCAGAATCAGATGGTTGGAGGCTGGGGTCTGGGACTCTGAGGAAGGTGGATGTGGGGACTGGGCGCCCAGGTTTAGGGGTAGTGGGGTGGGCAGGGAGGTTCAGGGGAAGGCCTGAAGTACCAATGGCATCCTTGAGGTATTTCTGGCCAATCAGTCTCATATACTCTTCTATGGCTTTAGTGGCGAGCGTGTTCTCGCGGAATATGAGGTGTTCCCGCTCCATGAACCGGTCTACCTCTGACATGGCCATGTCTGAAAGGAAGTCCTGGAGCCCAGGAAAGCCCCAGGGTCAGCCTCTGAAGAGTCCGACCCCGTCAGTTGAGTTCATTCCCTCTTCTCTGCCCTCCAGCCAGCCTTCCCTGGACGCGGCTCACCTTGGCCTTGCCTGTGCTTTGCAGGATGTGAACCAGTGCACTAGCGACCTCCTCCTTGCCCTTGACATTGAGGGCGGGCTCCAGCACGGCACACAGCATGCGGTAGTGGTTGGTCACATATTCTGCAAACTCCTTATATAGCTCCATGGGCAGGATACTCATTGTCTGGTAACGGGCCTTCAGCCGCACAGCAGGACAGCCTCCTTTCCCTTTGCCCCCTGAGCCGCCCCCTGACCCCCCTCCTCCCCCCGAGCCCATACCCCCAGAGCCCCCACTTCCTGTTGGCAGGGTCACGGGGTACCACTGCTCTGTGAAGTGGCGCCCAGCCAGGGTGGCCACTGGAACAGTCACCAGGCCAACGTAGCCTGCCTTGTCCTTCTTCCGCTTTTTGTCCGAGTCACGGTACAGATGCAGCCGCAGCGCCCGGACAGCAGGCAGGTTGTTAAACTCGAAGTGCTCGCCCCAAAAGACAGTGTCTCCTGAGGCTGAGCGGGGCTTGGAAGTGGTCCGTGCATAGAGCATGTCGTCCAGGCATAACTCGCAGTAATATCGCTTCTTGGGGGGCAGCTCTCGAGCTTCTATGATCCATAGTTTCAGCACGTTATCTACCCGGCGGCTGTTGTCCTGGCATGAGGACGTGGTTGGGGCAGATAAATGGGTAAAGACAGACACACCAGGACAGTGAGCACGTGGGCTCAAGATGGTGGCCATAGGGTTAGCAGTAAGTATACTGGGCTTTAATAGCGTCCACCACTCCCAAAATTCTACTGTACCTGGTTTTGGTTTCTGAGATAGCTCACTAAGTAGCCCAGGCTGGCCTCAAATGAGCATATGTACCCGAGAGTACCAGAAGTACATGCACCACTCTATCTAACCATGACCTCAAATTATCGCCTCTCTAGAATCTGAGTGTGATGTCATTCGGAAAGAGCGACCTGACAGATGTTAATATAATCTCTTGGGCTGGAGAGATGGCTCAGCGGTTAAGAGCACCCGACTGCTCTTCCAGAGGTCATGAGTTCAATTCCCAGCAACCACATGGTGGCTCACAACCATCTGTAAAGAGATCTGATGCCCTCTTCTGGTGTGTCTGAAGACAGCTACAGTGTACTTATATATAATAAATAAATAAATCTTAAAAAAAATATATATAATCTCTTAATCCATCTATTGGTGACTTTATCACATGGAGAGGGTCATTTAGAGACATACAGACAGAAGGCAGCTGCATAAAGAGGGAAGGACTGAATGTAACGGCCTCAGAACTGACACGGCCTTGCTCACGCTGGACTTAGACCCCTGAGCAGTGAGGGAATGGCTTCAGCTGGTTCAGTTCATGGTGGCTTTTTACAGCAGCCATGGCAGCTAACAGAGAAGGGCAGCTCATACAGAATTCACGCTGGAAAATGCTTGAGTAACAGGTCAAAAGCAGGGAAGGGCCAACAAGATGACTTACTTGGGGAAGGTGCCAAGCATGGGTGTACGCTCCAGGACCCACAACAGAGTGGAAGGAAAGAACCAGGTCCAGAAAGCCATGCTCTGATCTGTGCACTGTGACCTCCCCTCCCCCACCCCATCCCCACTGAATAAATAAGGAAGTTTTTATGTTATTTCCTTTTGGTTTTCTTACTCCACAAAGCTCAATCCTGGAATGCACTCTGGCCTTGAACTCACAGAAATCCACCCACTTCTGTGTTGGGATTAAAGGCCTGTGCCACCACGCCCAGCAACATTTTTTTTAAAGTAAGGAACACCCTAAAGATTCAGATGAGAAAATCCCACAGAAACGTCAGATGTGCAAAAACAAAATACTGCTTGTGTTACATGTGGAGCCAGTGCAGTGCCTGAGGGCCAGCTTAAGCTGCTGGTAGGAGTCGCAGGCCAGTAGTACAGTGCTGAAAGAGTGCGGTGCAGACCCTGTGTGCCTTCGACTGTGTCTAGCACTTAAGTGGGACTTCCTAATAAAGGCCCTCGGGGGAAAGAGAAAGATGGCCAGGACTGTGAGCCTGCCACAAACTGGAGTCAGAGACCAGCTGACAGAGTGGCACCTTATCCTGGTGGAACATAGGTCTTGGTTGAAACACAGATGCACAGGGGCCCTGTCAAGGGGACCTGGAGGTCACAGAGTCCAACCATGCTTGTGAAGACTTTGTAAAAAGAGCCAGGGTTCACAGAGCACTGTGAGTGGGGCTGGATAACAACCTGTTAGGCAAGTGAGGCCTTCCGGCTGGCCCTTAGACTGAACTGGAGGGCCCAACAGGTCCTGCTGGCTGGCCCCCTAGCACTATGACTCTCATGTCAGCGAAGCAGGGTGTGATATAAGGTAGCAGATGGGGAGAAAGGGAAATAAACGGGGGTTCTGAATAATGGGAATCACCTGGGCCCTGGTACCTGCCCTC
This sequence comes from Rattus norvegicus, assembly GCF_021556685.1. Lineage (NCBI taxonomy): Eukaryota > Metazoa > Chordata > Mammalia > Rodentia > Muridae > Rattus > Rattus norvegicus. The sequence goes on along the minus strand of NC_141553.1, from coordinate 5,835,807 downwards.
TCCTCCCAAACCCCCTCCCTTAGCCCACAGGCCCTGCCCCTTGTTTCCCGTTCTCCTCAATACCTTGTTGGGTTTCACAGCCCTCTGTAGATTCTCAATCCATTTGTCCCTTTCGGCTGCAGACCGACAGGCAAAACATTTTGTCCCAGACGATGTTGTTACCTGGAGAGGAGTGTGGATTTGAGATGGGGCCCCACGGGAGAAGCGTGCCTCCTAGAGGCCAAAGACCACACCACGCCTTCCTTCCTTATCCCAGCCCTGTTCCCCTGACATCCCCGAATATGCCACTTACTCCAGGCCCTCGGGGGCCCCTACCCTCCTGCATCCCTGCCTCTCAGTCCACAGCAGCCCTCAAAGCCACTACCTCAAAGCAGAACTCCTGGCCCAGGATGGAGCTGTGTACTGGCTTGATAATGGAGTCTTCATCCAGGTTGAGCTCCAGGGCCTCAGCAGCACTGCTGGGACTCAGCAGGGACTCATGGGAGTGAGACTCCTTGAAGCTCTGCATCAGCCGGGCCCTGGCAGCACAAGGTTCAGAGAAGAATCAGGGAAGGCCCTCTCCTCGCCAGAGGAGAGCCTCAGTCCATCACACACAGCCTCACAGGGGAAGCCCAGGTTAGGGGAAACCAATGCCTTTCAAGGGACTTATCTGAGTCAACTCATACTCAGAATTCCTGGGCAGAGTAACACAGACCTTTAATCCCAGCACTCAGGAGGCAGAGACAGGTAGATCCCTATTAAGTCTGAGGCCAGACTGGTCTACATAGCAGGTCCCAGGTTAGCCAGGGCCACATGATGAAACCTTGTCTTTAAAACCCAAAACAAACCATGTCAAAAACAAAAAAGCAGCAGCAAAAAAGAAAAGGAAAAAACAAAATGGCCTGGACATGTTTAGGTGACTCCAGAATCCAGAATCTCAATATAAAGGAAAAACTGGAAGCAAAGACTTGAGTCACAGAGGAAATACAGTAATGTCTGGTTTGGCCCTGGCACACAGTTAGTATCTAATAAACATTTTATGATTCAAACTATAAATGAAGTGAGTTTCTAATACAACCAGGGGTAAAGAGAGAAAGACAGGAGAGAGCAAGGGGGCAGAATAGAGGTCAGAGGCTGGGGAGCAGACATGGGGAGGAGGAGGCAGCACAGCAGGGGGAGGCAAAAGCAGGCGCAGGAAGGCTAAGGAAGAGCAAGCTCTTCCTTACGGAGCACGGACCAGGGTGGCCACGCGCACACAGTGCTGTGCCACCGGGAGCAGGGGATAAACTGGGATGAGGTACCAGAGCGAGGGGAGCAAGGACACCAAGTGGTGTGGAAATGGGTAGGGGACCAAGATGGAGAGCATGGGGAAGCAGGAGGGGAGCTCGGGTGTGGGAGCCTCCGTGAAGTTATTTATAGCAGCCCCGTCATCACAGGCTCTGGCTGCCGTCAGCACCACGCTCCCCCGGCCCCCCGCCCCCGCGGCCAGGAATACCATGCCCTCACCCCCCCCTCCAGCCCCAAATCCAGCACTGGTTACTTGGAAGGGGGCAGGGAAAGGTGTCCCAACCTCCCTACCCTGCTCAGTCCCTGGGAGAGCAGATGCAGAGAAAAGGACAGATTCTCTCCAGGAGCGACTGGACGAGGGGAAGCCCAGGGAAGGGCAGAAGGCAAGCAGGCTTCCTCAGGCCCGGATTAGCTCCAGCCTTTGCCCCATTCTGCTACCTGCATACCAGAGGCTCCTTTCCCATTGTCCTGTGGCTCCCCACTGGCCCTGCTGCTGGGGTCTCTGAGGCCTAGCTCGTCCACTCTGCGTCCACTCTGCGAGCCCTCCTGACCTCCTTGGCTTCACCTTCACCTCCTCCCCTGCCTGGGCAGGTCGTCTGTCCCTCTTTCCTGCCACCCACAGCTTAGGCCAGCTCCTCCCTGAAGTCTCTTGCACCCCAACCAGCATGAGCCCGTTGACCTTTATCCTCAGGGAACCCCCACTCCACCCACCTCATTTCAGGTCCTGTACCTACCGGTCATGGTCAGCACTTCGGAAGCGAGGCAGGATCTGTCGAAAGCTGCTGGTCCGGTCAAGTTTGGGTTGTGACTTTGTACGTTTGATGGAGCTTTTTAGCCTCCGGCTCAGGAAGCCTTGCTGGGGAGCAAATGGGAAATGGGGTGCTTGGGGCAGCTCAGTCTCTCCCTAGACACCCTGAGCTGGCAGGGAAGCCCTGGAAGAACGTGGAGCAGAGGAAAAGGGACAAGAGCCCTGACACCAGTTTGTCTTCCTTGCTCCCACGGGTACTGTCTGATGTGAGCAGATACACAAACACACACACTCGCTTGGAAAAGGTGGGAGGGCTGGTCCAAGAAGTAGGGGGCAGAGCCAAGAAGGGGTAAACCAAAGAGGTGGGGAATACATGCACACTCTTCCCTGGGCCCTCTTTTTCAGAATCCTGGAGCTCCCGCTGGGGCTGGAGGGGCCAGGCTGAGCCACATCTGGCAGCCACTTCATTCACTCACCGAGGGCCGGAAGGGCGCAGCGGGGGCGGCTTCCATGCTGTACTGTTTCCCCCCGGGGACACTCTTCCTCCTCGAGCGACCCAAGTGGTATTCTGGAGGGGAGGAAAGGGCCCGGAGGAAAGTTGGGGAAGGGGCTGGGGAACTGTTGGTCCCGATTTCCACCCCGGGCCAGTGTATTAGCCACCTCCCCAGGCCCCTCAGCTCCGGCCTCACCTACCCCCCGGAAAGCAGCAGGAAGAGCAGCGGCGGCGGAGAGGCTGGCGGTGGGAAGGAGGGGGCAAGGAACCTGAACCGGAGCCCCCTGACGGGGTCGGGGTGGGGGGCCTTAAGCCCATGGCTGGGACTGGCGGTCAGCAGGGGGCCATAGTCAAGAGGGTCAGTAAAACCTCCCCGATGATGAATACCTATGGCCCAGGGAGGATCAGTTGCCTGTCCCTCACCCAAGGGAAGGAAGGGGCTTGATCAGGGGCAGATGGGTTAAAGGTCATTGCCCACAGATGGGCTTTCCTCTTTTCCCGGCTAGACACATCCTCCCCCTTCCCCACACCTCCCAGTGGCCCTGTCTGTCTGGAGGTCCAGGGCTGCCTCCCATGACCCCCTCCCAGGACTGGAGGGGGAGGTCTCAGAAGAGACCTGTGCTGAGTGGAGGGGAACAGAAAATCCGAGGAAGGGACCGATGGGGAGCGGGGAGAAGGTGCCGGTTCCACGTGCACTGCAGTGCTAGTGAATGGTTGAAGAGCAGAAGAAAAGAATGCAGGGGAGTGGGGAGGAAGGGCAGTGGGATTCTGAGGACTCCCAAGTAAAGGCTGGCGGAGCGGAGGGGGAGGTGAATACGGATGAAGCTCAGCCTGCCAAGAATGGAAGGAACAGGAGCTCAGAGGAAGGGAGCTGAAGATCCGCTGCTAGGGAATTTGGAGGGGCTGAAAGGCTGAAGGAGAATCAAGGTGGGGGGATGCCAAGCTCCGGCTCCAGCTCCAGAATGGCTGCCCAGGCCTGGGCTCCCCCCTCAGCCCCACAGTCACCACTGCAGCCAATGGGGGGGCTGGTGCTGCATCGGGGGCGGGGCCGCCATCTCCATGGCAACAAGAAGCTACAGGCTGGGGGGGGCAACCGGAAGAACTGCTTGTTAACCCGCTAGGTTCCAGAACAGAACAGTGAAAGCCCCGCGACATTTTCATGTCTGCTTCCAGACTGCCCACTGCCTCAGAGCCAGTCCTCTGCTCCTTTTACAGGCAGATTCAGGTTTTCACACACAAGCAAGTCTGGAGCCTGAAACACGGGATCCCTCTCAGTCCCCCAGGAATCGTGTGTAGAGCACGAAAAATTCACCAAGCAGTGGGGAACCGTGTATATCACAGCCACATTAGGAGAAATAAGAGGAAACTATGTGCTTCGGAGACATACAGACAGCCTTGAGCACGGGGACCCCAGGCCACACATCCCACATGCCTAGACATATGTGAGTACTGAAACGGGGTGTACATACTTGAACTCAGACAGCCACGTGAGAACCGCTGTGTGGACTATGTGGCTATCATGTGGGCAGTACACTACATAAATGGACATGTAACCCTGTGACAACTCATGCCCCACAGACAGGAGCATGTCGGTCTAAGCCTTGAGACACACACTTAAGCATGCTGTGGCCCCGTGTGTCCCCCTGTACACATACACCATGACCCCAGTCAGGTAAAGGGGTGCTCCTAAAGCAACGACACTCATAATTCACACTAACAGTACAACCACATCCACGTCTTGGGACAACTCCCTCCTCCCCACTTCTCGATTTCTTCCAGCCCTTCCGTGACTCTAGCCACCAGCACTGTGATGGCTGCCAGGAAAACAACAAATAAAGCAAAAGATGAAGAAAGAGCAAATGGGTTACGGAGCCTCTGTCACCTGGAGGCCCCGAACTGCTCCCTCCTTGTCCCTTCCTCTGTGTTTCTCAGGTATGGCTGCCTCTCTCTCATTCCAGGGGACCTAGCTCAGCCATTATTTCCATACGTGCGTCTCCAATACAGGCATAGAAGCCTTAAGTTTAAATCCACTAAAATTTTCTCTCAGAATTAAAAGCATTCGCAGAGGAAGATCTGCTAATTGCTTTGCTTAGTTCCTGGAGGGAAGTCATAAAATACCAAGAACTCCACAATAAGTCACAGGTACATGGAGGCCACACACACGGCTCCCAAGGACTCTGACACGAGGAGGAGGCAGAAGCACAGAAGAGGGCCGAGTGACAGGAACATGGGATATCCTGCTATTAGTGCGGCCTGTGGTAAAAAGCATGCAGCCTTGGACACACAGCAAACCTGAAAAGCATACACTACCATGCTGGATCTCCATGTCCCATCCCTGCATGGTGTATACACTCATGCACACACATAACAGCCACCTACACAGGCCCGTAACATAGGCATTGTGCATACACCCACACAGTACACACCCTGTATACACACACACACACACACACACAGGCATACAGAGCAAGGGTTTGGACTCCGCCTCTCCGATGTCTCTAATCTCAACATCACCCACAAACATTTCTCCTACCCTCCAATCCCCCAAACCCCTACCCTCCCTGTAGCCTTTCTTCTCCATACCCAGCTGGGAGCTCTCAAAGGGAGCCAGGGGAGAGGGAACCAGAGGAAGATGAGGAGCTGGGCTACAGAGGAAATAGAGAAATTGGGGGGAGGGCACCCACTGCAGTCTCCCTGGTGACAGGCCTCACTGGGAACTAGCTTCTGTGGCTGCATGGCCTCCAGCAATCCAGCCAAGCCTGACCCAACAGACCCAGCCACCTAGGCCCCCCTGCATCCACCTTTCTCCACCCTCTTAGACTGCCTCACAGAAAGATCTGGCTCTCCAGCTGCCTCCCAACTTCCCTGTCCTCTGCCCTCTTTTCTCTAAGTCCAGCTCAGCGCTCTTAGATTCTCTTCCACCCTTGCCTTTGCTCTCCTCTTGATGACTTTCTCATTCCTACTTCCCTCTTTACCCCTTCACTTCTTTCCTGTCAGTCTTTTCTGTCCCCAACTGGGGACCAGGCAGAGAGGCTCATACCTGCCTAGTCTAAAGGTGTTTCATGCGGTCGGACTACAAGGAACCACTCACACACTTCGTCCCCACCACCGGCACCCCGGCACACCACCACCCACATCCAGACACGCCCTGGACACCCATGCTGGGACTGACACAGATTCTCAGGCCAATGTTGGAACATACATGCAAAGACACACACCTGCCACCAGGGACACTGAAAATTCTCATTTGGCCAGCCACACATTCCTACACATCGGCCTCAACCAGGGACATGCACGCTCTGGGTCAGAGGTGACCTGAATTAGTTTGGCCACAAACTGCCCGATAAGCCGGTGACTAGCCCCACAGGCCCTCAGACTGTTAACTGGCAGAGGCGGGGCAAGATAGGACATACCTGCACAGTGTTGGCTACACGTGTGCAAGAGGAATTGGGCCCCATGTGCACATGCACCGACACACAGGGGCACAAGCACGGTCAAGATCACACACGCAAACACCAGGGCTGGCCCTCCGTAGGGCTCCAAACCCCCTCACACCAGCCGCCCCCACGCGCGGTCACAAGCAGGAAGCTGCCCAGACCCCCTCCCTTCCGACCTCTACTCCCCCCTCCGGTTACCATAACTCCCCCCACTCGGAAGATGCAGCGAGAACATGCGGAGGGAGCAGCTGCCGCCGCCGCCGCCGCCGCCACCGCGGCCTCCCCAGCCCCCTCCTGTGCCCACGCACACGCGCGCCCCCGCCCCACGCGCGCGGCCCCCCACGCGCGCGCTTCGTCCGCCCGGCCCCGCCCTTACCTCGCACCGCCCCCCGGGGGGTCGAGGGTGTCCCCGGTGGGGGAGGGGCCCGCTCTGCGCGGGGGAGGGGCGGGTGCGGAGGGAGAGGGGGCGGCGGCCCGGCTCGCGCCGCCCGACGCGGTGGGGCGGCGGCGGGGCCCGGGACGGCCTGGACGGCCGCGCGGTGACAGCCGCGGGAACGGCTCCCTCCGCCGCCGCTCCCGCCGCTGCCGCCGTTGCCCGGGCCCCGCCGCCGTTGCTAGGCGACCGCTGCTGCCGTGGCCGCCTCTGTCACGAGCCCCGTCGCCCGGAGACAGAGCGAGAGAGACGGGGGAGGGGGACAGAGGGACCCCCAAAACCAACTAGGCCTCCCATCATCGCCTCGTGAACAGGACCCCCACCCCCAAAAAGAGAGAGAGGGAGAGAAAGAGAGCGAGAAACCCTTGAAGGGAGTGAGGGTTTGCAGCTCCACCCAGCAGAGGAGGAGCCCTGGATTCCAATGCCCTCAAAGGTCCGGCGACCTCTCCCGGGCTGGAGCGTCCACAGCCTCAGCAAACACCTTTGCAGAGTGGAGCCCTCAAAGTCCCCAAACCCTTGATGTCTCCTGCACACCCTCCATGCTCCCTATACATTCTATTTCTCTCCGAAGATTCCAAACCTTCACCACCTACTAACTTCTAATCCTGCCCCACAAATATATACATCTATATCCGAAATCATTCTCAGCGTTTCCTAAGCCCCAATGCAGTAACCTTCACAGGCCACCTTAACTTCACCCAAAACACAGGAGACCCGCACCAAAGGCCTCGGCACTCTGAGTACTCTAAGGAGACAAGAGAACTGTGTGGGCAGAGCGGCCAACAGCGGGACACATGGCGAACGCGCTCTGTGAGCATGTTACCATTCCAGAGCATACAGGTACACACACTGCACAAACGAAAAACATGCCCGACATGGACACGACAGACAGACATCATCCAATCTCTATATACGCTTCACCACCTGGCTTGCCTCAGAGTGCTACCTACACCCTCCTGTCAGTTTCCATGACAATGACACACATCCCTGACCACTGGCCTGGGGTGCCAAAGCTGGCCCCCAAGGGCAGCGAGGCCTAGACCTATCAGCAGGCAGCGGGCTGGAGAACACAGGCGACTGGTTCTCTAAGGAAGCCTGTAACCTGGGGAGGAAGAGATGGTGGGCGGGATAAAGGGGTCTCAAGGGGTTGGATGGGGGTCACAGAGGGGAAATGCTGAGGAACTGGGCAGTGGCAAGGGGGTTTCCGGAGACTGAGGGCGTCTCTCTGCACCTTGGCTGCAGATCCCTGTTCCCTGCCTTCATCTCCCCTCACTGTTCCCATGGAAACCTTTTAAGCGAACTTCTCAGAGGAAGACAAAAATCTTTTTTTAAATGACTAAAGAGGGGGGTGGGGGGGCAGAAGGGAGGAGGAAGGGGAAGAGACAGATGGAGAGAGGGAGAGAGTTGGAGAGACAGTGAGGAGATGGGGGGTCTGACGGAGTTCCACCCGGAGCAGAGGGGAGGACACTGGGATCAAGGGGGGAGAGATGGAGAATGAGAAAGTGGAGAACCGAGAAAGCAGGGAGTGAACGACTGCAGAAAACGGAACCAATTGAGGGGGAAGAAGAAAAGGCCACAGGCCTGAAGATCTGAAAAAAGATGGGAGCTGGCGAGTGGAGCACAGGTCTGAGGGAGGGCGGGGACTGGGTCGTTCTCTCCAAGTTCTCAGATGGAGGAGGCGAGGGCCCGGGCCAGGAGCACAGACAGGAGACTAGAGGTTTAAGCAGATTATTTTCACAAGCACCAGGGAAACGGTCAAACTTCACTGCTGGAAAGGAAGGAGCAAAGCTAAGCAGTGTATGGACACGCGGGGGCCGCTCACCAACAGCCCCGGTACCCCGCGCAGCCCGGATGAGGGCGCCCTGTCCTCGGGATCGGGATCACGGCTGCTCTCCGCCCCCGCCCGCTCCCCGCGACTGTCCGGGGCACGAGCCTGCTCGGCCTCCGTACCATGCTCGCCGTGGGGCCGCCCCTCCACTGGCACAGAGACGGTGCGTCTCAGCAGTTTGTTTCGGCTGGACTCGCTCCTCCGGTCGCGGATCAGAAGGGGGTGTATCTAGGGGATTGGGGAGTGTGTCAGACCCCACGGGCCTGCGCCGTTCCTCTCCTCTCCCCTTCCGTGGAAGGCCGGCCCCTTGCCAGCCCACCTGCCCCTTCCACCCCTGCCCACTTCCCTTGGCCCTGGCGAGGGGACTTCTCGTTCCCTGCTCTCCCCCATTTCTCTAGAAACAGTCTAGAGGATTCTCCCAAACCCCACTCAGCGCTTCCCGCATATCCACAGGAGTTAGCTACCTCCTGAGTCTGGTTTCCCTGTGACCTTCAGTTCGTCCATTCTCCCTGCTTCCCTCCCAACCTCCTACCTTCCTCGCCCCCTTCTCTCCCTCAAGCTTGTCACAGCTGCATTTATAATCAGTTCCACAGCTTGTCTTCCTCCCACAGCCCGGCTTGCGGCCAGACTGGGACCCAACCTCCCCTCCCCCAAGAGGGCCTGGTCACCTCCCCCCTTTTCATCTCCCTCCTTTACCCTCTTCCCCTCAGCCCAACCTTTCCCTAGGCCTCACCTCAGCTCCCCCTGGGAGTCGCATCCTAACTCCCACCCCTACCAGAAGCTAGACTCCCACGAGGCCCCAGCCCCACCATCCACCCTATTCCAGCTCCTTCGGGCCTTCATTCTTCCAGCTCCATCTTCGCCTTCCCACTCCCACCTTCCTACCAGACAGGCTATTCCTGTTGGCCTCGGATGGCTAGTGGGTCCCTTCGGTCTCCATGTCTCATTCCTTCCTTGTCACTGCTTGCGTTGGCTCCCACCCATGTTGGCTCTCTCTTTCCCAGACCACCTAATGGACTTCAAATCCTCAGTCAAGGCTGGTGACCAACAGCAAATCACTCAAACGCCTTCCAGTACCCCAAACTTAGGTCTACCAGGCCACCAAGCTTCCTCTCAGACACTTACTTCTATTTGACCATCTGGGCATTCCCTGCCCACATTGTCACCTGCTCTCCAGGCTCCTCTACACCCTAGTTACCCCCAAATCCAGTCCCAGCCACACACCTCTCATTACTTCTCCCCGGTACCCCACACCCTCTAAAGATGGCTCCCTAAGTCACACCTGGGGGCCTCGCACTCTGTTCCTACAATGGAACCAACACTCCTCGCACTCTGACCACTAACCACCTCCTTCGGAACTCCCTGTCCATTTCACCTCCTCCCTCTGGAGAGTCCAGTCCTGTCCCTGCACATAGCTTCTCACAGTCCATCGCCTGCCTGCTTGGGCCTCTCCTCCTCTCGATGCTCTTCCTCAGACCCAGCCTGCCTTGGAGAGGAGGCTCAAGTCAACCTACTCTGAAGCTCACACCATGTTTCGCTCCCATTCATGCCAAGGTCCAGCGACCCCGGTCCTGTCGTCTGTCAGTCCCTCCAGCCGCTCCCACTTCCCCTGCCTTTCCTCAGGGTCACCCAGTCTTGGCCTGCACTGTGCCCTGTGAGGAAGAGCTAGGGGAGGAAGGGAGGAGAAAGCTGAGGGTCGCTTCACTTTGGAGGAAGGCCCCCTTTCCTCACTTGCTTCAATCTCTTCATGTTCCCTCCCCCCACAATATGGATGGGGTGAAACAGGAGGCGCCCTCAAATCTTCAGAACCATGGCTCTTCTGCAGCACAGCCAATGGCCTCAAAGGCAAAGAAGGGCTGTCTCTCTTCTAACACCCTGGTTCTACATGGCAATCCCAATGGCCACCCTCCTCCCACCTCCTGCCTCTCTTCCTGGCTGTTCTTGGGGTTCTCTCCCTTTCACTGAAGAGGCCTCTCCCCAGCATCCTCTCCTCCGTGCTCTCCCCCTCTGCCCAACCTCCTCCTCAGCCCGCTCACCTCATCCTCATCCAGCATGAGCAGCTGGTTCCCAGAGATGATGCAGAACCGGGGGTTCCAACCGGGACGGTCATACGGGGAATGAACGTATTGGGTTCGGTGCATAGGGGGTCCCCGTACATCTGGGGGACAGAGACACACAAGCAGTGAGGGAGGGTCTATACTTTGGGTGTAGAAACCTAGAGCGGGGAGGAGAGTCTGCAAAGAGGGAGGAGGGACTGCCCAGAGAGGTCTTCGGTGTGAAATGCCTGGTGGTTTTAAAGGGTCGGAAGATGGTCTTTCACACTGAGTGGCATCATCATAGGAGGCTCCAGGGAGGGGATGGGCTTGGTTTCAAAGATGAGAATTAGTCTTATGACACAGAGGGACTTTACTGGTGGCAGGAGAATGGGAAAACTCTGCCCCAATGTTGGAGGGGTGTTGGAGAGGTTTATGAAACTGGCAAAAGACAGAGAGGTCAGAGGAGAGGAACTGACAAGCTGTTCACAATGGATGTGGCCTCACACGTTTAGGAGAATCTGAGGTGCCCAGCTGTAGAGAGGAAGACGGTATTCTGAAGAATATCTGAGACATGAGATCCTGAGAAATAAACATTTAGAAGAGAGGAAGGGGGGCTTACATGTTCAGAGAGGCACGAGGCCTCCCCTCTCTTCTTCCCTTCCTAATTACCCACTTCTATCCTGATGTTATCAGGGGGATCAGGGTGGGAGAAGGTTGTGAGTATACTGCTTGGATGACCAGAGATGGGATTGGCCTTTCTGTTCACAACATGCTCAGGAGTCAAGAGTCAATCCTCCTCTCCCCACCTAAGCTTCATAGGTAGAAATGAAGCCAACTCTACAGGTTGACAGCCGCACCTGGCTGTCATTGGGCACAGTGAGGAACTTAAGAAAGAGTGGAGGAGAGCGGAACAGCCAGGCCTGATGACAGAGGAACTTCCCAAGGATCTGAAGATAGATTTGGGGGTGGGGGGAGCGGGGAATGGACCAACAGTTGTCCGAGGATCTCCCTGAGACATCTTGGCTGTCTTGCTAGCATTGTTGCCATAGACCATTTTTGGGGACATAGTGAAGGAAAGGACTTAAGGGAGTCAGAAAAGTTAGATTGGTGACATTGGAGTGATAAGTCTAGGCTTAAGAGATCAGTTGGAGAATGTTCACAGGAAGAAAATCCCAGTGCTGTCACCTTTGTGGGGTAATTAACTTGGGCACCTTTCAGGAGAACTGGCCTTTGAGCTTCGTTCCAGTCCCTTGAGTAACTTTAGGGAACTCCATCCCCTTACCGATGATGGTCATATTTACCCAAATCGCAGGTCAGACAGAAAGATGAACACCTGGGGAATTGTGCCTAAACCTCACAGTGCTTTCAGAATTTCACTGTCTTGATGCTTTCTTGGAGACTCTCCTCGTATTCTCTAAATATCAAAGATCACTGGTGGGGCTGAGGATTATAGCTCAGTGGTAGGGAAAAAAAAACCCAACAAAACAAACAATAACAACAACAACCCCCAAAACCGACAACAGCAACAACAAAAATCCCACTAGGATTCAAAGCCCCAGCACAACAGCAGCAACACCCTCCACCCATAACTTAGAGCGCAGCCATTGGAGGCCTAGTTCATCTCAACACATGGTGGACCCAGAGGGAAAATCTGTGGATGCATGTAAGCAAGACACAACAGCTGCTCCAGGCTACAGCTGGGGCAAGCAGGTTAGACCTCAAGGGACACTATTCTACTGGGAACAGGAAAGGGACACAGGGGACCTTAGCTTAGGTTCAACTCTACACATGCGCACACACACACGCATACACACACACACACACACACACACACACATATGCATACATGCATACACATGCGCACACACATGCACGCGTACACAGGCACACATGCACACATACACACACATACATGCAAGCACACACACACACACAGGCACACACACAGTCTATAGTTAAGTACACTAGTGACCCTGGGAGATGATGGAACATGGCAGAGAAAGGGGAAATGGGAAATTTTTACTGGAATGACAAATTCCACAAGAGTCCAAGACGGGGATTCCCTAGAGCCCTGTTCCAACCATCAAAACCCATGTTTTGGTACCCCCCCAAATCTCCATCACCCAAGGAAGCAGAGGGGACAAGAAGAGAGGAATCACCAGGTTGGGGCATAAGAGGAAATAACCATGTGACAAGATGGGAAGTGGGATAGGAAACAGAGGGTGAGCTGAGGGACAAGTAACAGGGTGGATCTAAGAGAAAAGGAAGTAATGATGGTGGTGTATGCCTAAGGCAAGTGAATGGACCAGAAGGTTTCAGCCAACATGGGTGAGCAGGGCCCGACGGGGGCTGAGACACACACAGAGCCCGGGAGCAGCAGTGATGTACTAAGGTAGTTATTAGAAAAGGGGAGGGAGAGAGAAGAGATATGAGGTAGGGACCAATACAGGGGAAGGACAGAAGGGGGACTCATATAAGAAACGGACACCATATGGGGGGAAAGATATAACTGATGGACAGCAGAGGCAGGGAGGGGGACTGGAAAGAAGAGGTGGGGTGGGGGAAGGGGTCAAAGCGATTAAGTGAAGGAAGCAAATGAGACCCTGAGACTGCATCTCACTTCTAAGAGCCAGTCGCCCTCAGAATTGTTACCTGGCCCTTGCAACCATCCCTCAATCTTAAATGCATCTCCCCCCAACCCAACCAAAAAAAAACAAAAAACAAAAAAAAAACACTTGATCCTCCCCCTTCTCTGGCGTCCCCTCCCCCAACCCTCTCTCTCTCTCCTCTCTTCCCTCCATCTGGACCCCCCACCCCCCCACTGCCACCCTCTTTCTCCATCTGGCCCCCTTCCCTCCCTCCCTCCTCTACTCTTTTCCTAAGTCCTATCACCCCGAGCCCCTCACCAAATTCCCTTCCCATCTCCTTGGTCTCTCACGCCGCCCGTGTTTTCATTTTCCCCTCTACCCATCTCCTAAGCCCGTGCCTCTATTTCCTTGGTAATTTCTTCCTCACTCAGCTCCCAAATCCAAACCATTTCTGCAGCCTTTCCCCAAACTCAGTCCTCCCTTCTCATCCCTTTCTGACGCGCTTTCCCTCCATCACTTCCCCTCAGCCCCTTTCAGGGCCCATATCTCAGCCCCTCTATCCCTTACCTACCCCTATGCCTCTAATCCCTCCTTTCCCACTGTTCCCACCTCTGCCTTTCCAGCCCTCCCCTCTCCCTCCATTTCAGCCGCTCCTTCCCCTCGGTGGCCCTGGCCCTCCCCCGCCCCCTGCCCCTCCCCCTCTTGCCCCCCCATATGGCCCTCCCCTACCCTTACCACCACCGTACCTCTGAAGGGGGCATAGGACATCGCGGGGATGCTCCCCCGATGGATGGAGGCTCGAGACCTGCTCATCAGGCCTGAGGGGGAGGGGGCGGGGGGGACGGGGAAGAAAAAGAAGAGAGAAAGAGGGGGAGAGAAAGGGGGAGAAGGAGGAGGTGGAGGAGGAGGAGGAGGAGGAGAGAGGAGGAGAGAGGAGCGGAGAGGAGCAGAGAGGAGGAGAGAGGAGGAGGAGGAGGAGAATAAGAGCCAACGGCAGCAGCGGCAGCAGAGAGAGAGGGGGGGCGGGGGAAGCGAGCTAGAGAGGAGAGAGCAGGAGGAGGAGGGAGAGACTGCAGCCCCCACCCCTACTCAGGGAGACCTGGAAAGAGAGAGCGCGAGGGACCCCTGACTCATACACACCAGAGACCTGAAGAAGCTAACCCAAGACCCTGAGACAGACCCCAGACCCAGATCCAGAGAAAGATATTTCACCCCTCACTCCATACTCAACAAATTGGGTCTCACAGATCCAAATCTAGAAGGAAGAGACCTCTGAGCTCAGAACACTCCCCACTCTGAACCCAAATTAAAGAAAGGATTCATGGATCAGAATATGGGTTCCCCAAACCCATATTAATCTTTTCGAACCCTGGACTGGTAGTTTGGGGGATCTAAAACAGAGACCTAGACCCAAAGGAAAACATGAAGCCAATATTAGAAAAGAGTCCCAGGCCAGAATTAGATTTCAGAACCTAGCTTGAGATAAGAAACCCCACATTCATGTCTCAAAGAAACTGCAAACTTGGGGACGAGGGAGGAGACATTCGGCTGACCCAAAGATGAAGATGACCACACAGAGATCTAAATAAAATACATTCCATCTGAAAGGTCTGAGTTGGTGACGGCAGGACTCCATTCCCTGAAGCAACTCGACAGGTAACTCAGACCCTAGGAAGGGCCCAAATATTGGACCCCCCGCCCCCATCACCTACACACACAAGGGTCTCAGAGACCGGCCCCCTCCCAACTCAAGAAGGAAATGCAGGAGCCTAACATCAGCCACCCACGCCAAGGACCCCAGACCTTGGAGGGAGGGCTAATATTTGGGCGGCAGAGCCCTTTTTCCTGCTGTCTCCTCCCTCTTTTCTGGCCTCTCACTGGTCCCCTCTCCATTTTTTGGGTCACTGGATGTGTTTAGGCTCCAGGGAGGTTATGTAGGGCAGGTCCTGGCTCCTTGGGGGAATGGATGAAGGTAAGGATACCCAAGACAGGACTGTAAGGGCCAGTCCTGGGGAGAAGAATCAGCAAGGGAGAAAGAACAGGGCCATCCCTCTGAACTCTTAACCTGCAACTCTCCTATGTCAGACACTTGGTCCTAAGCTTTGGGTTCTCGGCATCTCGCATCACCCACTAGCCCATTTACAGGTGTCACCCAGGGCTTTGCAAAGGTGTCTTTCCTCACCCAGCCCTGGCAGTGCCATGCCTGAGCCTGCCTGATCACTGCCCCCTACCCAGGGACAGCTGGCTTCTCAGTTCGGTGCTAACGCAAGGGCGGGCGGGGTGGGTGTGGGGGGGGCACTGTCCCCACCCAAGGCTGCTCCGACGCTCTCACTGCTCCCCGCCTGTCAGCGCGGGGAGGGAGGGGGACTGTTACTAGGCACACTCCGGGGCCTCAGGACGACTCCCCGGCCCCAGCTTGACGCAGCGAGAGCGCGGGTCGCCAGGTCCCGCATCACGTGGCCGGCGAGGCCGACCGGAGATTGGCCTCCGCTCGCTGCTCCTGAGGCGGCGCCTCCTGAAAGGACAGGCCTCATCACGTGACGGCGGGCCGCCGCAGCAGCGTTCCCCTGCCAGCAGCGGGCTCTGGCTTCACGGAAGTGGGCGGACTACTCCTGCGCACGTCCTCGGACCAAGCTGCCGATTGGCCAGGGGGCCGGACGCCACGCCCCCTTAGGGAGGCAGGGCTAGCGGGCCATTCGAGGGCCGGGATTGGCCAGGTCTGGAGATTCTGGGAAGGCAGGGCTGCTCCTGTCACGTGGTGTGCACTGTTTTCTCGTCACGTGGCTTCTGCAGGTAAGGGGAGACCGCTCCGCCCGGGGCTCCCGATTCTTCCTCGGTGAAATGAGCGGCCTTTGATCTCTCCTTTTCTCTACCAGCGCGGGCTGCATGAACTGGGGGCGGGCGCTCGGCGTCCTACTCGGCGGAGGGGTGAGTCTGGTCCCGCCCCTTCCGGTCTCGAAGTCTGGCCGAGCTTCATCCGCCGAACCGAGGAGCTGTCCCAAGTTTTAAGTTTCAGGGACATTTTTCTTCCTAGTGCAGAAAAGGCAGGGCAGAGGCCTGGTGTCTGCCCCAAAAGGCAGCCCGGGTGCGGTTTCCTGGTGCAGTTGTGGGGACACTGAATCCGCCCCCCTCCCCTGCTCCAGGCCACGCTGCTCCTGTCGTTTCTTTGCATGCCTGCCCTACTGCCGGTGGCTTCCCGCCTTCTATTGCTACCCCGAGCTCTGCTGTCCATGGCTTCTGGAAGCCCTCCGTCCCAGCCGTCGCCGGCCTCGGGCTCCGGCTACGTTCCAGGATCAGTCTCTGCAGCCTTTGTCACTTGTCCGAACGAAAAAGTCGCCAAGGAGATTGCCAGGTGGGGGAACTTCGGCACGAGGACCTACGAAGGAAAGTTGGGGATAGGGAGAGGGTGCTGTCTCTGGGGTACTAGCACAACTCCAGGCCGTGCGCACTCTGATCTCGCTTCACCCTCAGGGCAGTGGTAGAGAAGCGCCTGGCAGCCTGCGTCAACCTCATCCCGCAGATCACATCCATGTGAGTTGTCAGAAACTTAATCTAACTTGAGGGGGCTAAGAGCTTTTTCTGGGAGAAATTTTCCTTTTCCAAGACTTGTTTCCTTCTTTCTCTGACCTCCTCAGCTATGAATGGAAAGGAAAGATCGAGGAAGATAGTGAGGTGCTGATGGTGAGAAAACTCCCCTCCTGCCCGGCTCCTTTGACAACTCTGGCTCTCTTTCACCTGACACCAGGTTGAACTGTGTCTGTCTTTGCCCTTTAGATGATTAAAACACAAAGCTCCCTGGTCCCTGCTCTGACAGAGTTTGTCCGGTAAGAACTGAGGTTTTCGGGGTTGGGGATTTAGCTCAGTGGTAGAGCGCTTGCCTAGGAAGCGTAAGGCCCTGGGTTCGGTCCCCAGCTCCGAAAAAAAGAACCAAAAAAAAAAAAAAAAAAAAAAAAAAAGAACTGAGGTTTTCTTTTGGTGGTGGTGGTACTGGGGGATGAACCAGGTGGGGCCTTGAGCATTCCAGGCAAGCAAGCACTCTGCTGCTGAGTGAGACACACACATACCTTCCCAGGCTTGGTAAAAAGAGGTCCAAGATGGATACTGTGTGGTGGGGCTTACTGGGGAGTCCAGGACTGGTGGCTTAGTTGGTATGTCTTTGGGTGTCTGAATAACCCCGGCCCTGTCACTTTGCAGATCTGTGCACCCTTATGAAGTTGCCGAGGTGATCGCACTGCCCGTGGAGCAGGGGAATCCCCCGTATCTGCACTGGGTGCACCAGGTCACGGAATCAGTGTCAGGCTCTGGCAAGGCCCTACCATGACAAGCCCTGTTCCCGCCACAGCTTCCTCTGCTCAATGCTCTTGGGCTTCCACATGATGACTGAGCCCCTAATAAATCCTCTCCTGCTCTCGAGGCCCATTTCTCTTGTGACGTAGATGTGGTTGGGGAAGATGGAGAGTGCCTCTGTCCATCGTTCAAAATGACTCATGATGCCTGCTAGGTTTATTTCTCTTTATTAGTCATACAGTCTGGAATCCTGGACCCCCCCCCCAAGTCTCTATACCCCAGGGTTAAATACTCTTAAAAAATATTTCAAAAGCTGTAACAAAATAACATCAAAGGGAATGGGAGGGGGGTTAGGAGTCATCAAGGGGCAGAGAAGAGGACCTCTTCTCCAACCCCCTGGATTCCAGCCTGGGCAGGAGGGAGAACCACTCCGTCTCTCCAGGTACATCCCAGCTGTAGGTGAGGTCAGAGGTCAGGGCGTGAAAGTGCCAGTGTGTGCATGGGGAGGTGAGCACAAGTGAGCTGTCAGAAGATGCCCCCTCCTCCCCACTCGACTAGGTACTGCACAGAGCCATCAGGCCGCACTCTTCGAGCAAGGACCCTGACAGGGTCACCCCGGGACAGGTAGCTAACCCCACCTCGGACTCCTCCCCCAGTCCCCGGAGACAAACTACGGCACAAGGGAGAAGGGGGCAGTGAATGTCTAGAAAGGCCTGGGGTCAGGGCTGGGACCGAGGAAGACGAGGCAGTCACTGAGTGGGGAGAACTTTTAGGGATGTCTGTGGGGAAGCCAATGTGAAGTTCCAGAGGTGACCTGGAAGAGAGAAGACAACAGGAAGACTAGACGGGCCAGTTAGATGAGGGTGGTATGCTATTGAACACAACATTCAAGGCAGACGGGTGGCCATGCCTTTGAGAGACTAAAGCCTAAGGTCACATAAGGAAAGGAGGGGACTGGTGTTGACAGGATAGACTCACCTGTCTGGGGGTTCACTGTCCCCAGAGGTCCCTGCAGTGCTGGCAGAAGGGTGGAAGGAGGCGAACATCCGGATGGGGCTGCTGGGGTTGGGAACAGGCAGGTCAGCACCGGGAGCAGGGAAGCATGCCTTCCCTGAGAAGGTCTGAGCTCACACTACCGCTAGTGCGCCTACGCACCCAGAAGGCTGGGCGGCAGTTAGCTCTACACCTCTTTGGTACAAGAATTGAGATGAGGGGTTGGGAATTTAGCTCAGTGGTAGAGTGCTTGCCTAGCAAGCTCAAGGCCCTGGGTTTGGTCCTCGGCTCAAAAAAAAAAAAAAAAAATTTTGAGGCGAGAAGGCGGAAAGGGAAAACAGTTGCAGGTGACAGAGTCTGGAGAAGGGAATGACTGGGTACATCTGAACCGGGTACTGACCTGGGCAGACAGCGGGCGTCTGTGGGCCGGAAGTTGTAGCCGCTGCTGCCCTGGTAGCTCTGGTTAGGGCTGGGGGGTGGTGGAGACTCTGAGGCCTGTAGAAGAAGGCAGAGGGGCTGTGAGATGACCCTTGGCTCCTTCACACACCCCCACCGGTTTGCCCCACGGGATTCCCCTGCCCTTGTACCTGCAGGGCCCTCTGCTCCTGGGACCCATGCCGACTGTGAGCTGCTGTGGGTGGCCCCAGTTCCTCCACTTTCCCCTTCTGCCTCCTCCTCAAGGGTTCTGGCTCCGACTTCCGGCGTTTCCCCAGGGGACGTGAGACCCCTCCCCCAGGGCCCTGCCCTGAAGGGAAGCTGTAAGAGGCCTCCTTATCCCCCCAGCCCCCTCCCAGGCACCCCAAGACCCCCATTTTCTGTACATGTACCCTCCAAACAGATCCTTGAGAATTTCCCCCATCCCCCCTGGACCAGTGACCTGGTGGGGGATCCATCTCCAGTGAGAAGCTCCACAGGAGGAGGGGTCCGAGCATGGAGACCAAAAAGGCATTTCCTCTTTTTAATCTCCCTCCCTGAAATGAAACTGGGACAAGGGGGAAATCCGCAGATCAGGGCAGTTGCCAAGTCCCCTCATCCAGGCTGGCACATCACTCCCTCAGCCTCCCTCTTCCGACTCACCGGTCCTTGTGGCTGTTAAGGGCAGAAAGGAGCTTGGAAGAGCGTTCTCCTTTGGGAGTGTCTGAAAGCTGAAGGAAGAGGGTAAATGGGTCCCAGGGAGCACGCATTCCTTGTTCCAAAAACCCCAGTTCTCAAACTTTAGAACCCTTACCTCCCCCAGGAGCAGACTGTCCCAATTCTCAGAGGTGAAGGGGAGGATCTCTCGGTCAAAATCGAAATATTTCTTCTTACAGCAAACGCTGAGATGGTAGAGAACAAGATGGGCCACATCCACCCTGGAGGAGCATGAGATTGTCAACAGCAGCAGCATTATGGAGTCAGGAGTCATAGAGTAAAATGGCGGAGAGCACCATCCTTCTCACCAGCGAAGCTGTAACCTCCGTACTTTCTCAGGGCCGCCCCGGCACACACAGCATTCAAATTCATAGAATCTGTATATGGGTCAGGACAGAGGGACCTCACTCAACCCTCCAGTACGAGCTGCAGAGGGCTAACTAGTCAGTCGGGAGCGCGGGAGAGAGAGCACCCCAGGCTCCTGTGCAGTCTCCCTGGGTCTCACCTGTCTCCGTAAAGGAGGGGCTTGCTCAGACACTGGGTGCAGGCCTCATGGAACCACTGGAGGCAGCTCCGGCATTGCAGCATTTTCAGGTTCCACCTCAAGGGGAAGACAGCGCCATGGCCCTCAGCCTTCTTCAAACCACAGGGCCCCCCCTCACCCTCTTCGTTCCCCTCTGTCCTGGGCTCTACCACCACAAAACACCCATGCCGTGGCTGGCCCTGCTCTTCCTTCACTTACTCCCCCGGGCCCCCGCAGTAACAGTAGCTCTGCTGCCTGTTGCTCAGATGTCCGGCGTCCCAGTCCAGCCCTTTCAGACCGTACGGCAGGGAGAGTTTCATGCCCAGCATGGCCCGGGCATAGGGACCCTTCTTCAGGGCACCTCCCCTCTGCAGAGGAACAGAGGGAAGCCTCAGAGGGCAGGGAAGGAGGAGAGGTCACGGGAGGCTCCCACACAAGCAGGCAGAGAGGTGCCTTTACCTTTGTGGCAATCGCAAAGACACACTGGCGGCAGACCCAGGAGCTGCCCTCTCCTTCTCCAGGGGCTGGGGCCCTGGGGACGTGACAGTCCTGGTGATAGGCTGAATGAGGAGAGAAGGCCACAGAGTGGCCTTTAAGTCCTGACCAGGGCATTTAAGACCGGTCCCGCTGGCAGGTCTCATCCTGACACTCAAGTTGAGTCAACGGGCTTCTAGCAGTTGAGGACCTTGCCCAAGGAAGCTTGGTTAAGAAATGTGAGCGAGCTACGGTAGGCCCTCAGCCTTGTCACCTGCATCCACGCTCCCTCTCCCTGTACTGAGATGAGGTGACAGGGTGAGGACTGGCCCAGGCAGGAGACGTGCGTGACTCACGCTATGAGGGAGGGTAACCCTTCTAGTGGTAACCCAGAAGACCCAGGGCAAACTGCACCCCCTAAACATCCCGCCCTCTCACCATGGCGACACTTCTCACAGCTGACCAGCCGGTTCCCAGGGACCACGGTCTCAGAGCGACACACACAACAGAGGAGCTCCTCACCAGGAAGGGCGGCTGTGAGAGAACAAAGTGTCAGGAGGCCCACTTCAACCCAGCGTCCCCATCGGCTCCAGCTGCTGCAGAGGGAAGCTGTGCTTTGAAGGGTCTCACCTGGGCTGATGTCCTTCCATAGAACTAGAAACTGGGAATCATCCTCAAACTGGACCAGACACACCTCCCGCGCACTGTCCACCTGGAGTGGATGACCAAGACCGTAAAGTGGGGGCAGGAATCAGACCGGCCTGGGAAGGCAGGGGATCAGAGGTGGGCCTCACCTTTTTGATGGTGCCCAAGTACAGGAGCCCATCAGTCCATCTTGCCAGCACATCTTGACCCTCCCAAAGCCGAGGTCTGGGGCCTGAGGTGGGAGCAGGGGAGGCTGGGTCCCAAAGAGAGGGAGCACCCAAACGGCTCAGCCGGGGGAGCTGCGCCATTGCATCCTGGGGTGGGCTATTCCGAAACAGGATGGTTAGAGTTTATGAGCGCTGAGAAAGTGTCCCTGTGTGGGTTGTTTTCTGTTACGGATGAAGAAACCCTGACCCTGACCAGGAATCTCCAACCCCAGTCTCGTAATCCTTTAGAACCCCGAGGAGGCAGGTCGTTCTGGTCAGCTTCTCTACTCCACTCCTTTCCATCTCCCCTGCCTAGCTCCGTAGTATCCCAGCTCCTCCGGATCTCCGGTGGAAAAGATGTTTGCAGAATCAAGGTTACCACTTAGTTTCACCTTTCCCAGCTGTGTAGAGGTAGCCTAACTGGGGCAATCTGTTGCCCGGAGATGTTTTGGGAGTTTTTCTAAAGACGTTAAAGGAGTAGAAACAGCTGCCTCCCCAGGCTTGTGTGTCTTATTTAGAGCCACCATCCTGGTGCCAGGTTATGTTAGGTCACCCTCAAATTTGGGGCTCCTTGACCTGGGATTAGATAACTTCCCTGAGTGCCCCAGGAGGGGGGCGTGTCCCTGTCCAAGTCTCTACTCCCCTACACTGCCAGTCCACGGAGGGACTTGAGTCGCCCCAGCACAGATCCCAAACTGGGACCAGGAGGCTCCCCCAGCCCTTCTTGCGCACCGACCCCCGGCTCCCTGCCCCCCCCCTCCGGGCCTCCCGCCTTCTCCTTACCGGTGACAGCTGGGGCAGCTGGAAGCCAGGTAGGGGCAGACCCAAGAGACCTGGGTGAGTCCCCGGTGCGGGAAGACTGAGTGTGAGCGCCGAGGGGCGTGCAGGTGGAGGCCAGGGGGGTCCCCGGGCCCAGCCCCTCCGTCCTGGCCGCTCTGGGGCGTATGACGCAGCAGCCAAAGCAGCAGCAGCGGCAGGAGGAGTCGACAGAAGGAGGGAGGAGAGTGGAGGGTGGGGAGCACCAGTGGGAGGAGACGACGGAGGGGCGGGTAGGCAGCACCTCCCTCACCTCCAGTAGGCCCGGAGGGCGCTGCGCTATTGGAGGCGCGGCCGGTCGGGGAGGACGAGGAAATCCCTGTAGCCCCCTTTTCGGATAGGAGGCTTGCTCTGAGGGCAGCAGGAAATAACCTTCTTGGCAGCTAGCCTGCAGGTCAGGGCCGGGCCCCGCCCCATGCCACATCCGTTAGTTGCCCCGCCCCCGTGGCCACTCCAAGCTCCGCCTCCGCACGCGGAACCGCCCTCCTCATTCACGCTTTCTGTTGCCCCGCCCTTCTGCGCACGCGTAGCCCCGCCCGCGCGCCGCACCTGGGCACACAGCCACTCCTCCCGCGGCGAGCACTGGCATGGCCGTGCTCCTCTAGGAGGGAAAGGACCAGAGGCTACTTGGAACTAGTACTGGGGCGGTGACGCGCCCACACCAGCCAATGGGCACTAGGCGGCACGGACCGAACCATGGTTCGAACCGGTGGGCAGGGGAAGTGAGAGATTTAGTTGGTCACAGAGGGCCCGGTGTGGGCACTATGGGCACAACTCCCTGAGCTGAAGGACAGAGGAGAGGCACCAGGGCAGGCAGCAAAGTTAGTGTGTCCCTCCAAGTGAAAGCCCATAGCCTCCCTCACTCTGCAAAACAGGTCAAAATGGACATTTCTACATCTTTTTTTTTTTTTTTTTTTTTTGGTTCTTTTTTTTTGGAGCTGGGGACCGAACCCAGGGCCTTGCGTTTCCTAGGCAAGCGCTCTACCACTGAGCTAAATCCCCAACCCCAACATTTCTACATCTTACGGTATTTACTCACAATACTTCATCTGGCAGCTACCAATATTAATAAAACCATTAAGAGCTGTAACAGGGTCTGGAAAGATGGCTCAGTGGTTAAGAGCACTTACTGATCAGACCCCACATCGATGGTCAAAACTGTCCATAATTCCAGTTCCAGAGGCCCCGAAGCCTCTTCTGAACTTCAAGGAGCAGGAGACATGCACATGGTGCACATGTATATACTCAGGCTAAACAACTGTACACACACAATTTTTTAAATCTAAGATTAAGAAAAAAATTAACCTACACCAAATTTTCTTTATTTGATAGTTGGGTACATAATGTTGTCCACCCAATAAAATCATGTCTCAGCCCCGCCCCACCCCCGTGTTATACATATACACAAAACAGACACGCACACCCGCTTGCACAGGAGCCAGGCTCTGCATCCATCTTCATTTCTTATTAGCCTGAGCAGTGCCGATCACGCACTGGTTCACCTGTGGATGGACCAGTGAATAGGGTTACACGAGATCACTGCTTACAATCCGAAGTCTCCCATTCTGCCCCAATGCTGGGCCCACCGTCTGACTCCCTGAAATAAGGACTACGGCAGCAGGCTCGGCCTGACCCCCTGGAGGGACAGTGGTGCTGTGTCCACTAACCTGGAGGAGACCAGCAGTCTGAAAAGATGATAGAGATATGCCTGCTGGTCATATGTCAGCATGACACAGGCTACTCCTTGCTCGAGAAGAGGGACCAAGCCACAGGGCCTCTTCTTAATTAGTGATTGATGTTGGCAGACCCTACCCTCTCGAGGGCCAGTGCCACCCATGAACAGGTGGGTCCCTAATGAAGTGTGTTATTAGGTGGCTGAGGAAGCGATGAGGAGCAGCAACTCCATTATGGCCTACAGAAGTAACGACCTGACATCCTGACAACGGACTAACCCTTTCTACTCCACGTTGCTTTTGATCATGGTGTTTTAATCACAGGATTAGAAAGCTAACTGAAGACACCTACACGAGGATTACAGCAGCAGAGAGGTCTCCATTTTCAGCAACGCCCTGGACTAGACACCCCAAAGCCCTCCTACAAAACCTATCAGGACATTGAACTCCTTTGAGAACTAGGGCTCCTGAGAAAAAAATATCACAGAAGAGAATTGGAAACAGACTACTAGGTTCAGACCAAAGGACACACGAGCGCTGGGGTTATTATTTAGTGGGAGAGCGCTTGCCCAGCCTAAGCAGACCAGGCAGGAGCTAACTTGAAGGAGCTCATGCCGACCAAGACGGAGCGCTGCTGTGAGGATCAGGAAGGGGAGGTGGAGATGTCAGAGGTCAGGATGTAAGCATCTGTAGCGCCCACCTCCACATAGAAGCCTAAGGGCACACATGGAGTCACTCAGGACAGGAACTCAAAAATGAAAACCTATAAAGGGTTCAGCATCTTGAGGCAGAGATGACTCAAGTGTTTAGAAGCACCGGCTCCTACAGAGGACCTGCGTTCAGTTGTTAGCACCTATATGGTGGCTCACAGCCATCCGCTACAGTTCCAGGGAACCCACTGCCCTTTCCTAACCTCCTCGATACCAAGAACAAGTGTGATAAACACCTCCACAGGCAAAACCTTCACATACAAGTTTTTTTTGAAACAGGATTTCTCTGTATAGCCCTGGCTGTCCTGGAATACAATCAGGGTAGCCTCAAACTCAGAGATCTGTCTGTCTCTGCCTCCTGGGTGCTGGGATTAAGGGCATGTGCCATCACACCCAGCTAAATATTAATAAATAAATGAACCCATCCATCACCTTGGGGCTGGAGAAAAGGTTCAGAGATTAAGAGCACAGCTGAATTCCAAAGGACCTTGGAACCAACTACACGCAGCTCAGAGCCATCTGTAACTCCAGGGCCTGGCAATGCAGCTCCTTAGACACCAGACACACAGAGTGCACAAAAGAACTCTCAAGCACATTTTCCTACACAGGATGTTCACCTCACCACACACAGGTCAGTTTCAGCGTCCTTTACAATGTGCCCTTGACCACCTGAGGTTGTGCGCTAACCTGACAGTGAACAAGTCTAGTTGGTGCCATTTCTTCAATAGTTCAGGTAATTCATTACCACATTTTAGCAATTATAACTGACACCCACGCAACCTCATGCCTCTGCTTTGCAGTGCTCACAGACTGACCCACAGCAGTACCCCGGAGGTATGCTTTTACTCCGTAAGGGAGAAGCCATGAGTAATGATACTGATTAAAAATCACCATTCTACAGCCCTTTAACAAAATAATGGATCCAGAATTACTGTCTCATAAAGTCACTGTTGAGAATCCAGGAGCCCAGACACAGATCTAGGTCCCAGCACTAAACAGACAAGCGGGAAGGTGAGTTCCAGGCTAGCCTGGGCTACCTGAGACCCCATCTCAAAAAAAAGAGAGGTGAGATGGCGGTGGAGGAGGTGGCTCAAGGGTAGAGCACTTGCTGAGCACACACAGGGCGCTGGGACATCTTTAACCAAAGAAAAGAAAGAAAGAAAGAAAGAAAGAAAGAAAGAAAGAAAGAAAGAAAGAAAGAAAGAAAGAAAGAAAGAAAGTTAAGTGAATAATAAATGTGGAACTAGACATACAATGCACCAGGAGCACCAGCTGCCCCAGCTACTAAATAGGCCAAGGGTCTGAACCAAAACTGCCTGTCCAACCACACCAAATCTCCAACTACAAACAGCAAACCCGAGGCAGGGGAGGGCGCAGCTGGAGTCTGAATGTGGAGTATCAACAGGACAGCCATTCCACTTCCAGTAAATCCCACCCGCCTACACGCGGACAGGAGAGGCCCTCCGCACACATGGGGAGAGGAGAGACCCCACCACACCTTACAGCAGACAAGGATTCCTAGCAAACAGACCCGTCTTCCTCCAAGTGAGAGACGAATGCCCACACTAGACAAACCTCACAGATACGCCCTGAGGCAGCCGAGGGAGACTGCAGTGGACACCTCGAGAACTGACAGCAGAGTGGCGCTGTCTATGACCCAGCACAGGGAGGTGGGGGTGGAGGGTCAGTGTTGCGGGTACTTGATGACTCTGTGAACCCAGAGACTGTCATTTACTGGAGAGTCTGTTTCTAGTTGTGTCTCAGCCTTAGCTCACACCTTTAACCACCCTGGCTGGAATCCACACACCCTCACACACACCGTTAATCCCAAACAGTGAAGGTAGAGTGAGTTTGTACAGGGAAGCCGCCATGTTTGAAAGTGATGTCTAATTGAGTAGCAGACAAAGTGACGAATCAGAGAAAGATTTGACGGAATAGGATCTGCCCAACTCAGGAGAAGGAAGAGAGAGGAGGAAGGTACTTAGGAGGGGCAGTGCAGAGAGAACTGGGGACAGGCAGCTTTACCAGGGCAGTTGACAGAGACAGGTTGAAGAGAGAACAAACTAAACACAGGTAAGACAGACGAGCCGGAGAATGAGAAGCCAGAAGATTAGAACAGACTGCCCGAGTTAGTATGAGGCCACGCAGAGCCAATTCAGGAAGCTGAGAGAAGCCAGTTTGAATCAGTCACCTGGGAGAATTTGAGCTCAGAAAGAACTAGAAAGGGTGAACTTATTGAGTATTAAGTCTCAGAGGCTGAAAACACTCTAGGCCTAGATCAGACTGAATGGAGGCTGGAAGCTTCCAGGACCTGAACCAGGTTAGCAGACAGAGGAGGTGAGCCTGGGAGACAACAGGAGAATAAAAGTCACATTTAGGAGCTGGAGAGATGGCTCAGTGGTTAAGAGCACTGGCTGCTCTTCCAGAGGTCATGGGTTCAATTCCCAGCAACCACACTGCAGCTCACAAGTGTCTGTGGCTCTGATTCTAGGGGATCTGGCACCTTCAGACAGACATATAAGACACATAAAATAAAAGTAAATTCATCTTAAAAAAAGCAAAGTTACACTTACAGAACAAGTGACATGAGAAGCTGACTTAACACCCCTCCTGCCCCATAATGGGCCGACATTAACATATAAGATATTAGGGCTGGGGGCAGCAAAATAGCTCAGCTGGTAAGGGTGCTTGCCACCAAGTCTGATGACATGACAAGCTAAGTTTGATCTTGGTCTCTAGGGTCGACAATGGGAGAAATAAGTCCTACAATCCTACAAGTTATCCTCTAACCTACACGCAAAAATATTTTTTTTTTTAAATTTTAAGATTCACGTATTTATGTTTAGGAGGGTTTTGCCTGCGCCACAATGCCTGGTGCCCGCAGAGGATGTAGCAGTCCCTGGAACTAGAGTTAGGGATGGATGTTGGGTGCTGGGAACTACACTCAGGTCCTCTGCAAGAGCAGCAAGTGTTCTTAACCACTGAGCTATCTGTTGAACCTGTAAAACACTTTTTTTTTTTTAAATATTTATTATGTATACATCATACAGCTTTCTGCCTGCGTGTATGCCTGCAAACCAGAAGAGGGTATCAGATCTCAATACAGATGGCTGTGAGCCACCATGTGGTTGCTGGGATTTGAACTCAGGACCTCTGGAAGGGCAGACAGTGCTCTTAACCTCTGAGCCATCTCTCCAGCCCCCTGAACCTGTAAAGCACCTTAAAGCTGCCCCCCATTCCCTTTTTGAGACAGAATCTACATCGCTCTGGCTGTCCTGAACTCACTCTGTAGACCAGGCTGGCCTTAAACTCACAGACATCAGCTTGCCTCAGCCTACTAAGTACTGAGACAAAAAGTGTGTGTCACCATACATGGCTAACGTGGGCTCAGTAGCTCATGCTTACTATGACAAGGACCTGGCTAAAGCCCTGATAGGTGATAAAGAGGCCAAGTAACTTTCCAGGCAGCATGGTACATGTGTTGACATGCTGTGACCACTCTGCCTGGTAGAAGGCAGGTGCAGTCATGATCAGAACTCTAAGAGTTCTTCTACCCTCAGGAAAAGGGGAAAACAGGAGAACATTGCCCATCAAGGCAGACAGTAATGAAACGGAGGCCCGCTAACCCGCCGACAGCTGAGGTCATGGGTGCTGTCCTGCCCCTGGTGAGACTGGGGACTTCCGTGTCTATATAGGACATGCCCTTTGTTCTGGCAACCCCATCCCAAGGAGCGTCTCTCTGGACAGATGGAACTGGAAAATAAAGGTGTCACCGGAGATGTGGTTGCAATTATAACAAGGTGGGAATGCACCAGCCCAGTGGCGGGGACTGGAGAATACTGGAGTCCTACATAGAGCTAAAAGCAACGTGCAGTCCCAGTGTACTGGCAGTAACCCGGGGGCCATTCTGAAGAGCAAAGCACCAAGGGACAGCAGTACAGATACAGGTAGGAGAGGCCTCAGAACGTGGACAGGGCTTGTTCTTGCAATAGTCCTGACTCTGGTTATTTCTTCTAAAAATATTAATTCAAATGCCAGCAGTTAAAAATGGAATCAGGTGGGCAGAACCCAGGATGCCTAGCAAGTTTAAATCCTTTCTGGATAGACGTGCCCTAGCTTAAAACACACGAGTGAGTCCTGGCGGAGATGCCTGTAAGCAGCCAGGAGTCACGACGGAGTGTGGCCCCACAGCTCAGTACTGGATGCTTAGGCCCCGCTGGGGAGAGGACTGGAGACTGTTTGGAGAGGACGAGGAGGTGTGGCCTTGTCAGAGCAGTGTATGTGTCTGCGGGAACTAGAGAGGGGCTCTGACGTCTCTCCCAGGCTCTCTGCCTGCCTCATGTTGGGTCTCCAGATGTGAGCTGCAGCGACCGCTCCAGCCTTGCCACTGCCTGCTGCCTCGTCCCACTGCCAAGAGAGGCATGGACTCCAACCCTCTGAAACTGTAAGCCCCCAATAAACTTTAAGTTCCTTGGTCAGTGTCTTGTCATGAGAGTAGAAAACTAAGGCAGCAGGATAGTCGCCGTACCTTGGAAGCAAAGCGGAGTGAATTCAGAGACTCGGAGACATTCTCTTCCAGAGGAGAAATGTTCACGAACATGAGCCTGTGGAAAGGGAAGGGTCCAAGCCCCCATCAGTGGCCTGCCGAGGCTGAAACCACACCCAGCTCTCCTCCTCCTCTTCAGACTGCAGTTCCAGTCCTTTCCATCCCTCCCTTCTACTCACATCTTGGCACTGCCACCCAGAGAGTTCTGCAGCAGGTAGGTAAGCTTGCTGTTTCGGTAAGGCACGTGGGACTCCTGGAGGGTTAAGGTTAGGCACAGGCAGTTAGGACCTGAGAGGGTTCTCACAGCTCATGCCGTGGCCCCTCACCTTCTGCCCACACATCCACTCGAACCTTATTGCTCAGGGCCATTATGACCAGTCCCAGTGTAGACAGACTGCTGTTAATGGCTTGTGTTTCCCGAAGACGATCCCGCTCTCCAGGGCCTAGGGTTAAGCCAGGGTCAAGCCGCTCACTCCCAGCCAGGTCCACCAGGTTGAGGGGAGCACCACACTGCAGGCCCCGGGCAGCATGCTCTCCAGAGATCTGTAGCTGGAACACACTGTGGCTGCGTGATGATCTCTCATTCTGGGCAGTGCGGGCCACAGCCCGATTCTGCTGGGCCAAATGGAGCAGAGCCTCCACCTAGGGATGAGGGTATAGGCGGGTGGTCAGAAGCTAGGACATGCTGGCGAAGTGTGCCTTTGCCCTCTTGGAACAAAACCACAGATCAGCAGATGAGTGTGTGCACTTGTGACCGGAGAACCCACACTCGGTCTTAACACACGGCATATAATGCAAGCTACTTGGGAGGCTGAAGGAGAAGAACTCAAAGTTCAAAAACAACTCGCGATGGAGAGAATATCTCAAGGGTTTTTTGAGGCCATGTCTCAAAATAAAATCAGGCCAGGTGTGGTGGCTGAGGCCGAGGCAGGACCGCCTCAAGTTCTAAGGCAGCCAGAGCCACAGTGCAATGCGCTCAGAAAGAATGAAAGGACAACTCACGTGGCCTCACATGAGGCCCCCAGAGAAGCAGCGATCATGCAGCCCTGAGATGGGGACTGTCAGGTAACCACCCTGGCTAGGGTGAACCTAGCAATGTAAGCGGCAGGAAGAGTGGGGAGACTCACCTGGAAGGATGTGGCAGCCCCCTCACTCCTGGGCCTTATCAAAGCAAACCTCCTTGCAGCCTACCCTCAGCCTGAAGAGATGGCCTCTTCCCCTCACAGCCCATCCTCCACCCCACTCTGCCCACCCCTTCTCTAGTCCCTACTTGCCTCTTTCTCACAGGAAACAGGGACATATCGTGCATTGGTGACAGTAAGTTCCTCACTCCCTGGGCCTGCCCGACGAATCTCACAGTCGCCCCCTTGTCCCTTGCGGGTCCCTGTAGCTAGCAGGTCTCGGACGGTCTCATTGTAGATCTCTACGTAACTGGCCACAAAACTGTAAGTCCAGCCCTGGCCACTCATCTCCTGGGCCACAGAGAACAGATGCCGCATGGCCCGGGGGATCAGCCCCTCCAACTGGGGGTCTCCCCGAGGCCCGCCCTCCATGGTGAAGGTCTTGCCGCTGCCTGTCTGTCCATAGGCAAAGATGCACACAGGGTAGCCATCCAGTGCTGACTGGACAAGCATGGAGATCTCCTCAAACACCTCCTCCTGCTTGCTTCCTGGTGGGAACACCCGATCAAAGGAGAAGTCATGGCGGGTAGCAGCTGCTGGTGCCCTTGTCAGGGTGGAGCGCCGGTCATCAGACCGAGAGAGGCAAAGGCGAGTTGGGGGGTCAGAGGGTCCAGCAGGGCCAGGAGGGAATACGAGGAAGCCAGGAGATGGAGTGGACTCCCCCTCAAGGACAGGGCGCACCCGGCAGAAGACCCGGATGTTGCCCTTCAGTTCCTGCAGCTGGTTGTGGAGTCGACGGCGCTCCATCTCTAGCCCATAGAGCCGGTCTCCCTGCTCGGCCAGTAAGGTCACCTGGGCTGCAGTCTTCTGCCGAAGACACAGCACCTCTGCTCGGCTGCTTGACAGAGCTGCTTCTGAGGCCTGAAACTCCCTCTGCCCAGAACAGAGAGACAGAGGTTGGGATGCAGACAGAGCAAGGCCTATGCCAGGATGGGGTGGGTCTCTACCCTATGGACTTCACGGTCTGGTAAAGAAAGAGGTAAGAAAATAGGAGTGGGGAGTCCCAGAGACGTTGGAGATCGCCCGCCCAGTGAAGAAGAACACGATGTAAAAGCAGGAGGACCTGGGTTAAAATTCCTAGCACCAATGTCTAAAGAAGAAAAAGATGGGTAGAGCTGTGTGCACAGCAGACCCCAGAGCTGAGGGGCTGTGTGCACATGGGATCCCAGAGCTGAGGGGCTAGCGTAGCTGCTGGCTAGCGTAGCTACAACAGAGAGCTTCAGCAATCCCCAGGCCCTGCTGCCAAAGAGAGAAAAAGAAGAGAAAACCCCAGCCCTGGGAAGAGGAATGGGACGGGAACATCCGGGAAGAGCAACACCAGTCACAGGACTGAGCCAAGGTAAGGCTGCACGTGGGACGTCATCCCTGAGAGACAGCCGTGCCATCTACCTGGGCTCCCAGGCTCCCACGCATGGGAAGAGGGAGAAACATAGGGGGGAGAGCAGGCCGTGTGAGGAGCTGCTCAGAGGAACGAGAGCAGACGTCCTGCTGAGAGGCAAGGCCTCCTAAGGCTTCAAGGGGGCCTGAGGAGAGGCACTGCCTCTGCGAGGGAGCGGACAGCTGTGAGTCCGGCCTTACCTCCCGCTCCTCCAGCTGGGTGCTCAGTGTACTGCGTTCCTCCTGCAATTGCAGCCGCTCTGTCTGAAGCTCCTGAACCAGCCTTTCCTTGGTACCCAGACATTCCTCCAGCTCCAAGACTCGGGCACCCAGAGTCTCCAGCTTCTGCTGGCTCTGCTCAGCTCGCCTGCGTACACTGGCCAGCTCCTCCTCCAGGGTGTTCCGCTCTGTCCCCAGGGTCGTGGCCTGCTCCTGAACCTCTCTGAGTTGCTCTCGGAGCCCCTGGTTCTCACGGTCCAGTGTCTGAGTCTTCTCCCGATACTGTTTCAACTCTTCATGGAGGTCACACAACTGGCCCTTCAAGTCCCAGGCAGGACGCTTGCCAGGTTTCTTTCCTGCCACCGCAGGAGCAGTGGATGCTAACACGGGCGGGCACACAAGGGGCAAACAGAGGTCAGCACTCTGAGCCTTCTGCCCTTCAGGTCTCCACACCTCGGGCCACAGCTACCCTCTTACCTCTCCCGACAGGAAGATGGCGTTTTCGGGGCACTCCCCACCTCCTCTCCCTCCCAGCCTCTTACCCACTGTTTATATGTCACCTACTGCCTGGCTTCTGGGCAGGAGCAGCGGGAGCTGGCTTCTGGTTCCTCAGCACTAGAGAGTTAGAATGGACATGGCGTTACGGCTGGACACATAGGACATGGAAGGCACCTGCACTCCAGCACTAGGGAGGCCAATGAGCCACAGTGAAACACCATCAAACCCACAAAGATGGCTGAGCAGGTGAGAGCACTCGACCTCAGCTTGGGTTCTTCCCTCTCCTTGCCAGGAGACTCGCACGCACCCGCAACTCTAGCTCCAGGATTCAATGCCTCCCTCCGTGTATGTGCACACACGCACGCACACACATGCACACACACACACAGTAAAATGAAAAAATAATAAAACTGTAGAACAAACTCATAGGCTGTGTTTCCTAACGTGCACTAGTCCCGGGTGTGATCCCCACTGGGGAGGGTGTGCCCTCCCTAGAAGACATGTAGGACCAGAGCCCCTTGCCACCACTCCCCTTACATAGACCCAGACCCCTGAGTAGCCCTGGCTTGAGCACCATTACCTGGACCGACAGCAGAGCACCCTCGAGGTCCGGTCTTCCTAGGGCCTTTCTGAGCTGTCCAAGGGTGAAAAGGGGGAGACGGCACAGCACTTAGGTGGCAAGTACAGATGCATGTGTACGTTAAAAGCTTGGAAATATTTGACTCTCTCTGGGGCTGGAGAGATGGCTCAGCGGTTAGAGCACTGACTGCTCTTCCAGAGGTCCTGAGTTCAAATCCCAGCAACCACATGGTGGCTCACAACCATCTGTAATGGGATCTGATGCCCTCTTCTGGTGTGTCTGAAGACAGCTACAGGGCACTCATATACATAAATAAATCATTTTAAAAAAAAGAAGCAGATAAAATAGCAAAGAAAGAGTAGGAGAGCAGTACATTTCCACACCCTTGGTCCCCTCACCCCCACAGCCCACCCCACAGCCCACCTGCAGTGGACACTGCGCTGAGGGGTGGCCCTCTCGGGCGGGATGTGTCAACTTTGGTCACTGTGCCCATGCCTCGTGTTCGTTTCTAGGGAGAGAAAGGATGAGGTTCCACAGTGACCTGTCTTTACCCCTCCTCGTTTTCTTCCTCTCTGCTCTCCTAACTTGTCTTACCTTTGCAGGCTCCAGGCCATCCTCCATCTGGTCAGGACCCCTCTTGAGCCTGCTTCCTGGTAGGGGCAGCCGGGAGGAGGACTTGACCAGGGTTGTGCTCAGCTCCAAGTTCCTCTTCACTTCCATCAAAGGGGCCCTCTGCGGGGGTAAAAGACTCTCTTTCTCTCTGTCTCTCTCTGTCTCTCTCTGTCTCTCTCTCTCTCTCCCTCCCTCCCTCCCTCCCTCTCTCTCTCCCTCCCCCTCCCTCCCTCCCTCCCTCCCTCCCTCCCTCCCTCCCTCCCTCCCCCCCTCCCGATTTCTCTGTGCAGCCCTGGCTGTCCTGGAACTTGTTCTGTAGACCAGCCTGGCCTCACTTTCACATAGATCTGTCTGCCTCTGCCCCGAGCACCCGGATTAAAGGTGTGCACCACCACACCCTGCTGGCTGAGGAACAAACACAAAAGCCCACAAACACCCTTTTCTGAGCTCCCTTAGACTTTAATTCTCAAGGTTGACTCTCAGCAAACATTAACTGAGTATCTTGTGCCAAAGGATGGCACAGATGAACAGCATACACAGATGGAGCACACACACACAGATGGAGCACACACACACACAGATGGAGCACACACACAGATGGAGCACACACACACAGATGGAGCACACACACACAGATGGAGCACACACACAGATGGAGCACACACACAGATGGAGCACACACACACAGATGGAGCACACACACAGATGAGCACACACACACACAGATGGAGCACACACACACAGATGGAGCACACACACACAGATGGAGCACACACACACAGATGAGCACACACACACAGATGGAGCACACACACAGATGGAGCACACACACACAGATGGAGCACACACACAGATGGAGCACACACACAGATGGAGCACACACACAGATGGAGCACACACACAGATGGAGCACACACAGCTGGAGCACACACACAGATGGAGCACACACACACACACACACAGCTGGAGCACACACACAGATGGAGCACACACAGATGGAGCACACACACACAGATGGAGCACACACACACAGATGGAGCACACACACACACAGATGGAGCACACACACACACAGATGGAGCACACAAACACAGCTGGAGCACACACACACACAGCTGGAGCACACACACAGCTGGAGCACACACACACAGATGGAGCACACACACACACAGATGGAGCACACACACACAGATGGAGCACACACACACAGATGAGCACACACACACAGATGGAGCACACACACACAGATGGAGCACACACACACACAGATGGAGCACACACACACACAGATGGAGCACACACACACAGATGGAGCACACACACACACAGATGGAGCACACACACACACAGATGGAGCACACACACAGATGGAGCACACACACAGATGGAGCACACACACACACAGATGGAGCACACACACACACAGATGGAGCACACACACACACAGATGGAGCACACACACAGATGGAGCACACATACACACAGATGGAGCACACACACACACAGATGGAGCACACACACACACAGATGGAGCACACACACACAGATGAGCACACACACACAGATGGAGCACACACACAGATGGAGCACACACACACAGATGGAGCACACACACACAGATGGAGCACACACACACACAGATGGAGCACACACACAGATGGAGCACACACACAGATGGAGCACACACACAGATGGAGCACACACACACACAGATGGAGCACACACACACACAGATGGAGCACACACACAGATGGAGCACACATACACACAGATGGAGCACACACACACAGATGGAGCACACACACACAGATGGAGCACACACACACAGATGAGCACACACACACAGATGGAGCACACACACAGATGGAGCACACACACACACAGATGGAGCACACACACACAGATGGAGCACACACACACACACAGATGGAGCACACACACAGATGGAGCACACACACAGATGGAGCGCACACACACACAGATGGAGCACACACACACACAGATGGAGCACACACACACAGATGGAGCACACACACACAGATGGAGCACACACACAGATGGAGCACACACACACACAGATGGAGCACACACACACACAGATGGAGCACACACACACACAGATGGAGCACACACACACAGATGGAGCACACACACACAGATGGAGCACACACACACAGATGGAGCACACACAGATGAGCACACACACAGATGGAGCACACACACACAGATGGAGCACACACACAGATGGAGCACACACACACACAGATGGAGCACACACACACACAGATGGAGCACACACACACACAGATGGAGCACACACACACACAGATGGAGCACACACACACAGATGGAGCACACACACAGATGGAGCACACACACACACAGATGGAGCACACACACACAGATGGAGCACACACACAGATGGAGCACACACACACAGATGGAGCACACACACACAGATGGAGCACACACACAGATGGAGCACACACACAGATGGAGCACACACACACAGATGGAGCACACACACACAGATGGAGCACACACACACACAGATGGAGCACACACACACAGATGGAGCACACACACACAGATGGAGCACACACACACACACACAGATGGAGCACACACACACAGATGGAGCACACACACACACAGATGGAGCACACACACACAGATGAGCACACACACAGATGGAGCACACACACACAGATGGAGCACACACACACATGGAGCACACACACAGATGAGCACACACACACAGATGGAGCACACACACACAGATGGAGCACACACACACAGATGGAGCACACACACACAGATGGAGCACACACACACATGGAGCACACACACATACAGATGGAGCACACACACACACAGATGGAGCACACACACACACAGATGGAGCACACACACACACAGATGGAGCACACACACACAGATGGAGCACACACACACAGATGAGCACACACACACAGATGGAGCACACACACACAGATGGAGCACACACACACAGATGGAGCACACACACACAGATGGAGCACACACACAGATGGAGCACACACACACAGATGGAGCACACACACAGATGGAGCACACACACACAGATGGAGCACACACACACAGATGAGCACACACACACACAGATGGAGCACACACACACAGATGGAGCACACACACACACAGATGGAGCACACACACACAGATGAGCACACACACACAGATGGAGCACACACACAGATGGAGCACACACACACAGATGGAGCACACACACACAGATGGAGCACACACACACAGATGGAGCACACACACAGATGGAGCACACACACAGATGAGCACACACACACAGATGGAGCACACACACACAGATGGAGCACACACACACAGATGGAGCACACACACACAGATGGAGCACACACACACAGATGAGCACACACACACAGATGGAGCACACACACACAGATGGAGCACACACACACAGATGGAGCACACACACACAGATGGAGCACACACACAGATGGAGCACACACACAGATGGAGCACACACACACAGATGGAGCACACACACACACACAGATGAGCACACACACACAGATGGAGCACACACACACAGATGGAGCACACACACACACACAGATGGAGCACACACACAGATGGAGCACACACACACAGATGGAGCACACACACACACAGATGGAGCACACACACACAGATGGAGCACACACACACAGATGAGCACACACACACAGATGGAGCACACACACACAGATGGAGCACACACACACACAGATGGAGCACACACACACACAGATGGAGCACACACACACACAGATGGAGCACACACACACACAGATGGAGCACACACACACAGATGAGCACACACACACAGATGGAGCACACACACACAGATGGAGCACACACACACACAGATGGAGCACACACACAGATGGAGCACACACACACAGATGGAGCACACACACACAGATGGAGCACACACACAGATGGAGCACACACACAGATGAGCACACACACACAGATGGAGCACACACACACAGATGGAGCACACACACACAGATGGAGCACACACACACACAGATGGAGCACACACACAGATGAGCACACACACACAGATGGAGCACACACACAGATGGAGCACACACACACAGATGGAGCACACACACACAGATGGAGCACACACACAGATGGAGCACACACACACAGATGGAGCACACACACACAGATGAGCACACACACACACAGATGAGCACACACACACAGATGGAGCACACACACACACAGATGGAGCACACACACACAGATGGAGCACACACACAGATGGAGCACACACACACAGATGGAGCACACACACACACAGATGGAGCACACACACACAGATGGAGCACACACACAGATGGAGCACACACACAGATGGAGCACACACACACAGATGGAGCACACACACACAGATGAGCACACACACACAGATGGAGCACACACACACAGATGGAGCACACACACACAGATGGAGCACACACACACAGATGGAGCACACACACACAGATGGAGCACACACACACAGATGGAGCACACACACACGAGTCAGGACAGGAGAGGGAACTGCCTCCGGGAGAAGCTGGACGGAGGCTGTGCTGCAGCTGCCTTCAGGGCTAGAAACATTATTCCTGGAACACAGAAACCAGCCAACAGTACAGGTACAAAGCCAACAGGCCCTTCTAGTTAAAGGTAGGACCTTAAGTAGAAGAGAGGGACATTTGTTGGGAGAAGCAGGCTGATTACAGAGTGCCGTTCTAAATGCTTCATCTCCGGGCACCATTTTTAACTAATTCTCCACATGAGGGAAGGCACATCACAAGGTGAAATGTTCTAAGGTCAGATCTGTTCGTCATGCACATACATGCAGGACCAGTGGACGCCAAGAGGTTGTTAGCTGTCAGACCCCCCTTATTGGTCACCATGTTCCGGGGATCCAGGTCAGGTTCTCCAGCTTGGCAGCAAATGCCCAAGCGCTCGCCAGCCCTTTAAGGTACTTTCCGTAGCAATGTGGAGGATAACCGTTGGCTTCATAAGTGTGGCTCACAGACAAGCATTCTGGTATAGCAAAAAGGGACTCACGGGCAACAAACAGCAGTGTCTATTCAGATCAACACATGGGACCCAGCAGACCGGGAAGAGAGAGCAGACTAGAGGAAAGAGACTGTGCTGGCTGTGGGCTGTAATGAGGAGGGGAGCACTGAGGTCTGAGTTACAACATGGTTGATGTGAAGAACTGAACTGTGAGCCACAGGAAGCAGCACACTCCAGTCCCACACCCAGGAACTGAGACAGTAGGATCACACATTTGAGGCTGGCCTGGCTGGGTTATAGCACGACCTTGTGAGGGTTGGTGGCCAAGTGTGAGCATTTGAAAATGAGATAGGCAAAGAGAAAAGATGAGTGATGTCCTATGCAGAGGCTGCATCGTTTATCCAGCAAGGTCCTGTGTGGTGAGCATTTGAATGGTGAACAGTGATGAACACCAAGTCCTTGACTTCTCAGAGCTTAGGGTAACTACCAACCTGGAGATCTGCAAACGAACTAAACTATAGAAAACTATCTACTTCCTCAAGAATATAAACACCTTGATCATTTTCAGTACCTGGGACAGAATCTAACTCACTGGAATGAGTGACTGGATGCAAAGGCAGTGTTTGTGCCCCAGGACACCACACTGTGTGTCCCCTGCCCGAGGAAACTGAGCGCAGTGGAGCTGAGGAAAGGTCTCCTGAAGCCAGTGCTGGGATAAAGTAGGAACTGGCTGGTGTCAGGGGTCAGGAGGAGCCACAGAGGACGGTGGGAGGCAGGAGCTAAGAAGGCCTGAGCTGATGTGAGGATACCTCCTAGTTCACAGGAGGGGCTGGGTTAGTTTAAGCCATAGCTCTGGAGAGAGGCTGGTTGTTGAACCGAAATCTGAAGGCTATCCGGGGAGCTGAGACTATGTATTAACCACCCACTGCCAAAGTCTGTAGGCTCATCCCAAACCCAAACTGCCTGCACGCCGGCTGACTGGGGGAGCCAACCAGATGGGCAACAAGTATACCCAGAGGCCAAGCCCCTCAGCCTGGAGCAGGGCCATTCATCCGCGCCCTCTCACCAACTGCACTTTTGGTACAAAAGTGTCTCTGAGGACAAAACTGTTGATTTTAATGAATAAGGCAGGAATTTGGAGAAGCTGTAATGAAGACTGGAGACTGTCCATAGGATCAACTATCCCATGTGTCAGCGAGAGAGCGGGCACAACTGGTAAACTCACCTGGTAGTAAACCCAGGAGAAGTAGAACTACAGCATGTAATGAGACACAGGCTCAAGGCGCGGTCCTGCAAGGATGCACTCGGAGAAGCCTTAGCATTCAGTGTTCATGTACCCCTGCACGTATTACTGCGGTGGGGAGGTCGCATTGAGACAGCGTTTCTCTGTGCCCTGGCTGTCCTGGACTCACACTGTAGACTATCCTAGCCTCAAATGCATGGAGACCCACCTGCCTCTGCCTCCCCAGTGCTGGACTGAAGACATAGGCCACCACGCCTGGTCCCCTGCACATATTGCAAAGCCTAAGGAACTAAGTGCCTTTGGTCCAGCTTCAGGGACGATCCTTGTGAGACAGGATGGCAGCTGGCTGTAATCCCAGCTACTGGAGGGTGCGGAGGAAGATTCCAAGCTCAAGGCTGGCCTAGGCAACCCAGCAAGGCTGTTTAACTAAAATTGGAGATAGGAAAAAGGGCTTGGAGATGGCCTAGGGAAGCCAGCAAGGTAGTTCAGGGGTTAGGGCTTAAGTGTAACACCCAGGACTCACGGCTCCAGAAAGTTTCCTCTGATTTTTAAGTATGCCACCACATATGTGTGCGTGCTCACGCACACACTCAGAGTAAATAAATAGCTTTGGTTGCAAATCCTGAGATTCACGAGCTGATAGCTTTACCTCTACTTGAACTGTGTGGCAAGGAACACGCACAAGCGCCCGCCCACTGTTTGGTCTCCCTCAGCCAGTGTGCACTTTAAATTTTATACTCAACTGACTTTCTGTGCAAAGCATTAAAAGATGCTGTCCTAGCCAGCCAGCCATAGCTACATAAAATTCCAGGTCGGTCTGAGCTACATTGATGGGTGGCGTCAGGGACAGAACAGAACAGGACAAGGACGTGCAGCATCTCTAAAAGTAACCAATTCCTTAGCTACCACAGCCATCTGCATGCCAGGCTAAGAGAAGAATGAGGCAGGTTGTGTTTGTGGAGAACGTTACACCACAATGTCAAAAGAGTCACACCTTGACAGCCATGTTAAAAAAAAAAAATGTTCACTAAATTGGCTCTCATATGTTTTCCTAAAAAGAAGTCAACAACAACAGAGCCAGGAGTGGTGATCCCAACACTCGGGAGGCACCTGTTCCAGCCAGTTCTAGACTAGCCAGAGTGACTTGGTAAGAAGACCCTGTTTCAAAAACCAAAATGAAAACAGCCAACTTTATTGCTGAGTAATTGAAAAGTACTACCCTTTGTGTTTTTCGTGCTTGTTCTGGACAACTCTAACCAGTATAAATACTTCTCTCCCTGCCAGAAAGGTAGACACAATGGCCCCATCTCTCAGATGCACTTAACATTCAGTACAAGTGGATACACATTCAACCCTCCCTGCGCACCACGCCAGTCCCACCTCAGTCAGCTCACACATACTACAATTTCCTCTAACCTCAAAAACTCCTCCCTTGACAGTGCTCCCTGGCAGCTACTGCCTTCTGCAGCAAAACTTCTCAAAAACAGTATCTAGGGCAGCGGTTCTCAACCTCTGGGGTCAGGACTCCTATGCGAGGATCAAATGACCTTTTCACAGGGTCGACTATCAAATCTGCATATCAGATATTTAGACTCATAACAGTGGCAAAACTACAGTTATGAAGTAGCAACAAAAATACTTTTATGGTTTGGGGTCACCACAACATGAGGAACTTGTATTAAAGGTTCACAGGCGCGCAAGGCCCTGGGTTCGGTCCCCAGCTCCGGAAAAAAAAAAAAAAAAAAAAAAGGTTCACAGGCATCAGGAAGGGTGAGAACCACTGGGTTCAATTTATCTCAACAAATTTCACTTCAACCATTCCATCAAAACTGCTATCTCCCAACACTTGGGAGATAGAGGCAGGTAGATCTGAGTTCTAGGACAGCCTGATCTACCGAGTGAGTTCTAGGACAGCCAGGGTTACACCACCCAGAGAAAACCACCACCATCACCCCTCCACACCCCCACCCACCTGCTATTCTTTTTTTTTTTTTTTGTTCTTTTTTTTTCAGATCTGGGGACCGAACCCAGGGCCTTGCGTTTGCTAGGCAAGTGCTCTACCACTGAGCTAAATCCCCAACCCATCCTGCTATTCTTTTAAGCACACTACCAGCTTCAAGTTACTATATCAACTTTATATTGTTTCTTTGGGTTTATTTGTTTTCCTCATTTTTTTTGAAACAATTTATCACTGGCTTGAACCTCAAAACCCTTGTCTCAGCCCCTGCACAGCTGACCTCAAAAAGGTTTGTTGCTTTTGGTTCAGGGGATTATTGATCCAGGGGATTCTTGGATGCTTGCCTAACACTGTACCACCCACCTCTTCTCGTTAGGACTCTCCACACCTTGGTCAATGTTACTTCTCCTCCTAGCTTTCTTCCTCTTCCACCTGGATCAACCCTTACAGTCCTTCACTGCCTTCCAAAAGAGATACAAATTGTATTTATTTCTGCCTCCCCAGGGGTGTCAGACTCCTGTCTCTTACTTAAATGCAACAGTACAGGGATAGAAGAGGCTCCGCAAATACTGCATGAACAAATCTGAGAAAACTTTAACTATTTTTTTCTGTCACCTGTCACAATGCAATGCTCTCCGTTTTGGCTGTTGAATACACCAGAAAGTCTCTTCAAGCTGAATACCGACTGTGAGCCAGTCTGGACTGAAGTACTAGTAAACAAAGAATGGAGGCCGGTCTTCCCTGACACTAGAGAGATCAGTCCATTAACTGCCGTACACATACACCTCAGATGGTTGTGGTGGAGCAGCGCATCCATAAGCTAGTCAACAAGTCCAAATGGACAAAAGAAAGAGATAGATGAGGGTAGACTGTCCCTATTCAGATCCAGCCGCAAGGAGAAGGCAACACAACAGGGCATCAGCAGGAATGTGCTTTGCGGACAAGCGACAAGGCCTCTCCGAACCCTCGCTTCCCCCACAAGGCAATCTGTAAGAACTGAGAAGCACAGACATGTCGAATCCGCTGGAGAATTCGAAATGGGAAGTGCTGGAGGGAGGTCAAGAGACGCGGGATTGTCGCGCCTGCACGACAGGGATGGTGGACCAGCGTCGCTGCGAACATCCCAGGGGCCCTCGCTCTGTGTGTGTCGCCTGCACTGGCCCGGCCGCTGGCGTCCAGGGCACGAGGCGATGCGACTCTCCCCTTGCAGGCCGGGTTGTCCCGACCTGTCCCCAGGACGCGGGACCCGGGGCGGGCGGGCGGGCTGTGTCCTCCGCTCGCCGCGAGAGGCCGTCTCCGCCACACTCACCTGTGCCTGCATGTCCACGGTGGTCCGCACAGGACGGGATGCAAAGGCAGCAGACTGGGTGCCGGTGTCCCGAGACCCGCGTCCTCTCATGGGCTCGCGCCACGCAACACCCGAGCCAGACGGCCCAGGAGCCAGACCACCCGCCACACCCGCCACTTTTGAATTTCAACCGTCGCGCTGTAAACTCGCCGCTCAATCCGCAGAAGCCAATCCGCGCCGGCGCCGCGGCCGCGAGCCAATCACAGTGCCCTCCGCCTCCGGGACCACGCCCTCTGAGTCGGGACTCTTGTCGTCAGACCAAGCAAGAGAACCAGACTCCTTGGATCCTACTTCCGGATCCGCTCTTCCTCTCGTCTCCCTCTCCTCCTTCTCTGCGCGGAGCTCCCTGCACTTCCGCTCTGCTTCCTGAGGCCTCTGGTTGCGTCAGAAGAGCGCGTGCGTGCGGGAGGCAACGTGCAAAGGCGCCTGCGCAGGGTCAGGGCGGAACGGGCGCCACCTAGCGGCTGCTGCTGAACCTGCACTCCTCCTCGCCAATCCTGTGGCCTGGAAACTACTCCACCGAAGTGGGTTTCTCAGGACCGAAAAGTGGAAGCTGATGATGGCTCCGACCTGTCCTCAAAGAAGAAAAAAGTAAAGAAAAAGAAAAAGGTGGAGGTCATGGCTGGAGAGGTGGCTCAGCGGTTAAGAGCGCTGACTGCTCTTCCAGAGGTCCTGAGTTCAATTCCCAGCAACCACATGGTGGCTCACAACCATCTGTAATAGGATCTGACGCCCTCTTCTGGTGTGTCTGAAGACAGCTACAGTGTACTTAGATATAATAAATAAACCTTAGAACGAAAGCGGAGGTCATATCTGGAGATATGACGAGGTGTAACATTAACCTAGCACGCTGAGGTCCTGAGTGCAATCGCCCGCGCAAGAGAGAAGAATAAGAAAAACACGAGGGGGCGAAAAAACCAGGACACAAAACTCTTGCAGTGTCTCTTCAAAAATCGTGTAATAAGGTCATAAAAACTAGAGACAGGGCTGGGAGGATGGCAAACTGGTAATCCCCCGAACCCATATAATGTGGAAGGTGAAAACGGATTGTCCACAAACTTTTCTCTGACCTCCACAAGTGTGCCCTTCCTGCATTCAGCAATATATATATATATACATGAATGTAAATGTACATATCTTTGCACATATAAATATATAATTAATAATATATAA
Organism: Rattus norvegicus; assembly: GCF_021556685.1. NCBI lineage: Eukaryota > Metazoa > Chordata > Mammalia > Rodentia > Muridae > Rattus > Rattus norvegicus. Next base: position 5,791,704 of record NC_141553.1, on the reverse strand, counting down.
GCATATATGATATATAATACATAAATTTTATGCATATTTGTCTTCTTCTTTTGAGACTGGGTTTCTTTGTGTAGCTCCGACTATCCTGGAATTCTATCTGTAAACCAGGCTGGCCTCGAACTCAGAGATGCCAGGGCTAGCCTGTGACACCATACCCAGGTCAATAAACAATTTTTTAGATTAAAAACAAAAAACAGGACATCTTAGTGTGGCTGCAGTGGTCCACACTACTCTCTGAGCTTTGCCATGCCGCCCAAAGATGACAAGAAGAAGAAGGATGCCGGAAAGTTGGCCAAAAAAGACAAATACCCAGTAAATAAATCTGGTGGCAAGGTCAAAAAGAAGAAGTGGTCCAAAGGCAAAGTTCGGGACAAGCTGAACAATCTTGTCCTGTTTGACAAAGCTACTTTTTTTTAAAAGACTTATTTGTTTGTTTATTTATTATAAGTACACTGTAGCTGTTTTCAGACACACCAGAAGAGTGCATCAGATCTCATTACGGATGGTTATGAGCCACCATGTGGTTGCTGGGATTTGAACTCAGGACCTCTGGAAAAGCAGTCAGTGCTCCTAACCACTGAGCCATCTCTCCAGCCCCTTGACAAAGCTACTTATGACAAACTTTGTAAGGAAATTCCCAACTATAGCTTATTACTCCAGCCGTGGTCTCCTAGAGACTGAAGATTTGAGGTTCCTTGGCCAGGACAGCCCTTCAGGAGCTACTTAGTAAAGACTTAACAAGTTGGTTTCAAAGCACAGAGCCCAAGTAATTTATACCAGAAACACAAAGGGTGGAGATGCCCCAGCTGCTGGTGAAGATGCATAAACAGATTCAATCAGTCGTACATTTGGGAAAATAAAACTTTATTGAATCAAAACAAACAAACAAACAAACAAACAAACAAACAACTAGAAGCCAGGCCTGGTGGCACATTTTTTTTTTTTGGCTGTAATTGCGTTTATTAGCTTGACAAGGCAGATGTGAATTATTTTCTGTGACAAAATGGTGACAAAATGGCCATATATCAGCCAGCACACATTAGATGCCACAAGGAAATAAGAACTAATGAATTTAGAAACATTAGGCATGTTCTTCCCTGAAGCTACTGGTGCGGGAAAGGCAGGAGATAGAGATAGGAGGCGTGCTGTATCCTTGTGTTGCTCAGTCCCCACAATGCTTGTGGCCTGTCCTGACGGTGCAGCTCCTGACTACCTTTATCTTACACCCTGAAGAGCATACGGGGCACTGGCAGTCCATGTACTTCCAGGTCCTGAGGTGCACAGTGGCACATACCTTTAATCCCAGTACTCAGAATACAGAAGCAGACAGATATCTAGTTCAAGGCCAACCTGGTTACAAAGTAAATTCCAGGATAGCCAGGGCTCTATAGAGAGACTCTGTCTTAAATAAAGACAGACAGATATGCATATATATCCAGATAAATAAATAGTATGTTTCTTTTTTTTTAAAGATTCATTTATTTATTTTACGTATTTGTACACACAGACACTGTTTTCAGACACACCAGAAGAGGGCATCGGATCTCATTACAGATGGCTGTGAGCCACCATGTGGTTGCTGGGAATTGAACTCAGGACCTCTGGAAGAGCAGTCGGTGCTCTTAACCACTGAGCCATCTCTCAGCCCCAAATAGTATGTTTCTTGACACCAAGTTTATAAATCTACGGCCCCCAAAGATCTTACTTGAGACGTTTCTGAATGTTATTGGGGGGACACTGGAAAAGTTCTGGTTATAATTTTCCAAAGATGAATGGGTTTTAGCCTAGACAGTATTTCCCTAGCGACTTTCCAGAAAGAAAAGAAAAAAAAGGGGTTGGGGATTTAGCTCAGTGGTAGAGCGCTTGCCTAGCAAGCACAACCCATTACATATGAAATGGGTTGACCTGGCCTGTGCAGCCTTGGGGTAGGAGCTGGCTCAGGTCAGTCTGCTGCTGCTAAACGGCCTGACAAAGCTAGATCTCCATCAAGGCCACCACAGAGACCTGAGAAGGATACGTTTGAGCAGCAGGGGTAAACCAAATATCCTCTGTTTCAAGTAGAACGAGGGACGTTTACCCACAGCCAAACCTGCAATCCTCCACTGTGGGTGAACTCAACAGCTCCGTTGGGGGCTACATCGGTCCTCAGCCATCACACAGAGCAGCACCAGCATGCAGCAGCCACACCCACAGGGTCTGAGAGATTTTTCTGCAGAGAAGGGACTTGGGAGAACTGACTCACCTGGGTGAAGCACAGTAGGACAATCAACCCAACCTTGTCCTTAGCTTGGGCAGGCCCTGCCAGCAGGCTCTTCTTTGCCCAGTGGACAGTAGTACCACTTGAAGCGAGCTCCAGGCAAGTCAGTGGCTGCCTGTCTTCTTTGGAAATAGTCCCAACTGCTGCTCTCAGGAACTGGTATTTTGTGGTCCAGGGAAGTCTTTCTCATTAAACACCTTAAATGCGGGTTGGGGATTTAGCTCAGTGGTAGAGCGCTTGCCTAGCAAGTGTAAGGCCCTGGGTTCGGTCCTTAGCTCCGAAAATAAATAAATAAATAAATAAATAAATAAAGGCTAAGCCTTGTGCAAAGTGCTCAGGCCTGGGTGCTCTGCCCCCGGTGTCTCCTGGGCTTATTAAAAAAAAAAAAAACGGGGCTGGGGATTTAGCTCAGTGGTAGAGCGCTTACCTAGGAAGCGCAAAGCCCTGGGTTCGGTCCCCAGCTCAAAAAAAAAAAAAAAAAAAAACAAACAAAAAAAAAAACAAAAAAAAAAAACAACGGGGCTAGAAAGATGGCTCAGCGGTTAAGAGCACTGACTGCTCTTCCAGAGGTCATGAGTTCAATTCCCAGCAACCACCTGGTGGCTCACAACCATCTGTAATGGGTTCTGATACCCTCTTCCAGCCTGCAGTCACATATGCAGGCAGAATGCTGTACATAAAATAAATAAATAAATCTTTAAAAAAAAAAAAAAACCTTAAATGCCATAGTCAGCAGATCTCTCTGAGGGGTTTGAGAGCCGTTGTGTAATCATTCTATTAGGTAGACCTGATTTTAAACAAATATTTGTTTTGGTTATCTGCTTTAGGCTTAATCTTGCCAATTGTGACGGTTTGTATATGCTTGGGCCAGGGAGTGGCACTATTAGGAGGTGTGACCTTGTTGGAGTAGGTGTGTCACTGTGGGCGTGGGCTTTAAGACCCTCCTCCTAGCTGCCTGCCAGTCAGTATTCTACGAGCAGCCTTCAGAGGAAGATGTAGAACTCTGAGGTCCTCCTCTACCATGCCTGCCTGGGTGCTGCCATGTTCCTGCTTTGATGATAATGGACTGAACCTCTGAACCTGTAAGCCAGCCCCAATTAAATGTTGTCCTTTATAAGACTTGCCTTGGTCATGGTGTCCGTTCACAGCAGTAAAACCCTAACTGAGACAGAAGTTGGTACCAGGGACTGGTGTATTGCTGTGATAGGCCTGACCATGCTTTTGTTTAGAAGAATGTGGGGACTTTGGATTTGGAAAACAGTGGAATGCTCTAAGTGGGGTTTAATGGGCTATCCTAGTAGGAATATGGAAGACTTTGCTACTGAGAGTAATTTGAATCGTGTGGACCTGGCCCAGGAGGTTTCGGTGAAGAATTTCAACATGCGGCCTAAAGACTGTTTTTTGTGGTATTTTGGTGAAGAATGTGGCTACTTTTTGACCTTGTCTGAAGTCTGCCTGAGGCTAAGGTGAAGAGACTCAGATTAATTGCATTGACAAGGGAAGTCCAGAGATGCCCATTATAGACTTTGTTCTCTGGTTAAGTCTCATGAAGATGATTTTTTTTTTTTTTTTTGGTTCTTTTTTTTCGGAGCTGGGGACCGAACCCAGGGCCTTGAGCTTCCTAGGCAAGCGCTCTACCACTGAGCTAAATCCCCAACCCCATGAAGAAGATGTTTAAAGGAAAACTACTGACTATATACTTTGAGTATTAAATGGACACTCAAAAGTAAAATGGAGGGGGCTGGAGAGATGGCTCAGCAGTTAAGAGCGCTGGCTGCTCTTCCAGAGGTCATGAGTTCAATTCCCAGCAACCACATGGTGGCTCACAACCATCTGTAATGAGATCTGGTGCCCTCTTCTGGCCTGCAGTCGCATATGCAGGCAGAATGCTGTACATAAAATAAATAAATAAATCTTTAAAAAAAAAAAAAGTAAAATGGAGCTGAATCCGGTTTTCAAGGATATTAAATTGAATTAAGGGAATAATTAAGTGACCTTGGGGCAAGTAAGTTTAGGTCCAGGCACGGTAGTACAAGCCTTTAATCCCAGGAGGCAAAGACATGCAGATCTCTAAGATAGAACAGAGCAAGTTCTAGGTGAAGAAAACCTTAAATCCAGGCTTAGTGGACCAGTGCTTAGGAGACAGGAATGCACATCTCTGAGTTCAAAGTCAGTCTATGAAGCAAGTTCCAGGACAACCAAGCTTAGGCAGGGAAGGAATTGGGAAACAGAAAGTTGGTGATGGTGTAATAGAACAAGGGGCCATGCTCCAGCCCATGGCTCTGGCTTCAGAGTCCAAAAATAGAAGAGATTACTGGGACAATTGATGTTGGTCAGCTGGAACTAAGAAATTAGTGGTGATTAAGAAGAGACCAGCATCACTTCGGTGAAATCTTCTGGGAAGTGTTTTCTGAGAGTACAGAGAAGCTGTGGTCCAGAGATAGCCAAGGTTGTACTTCCTGCAGCAGCCATATTTGGTAATGTGTAAGTCACCAGGTGGTACTGGTTCTGAAGGCATGAAGGGGTCATGAAGAGCAGCTGAGGCTTGGCACTGTGAGAGGCCATGGAGGCCATTGGTGAAAGTCCAGCCTCAGTTATAGTTGACAGCCCAGGACTGAAGGGGTCATGCCAAGGTTTGAGGCTTGGCACCATAAGAGAGCCTATGAAAGACTCTTGGTGAAACCTAGTTGCAGCAGAAGACCCCAGCGTATTGGAGATGCCATTACCATGGGATGATCACCAAGAACAGAAGCAGCAGTGGAGTGGACCAACCCGAGCTTAGAGCGCTACAGAGGGCAGAGCAGGAGAAGAGATGCCAGCCCTCTGGAGAAGCCCAGAAGATCATGCGTGGATCCCAGACACTGAGACAAGAAGCTGTAACATTGGAGACTCCAAGATGTTGGAGATGCCAGAGCTGTGGGCTATCTGCTGAGGAAAGCTGCTAACAGGGAGTGGGACCAGCCCAGGAGAAAGACGTTTGTTGCAGTCAGCAAAGATGAAAAAGAGTTGGAGATCTGAAGACTGCTTTGACATCAGACACGGAGATGCAGAGTTTGGAGTTTGCCCAGCTGGTTTCCTGTCTTGTTTTAGGGATTACGGTTAAGTGATTGGAGGAATCCTAGAAGAGACTTTGAACTTTGGACTTGTAACATTGTCGAGACTGCTATAGACTATGGAGGCTTTGGAAGTTGGACTAAATGTATTTTGCATTATGCCATGTTTAGGTGTGGTCCCCATTGACTCATGGGTTTGAACAAGCCTATGGGGGGCAGGGAGGGGAATGTGATGGTTTACATAAGCTTGGCACTATTTGGAGATGTGGCCCTGTGGGCTTGGGCTTTAAGTCCCTCACCTAGCTGCCTGGAAGCCAGTCTTCTCCTAGCAGTCTTTGGATGAAGATGTAGAACTCTCGGCCCTGTCTGTACCATGCCTGCCTGGATGCTGCCATGTTCCTGCCTTGATGATACTGAACTGAACCTCCGAACCTGTAAGCCTGTCGTCCTCTATAAGAGTTGCCTTGGTCACGTGTCTATTCGCAGCAAAACCCTGAGACACCAATATATAGAGAATGCTAAAACTTGTCCTCCTAGCAAACACAGTTCTGAGCACGTTAAAGTTGCTTTAAAAAAAAAAGAGAGATTTATTTATTTAAAGTACACTGTCTTCAGACACACCAGAAGAGGACATCTGACCCCATTACAGATGGTTGTGAGCCACCATGTGGGTGCTGGAAGTTGAACTCAGGACCTCAGTGCTCTTAACCACTGAGCTACCTTTCCAGCACCCCCACATTAAAGTTTTGAGACACTGTATGTCTCCTGGAATTTACTCTATCGATGAGGCTGGCCTGGAACTCACAGAGATCCTCCTGCCTCTGCCTCCCAAGTCCTGGTATTAAAGGTGTATGCTCCCACACACCTGCTTTACATCAGAGAATTTGATCCCCCATAAAGCCTCTGGCCATTAGCTTGTATGTCTTTTTTTTTTTTTCTTTTTTTTTCGGAGCTGGGGATCGAACCCAGGGCCTTGTGTTTGCTAGGCAAGCGCTCTACCACTGAGCTAAATCCCCAACCCTTTTTTTTTTCTTTTCTTTTTTCCCCGGAGCTGAGGACCGAACCCAGGGCCTTGCGCTTGCTAGGCAAGTGCTCTACCACTGAGCTAAATCCCCAACCCCTACCTTGTATGTCTTAATTATATTTAACTATCGACAAATAAGTAGCTCTTATGAAGTTAGGGTTTTAAAGTTCTAACCCTGTTGAGTCTTTAAATTTGGAAGGGAAGAATTCAATAAAAGATGCTGTAGCTTGAGCCAAGTCGGCAGTTTGTAAAGGACTCGATTCGGCTGGTTAAAAGATGCACCAAACCTGATAGAAAAGAATTCCAGAAGATCGCCATGGCCACAGCGATTGGATTCGCTATCATGGGGCTCATCGGCTTCTTTGTGAAACTGATCCACATCCCTATTAATAACATTATTGTGGGTGGCTGAGTCCTTGCTCATCGTGGGACTGGTGAACCAATGAGGGGGTGACAAGCTCATGAAGTAAAAGTTGCCTGGATGCTTTGTGGTTTTTGTTTCTTTCCTCCTAACTATGACTTTTCTATTTCTAAATTAAAATAATTTCAAAATAAAAAAAAAAGATGCTGTAGCATCAAAATAAAAAACTTTAAACCAGGGGCCGGAGAGATGGCTTGGTTAGAGCTCTGACTGCTCTTCCAGAGGTCCTGAGTTCAAATCCCAGCAACCACATGGTGGCTCACAACCATCTGTAATGGGATCTGATGCCCTCTTCTGGTGTGTCTGAAGTCAGCAACATTGTGCTCACATACATAAAATAACATAAATATTTAAAAAAAAAAAAAGCTTTAAACCATAAATACAGAGAAACTGGGAACCTTACTTTCCCCAGCCTTTCCTAGTACATCATCACAGATTATCAGTTTCCAGTATGAGTCAGTTCATCCCAATAGCTAAAGCTTAAGTGAGTTAGCAAAGACAGAGGGCTTAGACATACAACCTCACGTTAGATTTTGCAGTCCTGAGTGGACCTCAGAAATCAATAAACTTCAGTCATCAAACATGTTCCTTTTTTTAAAAAAAGATTTATTTTATGTATGAGTACACTGCTGCTGTCTTCAGAGACACAAGAAGAGGGCATCAGATCCCCATATTGATGGTATTTTTTTAAAAAAGATTTATCTATTCATTTATTATATTTAAGTACACTGTAGCTGTCTTCAGACACACCAGAAGAGGGCATCGGATCTCTTTACAGATGGTTGTGAGCCACCATGTGGTTGCTGGGAATTGAACTCAGTACCTCTGGAAGAGCAGTCAGTGCTCTTAATCACTGAGCCATCTCTCCAGCCCTTGATGGTATTTTTATAATTTTGTATGTATTTTTTTTTAAACGTAGGAGTGCTCTGTCTGCATGTACACCTGAAGACCACTAGAGGGCTTCAGATCCCTTTATAGAGGGTCACAAGCCACTTTGGTTGCTGGGACCCTGAATTCAGGACCTCTGGAAGAGCAGTCAGTGCTCCTAACCGCTGAGTCATCTCTCCAGCCCCCTGATATTTTATTCTTTTTTTAAAAAAAATATTTATTTAATGTATATGAGTACACTGTAGCTGTCTTCAGACACACCAGAAGAGGGCATCAGATCTCATTACAGATGGTTGTGAGCCACCATGTGGTTGCTGGGATTTGAACTCAGTACCTCTGGAAGAGCAGTCGGGTGCTCTTAATCACTGAGCCATCTCTCCAGCCCCCCCTTTTTTTTTTGATATTTTATTCTTATACCTGCATTTCATCTTGTAAACATGCCCTCAAACACCTTCCAAGTAGTTTATTAAAGAGCTGAGGGGAGTAAGAAGCCCCGTGGTGGAATGTAGATTACTATAACCAGGTTAATTTAAGTCATACCCAGTAGCTGGGAAAAAGCCTGAGCTAAGGCCAAGCTTTCATCACGGATAAGAAGTCCTGGTGTGGGGCTGGAGAGGTGTCTCAGGGGTTAAGAGCACTGACTGCTCTTCCAGAGGTCCTGAGTTCAAATCCCAGCAACCACATGGTGGCTCACAACCATCTGTAATGGGATCTGATGCCCTCTTCTGGTGTGTCTGAAGACAGCGACAGTGTACTTATATATAATAAATAAATATTAAAAAAAAAAAAAAAGAGCACTGACTGATCTTCTAAAGGTCTTATGACAAGGTGACTCACAACCATCTGTAATGGGATCTGACGCCCTCTTCTGGTGTGTCTGAAGACAGCGACAGTGTATGTGTATATATAATAAATTAAAAAAAAAAAAATCCCAGTGTCCTTACTTCGGAAGCTGGCTGGTTGTGAGAAGCTGGCTGGTTGAGAGAAGCTGGCTGGTTGAGAGAAGCTGGCTGGTTGAGACAACCCGGTGATAAACAAAAACAAAGTCTATTCTCCTAAAGAGTGGGATCGGGGTTGGGGATTTAGCTCAGTGGTAGAGCGCTTGTCTAGCAAGCCCAAGGCCCTGGGTTCGGTCCTCAGCACAAAAAAAAAAAAAAAAAAAAAAAAAAAAAAAAAAAAAAAAAAAAGTGGGATCCAGGCTGCGTACAAGTTAAAATCTACAGATTTTAATTCTCAGCCCTTCTGTTCCTTAAGCTATTTTTCTTTTGTTGTTGTTGTTCTAGATTCTAACCACACCCAACTAACTGGCCCTGAGAAACAGAAAGTTTACACAATGGTCTTACGAAAATTGACACAAAGTTACACTTTAGCAAAAGTCCTAGAGACCTAAGAGCAAGGAGTGATTTGGAGAGAGAATTAAAGCCAAGGAGTATGAGGTATGTAGCTGTAATCTGTTGGGAATACTTTACTTTTTAGCTGTTGTAGAGCATAGTGTCTTTTCCCTGCCCCCTCTGTTTCGCTTTCCTTCTCCCTGTCTCAGAGTCTGGTCGCCTGCCTCACTCACTTGGGACAGAGATTTTGGAGGAAAATTTCAAACAAGCATGCTTGGTTCTGGAGAAAGCGAGGCCATAACCAGACTCGAGAGAGAGCCAGCCTTTTTATAGAGTAGAACAGCATAAAACAATTTTTTTTAAAAAGTTATTCATATGAAAAGCTGTCTGAATCTTTAAAGACTGAAGTTAGTGAGGGCTAAAATGGTGGGAGCGGAGAGCAGGAAAGACTCAGGACAGAAGAATGTAAGGAGTGGCGAGAGTTTAGAGAGAAGAGATGGCCGTGGTCAAAGTTGTCACAATGTACAAGATTTGGAAACTGAGTGTTCAGGGGTCAAGCAGTGAAACAGGGAGGCTTTAGATTGGCTGAGTCTGAGGAGGGAAAGAGGTTAAGAGCCCATGGAGCTCTGCTCGCTGCTCGCTTGCTCCCTCCCTCCCTGGCAGGCAAGTGAGAGGGATGGGGGAGGGGGCAGAGAAGGAGGAGATGGGAGAGACTTTAGGGAAGGTGCCAGCAAGGACCAGACAGAGAAGACTGAGTTTCAATCCAGTGTCCCCAGGTAGACTGAGAGACTTGTTAGAAATGTCCTAACTCGAACAGGTGTCCCTTTTCATGTGAAGGTAAGGCTGGAGAAGCCACCAGAGGCAGCACGGCCTGCCTTTTGACTTCTGTACCTGTCATCATAGGTAGGTTCAGGGAGTCAGCAGAGACAGAGCAGACAGCTCCAAGGTGATTCCCGAGCACCTGAGAGAGCCGGTGAGGACAGAAGCAGCGGAAGAGGCAGCTTCAAAACCTCGGATTCAAATATGGCTGGTGGCAGAAGCCAGCAGCAGAGACAAATGGTTCATGCTAACAGAGAGTCAAATCAGCAGCTTGGTTCAGTCCCGAGAAGCCAGGCCCCTGGGAAAGGGGTCCTTTTGTACCCTCCCCAGGTGTTGGGCACCAGATGTATAAACTGATATAACCCACAGTATGGGAAGGAATAATTGTGCACAGGGGAGGGGAAAATCCAGAGGCATCTGGACGAGTCCAGAGCACAGAGTGAAAGAGAAAAGAAGACTGATCATGTCCCCGGGACTACGGGAGAGACAGGAGAATAGCAGGGAGTAGAGAAAACAAGTCAGGTAGTGGTGGCCATGCTTTTAATCCCAGTGCTTGGGAGGCAGAGGCAGGTGGATCTCTGAGTTTGGGGCCGGCCTGGTCTACAGAGTGAGTTCCAGGACAATCAGGGCTGCACAGAGAGACCCTGTCTCAGAGAGAGAGAGAGAGAGAGAGAGAGAGAGAGAGAGAGAGAGAGGCTGGAGTAGCCTTTGAGCCGAAGGGAGCTTAGGTGGGAGCCGAGGTGAGAAGGGGTAGGATTCTAGCTAGCATGGACTCTGATACTGGGGGAGCCCCATAGTTCTGGGAATCTCTCTGCCGGTACCAACCTTATAGTTTCCGTGTGTGTGTGTGTGTGTGTGTGTGTGTGTGTTTGTTTGTGTGTGTGTGTGCGCGTGCACTCGTGCTCAAAAGCTCACCCCTGGAACCGAAACACACAGAGTAGTCTCTGGCTGGCGCGTAAAGACATTCTATTAGCTTAAACCTGTGTCCACGAAGTCTTCTCTGATGGACACCCAGGTTGGAGAGACTGCCGTGCATTTTGATATGCCAACAGATGCCACGGGTAGTCACATGTCCCTTCTGCCAGAAGCAAGGGAAATGACTCCTTTCAGAAGATGGGAACCAGGTTCCCAGGTTCCTGAGGAATGTTGGCTTGGGGCTTTACCTGTGAGAACTCCTCCTATAGTCCAGGTAGGGCTCATTTCTGGATATTTCTGGACTGCTCTTTTGGAGTTTGGGGAACTGGGAGTCTCCTTTGGACCTGACACCCTGGTGACAAGAACTTCAGTTGGCACTATCTCCAACCAGACTGAAGACTTGTCAGGAAATGTCCTGACCACAAAGGAGAGAGGTTCCTTTTCATGAGATGGGTAGCCATCAACTTCCTGACTCACTGACAGGAACTCTCTCTCTCTCTCTCTCTCTCAAGATTTATTTATTTTATTTTATGTATGTGAGTACACTGGTTGTGAGCCACCATGTGGTTGCTGGGAATTGAACTCAGGACCTCTGGAGGAGCAGTCAGTGTTCTTCTCTTTCTTTCTTTCTTTCTTTCTTTCTTTCTTTCTTTCTTTCTTTCTTTCTTTTTTCTTCAGAGCTGGGGACCAAACCCAGGGCCTAGCGCTTGCCTAAATCCCCAACCCCCAGAGGGAACTCAGTTAAGAAAAGGCTAACATGACTGCTACTTTATTAGGGAAGGTTTTTAATGTAGATATGAGAGAGAGAGAGAGAGAGAGAGAGAGAGAGAGAGAGAGAGAGAGAGAGAGAGAGAGGAGACAGGGGGAGTGGGAGAACAAAAGATAGGGAGGGGGAGGGGGAAAGGGGGGAGGAAAGGGAGGAGAGAAAGATGTGGAGAGACAGGGAGTTAAGGAGGGAGAGGGAAAAGGGGGAGGGAGAGAGAGAGAGAGAGAGAGAGAGAGAGAGAGAGAGAGATGAGAAGAGAGGTGAGGGGCCCAGGTGCCAGGGTAAGGGCTTTGGAGAACAGTACTGGTGTGAACAGGGGGGACAGATGGCGTCTAGAGGCTGGCATAGGCTTTGATAAGCAACCACAGATGTTGTTGTTGGAGAGCCATTTGTCCCTCTGCCAAAGACAGAGACATGCCTTCTTTTGGCAGAGGGGAGCAGGTTACACAAGTTCCCAAGGAGTGCTGGCTTTTGTCTAACTGCCAGAAACCCTTCTACAGGCCAGGTTGAGTGGACCTGCCCTCTTCTGGAGGAGCATATAAAGTAGACCTGACAGGGACGTTGTTTCAGGAGGCCGAGGCAGGCACATCTCAGGCAGGCCAGCCTGGACTACATAATGAGTACTGAGACCGGGGCTACGTGTACTGAGATCCTTTCTCAGACCCTGTAAAAATAAGAAGCCATGAAGTGAAGCAGCAAGTGCTTTTGTGTTGCCTACTGGTTTCTCTTTTCTTTCTTTTGAGACTGGGTTTCTCTTGGGTAACCCTGGCAGGCCTGGAACTCAGAGATCTGCCTGCCTCTGCCTCTGAAAGGCGAAAGGCGCCTGATCCTACGACCTGCTTTTTGTTTATTTGAGACAAAGTATCTGGGTCAGAAGTTTTGCTATGTAGTGGAGGATGATCTTGAACTTCTGATTCTCCTGCCTCCAGTTCCCCAGTGTTGGGGGATTGCAGGCATTCACCACAGCTGGTTTTTTTCCGAAATGGGAAAGATTAAACCCAGGGCTCCCTGAAAAACCACCCCAAAATCCACTGCATGCCTAAGGGATGAAGTATTGGATTACCTCTTCTGAAAAGTATTTGTTTTTAAAGGTCTTCGTAGATCTTGTCCCCAGAGTTAAAGCCTAGGGAGCATGGCATGCTCGGGAGGCAGAGGTCAGGACTGTTTTGCATTAAAGGCACAGAAGTCTGTGTGTTCACAGATAAGCACAGGGGTGGGAGTGGGGGACCTGGTGTGTTAGCACACAGGGTTGTTCCTCCAAGGGAAAGAATGCAATATCTGTTATCTGCCCAGCAGGTTGGAGTGGACCTGTTTTTTAGCTTGGTGACCTTTGCACTGTGTGATTAGACTTTTCTGGCACTTAGATCCTCCCCCAGACCCTTACTGTTGGTATTCTGTCTAAGCTCCACCCCCACAGACCTGGCAATAGGCAGGTATGCTCCGCCCCACAGTCACCTGGCAACAGCCAGGTATTCCTGACGCACCGCACCTTAAAAGGGGCTATTTGCTCTCTCCTCACTCTTTGCTCTTGCTCCTGCCCTCTTTCCCCCTGTCCCTTCTCTCCCCATTCCCCTCCCCCTTCCCTCCACGTGCTCATGGCCGGCCTCTACCCCTCTCTTCTACTCTTCTCTCATTAAACCTTTCCACGAGGAACCATGTTGGCCTGTTGTGGTTTGTCCAGACGCGAGCCGACATTTCTATCCCAACACTTATAAGTTTGTTTTTCTCAGTAAATCCACAGAACCTAACTTAATGGACTTTTTCCAAAGAGTTTCAGTATTTGTATACAGCTGTCTTTGTTCCGGAGGGAGATTTAGGGATGCTTTGTTGTCAAGCTGGGATTGAGTTAATTATCACCAGTGGAGTTTTCAGCAAATTATGTTGTCCTTAAATTTGTCCAAAATAAATCACTCCAGAAGTCTGAACCAACATCAGCTACAGGAGTTGTGTTGAACCAAACCCCCTTCTTGCCTCCCAAGGGCTATTTCTCTGCAGCCTGTGAAAGTCAGAGAGATATCCCAAAAGCCTGGGCTACGAGGTAAGTTCAAGGCCACCCTGGGATAGAAAAAAATTTTTACCTCTAAAAAATTAAAATAGAGGAGAGAAAACGAGGAACGAGATAAGAAAGACTCTGAAGTCAGACCTTAAAATTAGGCTTGGGGCTGGAGAGATGGCTCAGAGGTTAAGAGCGCTGACTGCTCTTCTAGAGGTCCTGAGTTCAATTCCCAGCAACCACATGGTGGCTCACAACCATCTGTAATGGGACCTGATTCCTCTTCTGGTGTGTCTGAAGGCAGCGACAGTGTACTCACATAAAATATTTAAGGGGTTGGGGATTTAGCTCAGCAGTAGAGCGCTTGCCTAGCAAGCGCAAGGCCCTGGGTTCAGTCCCCAGTTCCGGAAAAAAAAAAAATAAGGCTTAATTTTCATTTCTACTGTGGACTTAGGTTTTCATTTCTCACCCAATGCTCTGACAAACAGACCCTCCTCCCTCTCATCCTGTTCCTGTTTATCACTGAGCAACACTGTTGCACTGTGACTCATGTTAACTCCTCTTGGTTTCTCCACTCTTGGCCTGGAACTCTGTATGTAGTCCAGGTTGACCTTCAATTCACAGAATCGCCTGCCTCTGTTTCTGCCCGCTTCTGACTCTGCCTGTCTCTGTCTCTGTAGTGGTCTGAGCGTCATGGTGGGCACTACTGTAGTGAGAATGTTGGTGTTTTGGTTTCTGAAAAAACAAAAACGGGCTGGAGAGAAGGCTCAGCGGTTAAGAACACTGACTGCTCTTCCAGAGGCCCTGATTTCAAATCCCAGAAACCACATGGTGGCTCACAGCCATCTGTAATGGGATCTGATGCCCTCTTCTGGTGTGTCTGAAGACAGCTACAGTGTACTTATATAATAAAAATAAATAAATCTTTAAAAAGCAAGAACAAAACAACAACAATACAAAACAAAGCAAAACCCAAGAAATATTATAAGTGTGATTTTGGCACTGGAGAGATGGCTCAGCAGATAAGACCACTGGCTTCTCTTCCAGAGGACATGGGTTCAATGCCCAGCTACCCCCATAAGATAGCTTATAACTAACTGCCTGTAACTCCAGTTCCAGGGGTTCAGATGGTCTCATACAGACAGACATGTAGGCAAAACACCCATATACATAAAATAAAAATAAACTTAAAAAACGAGAAAGGAATGTGTTTCTATTTTAATCCCAGGTATGCAATGTGGGGGTTGCTTCAGACCATCCCCCAGCAGTTGACTGTGATTTGCCTAGTGCTCTAGCAGAGGCGTGGTTTTGCCAGCTGCAGACAGTTTCTGCTACTGTGTGACATTTGGGATTCTGGAGTCTTTCATAGGGTATATCGATCAATGCTAGATCCGGTGGGGGTGGGGTGGGGTGGGGGTGGGGGTGGGAGTTGGTCATTTGTCATTTGGGAAGGTTGTTTTTGTTCTGTTAGCAGCTGTGGGTGAAAGAAGAAAGAAAAGGGAAGATATTAGACTCAAGGATTTTCCTAATTCTTTTCTCATCTCTATCCTTGTTTCTCTCCCATCTAGTGAAAGGGTGGAAGAGAGAACCCACAAAATACCAAAGACCAGCTACGCCCTACCATGCTGGGACACCTTGCCTTCAATTTAACAGGTGAGTTTACAGGGTGCCTTTGGGCACCTTGGATTGGGTTATAATATAGTAAACTAAGGCAGAGCCACTAGTAGCCTACAGAAGTTTCAGGAGCTATCCCGGAAACTAAGGGAGAAGAAAGAAAGGCCTTGCCAGTTGTTAATGGTGCTGGAAATCTTGCTTAGCTGAGAGGCTCTGACTAGCAACCTGGGCACAGGACATATTTCCTTTCCCATGTCCCCATGACTCTCCCTTCTATCTTGCCTTCCTCAGAATTGGGCACAAGACTAAAACAATGAGCCCTTTAATGCTTGAAGCCTTGGGTGTCTCTGGTGGCCACCCTCCTGATGCCAGAGACCAGTGTCTGTTTAGAATTCCCCTCATCCTTTGGTGGCCCAAAAGATAACACTCACCATCTGACCAATCGCAGCTCTTCTTGTGAACATTGTCAACATATGCACTCCACTTAAAATTGCCCCTGTCCCCTGACGCCACAGAACCAGAAGTTAGGGAGTTTGTTTGTTTTGAGACAAAGTCTCCCCTCTGTAGGTAGACTCAGACTCTCAGTGTTGGCATTTCGTCTAGGTCTTGCCCCACAGTTACCTGGCAACAGCCAGTTGTGCTTGACTCACTATACAAGGGGCTGCTGGCTTCCTCCCCTCTCTCCCTCTCTTGCTCTGTCCTCTTGCTCCTTACTCTCTTTCTCTCTCTCCATTCCTCTCCCCCCCAACCCCTGCTCATGGCCGGCCTCTACTCCTCTATTCTCTCTCTATGCCTTTTTCTGTCTCTACTCCCTCAACTCCCCTCCCCATGTCCTGTTGTTGTAAAAATATAAAAAATAAAAGTCCTTTATCTCCCACTAGATCCATCACTGCAGTGCCCCCATGATATCTGATAGATATCTTTTTTTTTTTTTTCTTTTTTTCGGGGCTGGGGATTGAACCCAGGACCTTGCGCTTCCTAGGCAAGCGCTCTACCACTGAGCCAAATCCCCAACCCCTGATAGATATCTTGTCTCAGTCAGCAAAGCCTCTCACCCGGTCTGCTCCATCCACTATCACACTGCCGAAGGCCTCTCTCTGAGCCATCAGCAGTCTTTCTACCTATCTAGTTCCATGTCAGGAACACACATCTCAACTCCGTGGTGGCCCAGACCAGCCGCCCCACACTCCACTCCACTTGAACACACAACACAATAACCTTTGACCCAAATCGATAAGATATAATTGCCCACCTAAACATACAAAGCCCAGTACACAGCCGTCCCTTAAGAACATTAATAATGGTGGCTGGACCAGCACCGGCCTCACTATGCCATTTTTCAATTTTCAGAGTCTATTGACTGTAAACTTGCTGCTTATATGTACGTGTGCTTATGTCCGATCCCTGGCACCCAGCGTCCTGGACAGAAATAAAACTGGACTATTTGGAATATTTTGGAAGTGTGCCCGAATTGGCGAACGCAAGAGTCCTTATGTCGCCATATGCTGTATAGTGATGGCCTTCAGCATCCTCTTCATACAGTAGCTTTGGAAACTACCAGCACGTGATTGCCATCAGACTGCACACAGGACTTGCCTCCAGAAAATAACGGGGAGAATGGTTACGCCTCTTGTCTCTGAACATGGAATGAGATGAATTTCGAGATGCTGTTCTCTCTTTTTATGCTATTGGACCAACGGACTGTATGAATAATCACGATGTAACAGGAAATACATAGGAACGTGATTGCAGCCATCGACCTCGGTTCTCTCACTCCAGTATTACGCTCTACAAACGTCATCCTGTTACGCCAGGACCGCTTTTCCTAAGGTTCTCCAGGCACGAAGTAGAAACCCAGTGGCCAGTTCCACAGCCTTGCTTCTTTGACTAGGGCTTCAAAATAATGTCTTCACATTGTGATACCTTCTAGCAACTGGCCTATTTTTACTGAGAAAAGAAAATGGATCTATTTTTGTTGTTGCCATTCTTAGGAATTGCATTCATATTTAAACCCTTTTGATTGCTAACCAGAGTACCTCTGTTCTTGGCAAATTCTGTACTTTATTACAGGTGTTTAAAGTAGTTTAAACAAAACTCCATTTCTTTAATTAGCGTAAGAGTTGGACTTCTGGTCACAAATGTAGAGCTGCCGTCCTACGAAGGAGAGTATCTTAGAATGACAAAAGCGGCAAGCAGAATGATGACTGAATATGCATTATACATTTTTCGTTCTCTGTGGTGTTAAGTCTTCCAAATAGAACATCCATTGTAGTTACCAAAAAAAAAAAAAAAAAAAAAAAAAACCAAAACATTAATAACAACCTGTAAATACACAGAGCAGAATCTTAATGTCACCCACCATATTGTCCTGCCAGGCTTCTCTCCCTGTCCGTCCAGTCTCTTCCTTCAAACTTCTCTCCCGCCCATCCTTCCTTCTCATCCAATGACAGGCCTCCTATCCTGTACCTGCCCCTCACCTGTATTTTACAAACTCTATGGGGAGAAGGTTCTGGTGAAGTCACCTGAGTCCTGAGTACTGACTAGGCAGCGTCCCGGGGCAGTGGAATTAGCATCAAAATACAGACAACTCCTGGGCAAACCACAATGCCCGGCCTGCAGAGGCATCTCCTAACCCCCACACCATTCGGTGCCCCCACCAAGCTTATTCCTTCCCTCCCTTATCTTTTTATAAAAGGAACATAACACTCATTGATCCTGATCCTCCTGCCTCAGCATCCTGAAGGTTGGGGATTTCGGGCTTGTGCCTGGTCAGGTTTTATGTAGTCACCCACAGAAACCTGACAGGAGGGAAGTAGCCTGCTTGGGCTAAGTGATCCTAACCCCCTTCTTGATCTGGGGTTAGAGGACACAACCCCACCCTGACCTGTTGTTATAGCTGCTCACTTCTCCCTCAGAGAGGCCCCAAACAGACTCTTGAGGTCAGAAATGCCTGTCCATTACCTGTCCATCCCAATTAAGGTCTCTATAAATATATATATATACATACACACACACACACACACACACACACTCACACTGTAGCTGTCTTCAGACACACCAGACGAGGGTATCAGATCTCATTACAGGTGGGTTGTGAGCCACCGTGTGGTTACTGGGAATTGAACTCAGGACCTCTGGAAGAGCAGCCAGTGCTCTTAACCGCTGAGCCATCTCTCCAGCCCCCTACTCTTGGGTTCTTGAATTAGGGTCAAACCCAGCAGCTGCAGGATCATCACAACCACGCCCTTTAATCCCCGAAGTGCTGAGCCAGGCCTTCCGTCCCCTCAAGGAGCCAGCCAGCTGTCTGGCTGTGAAAATGGCGGAGGAAGAGGGCGGTGTGGAGGAGGGGGACATATTCCTAGCATTCGCCCATGGTCCCACTCCTCCTCGGGGTCCCCTGCGTCGCGCCTTGGACAAGATCTTCCTCACTTTCTTGGTCCTCTTCCTGACCCTGCTGATGCTGGAGGCTGCTTACAAACTGCTGTGGCCCCTGCCTTGGACCAAGTTTCGGGACTGGCTCCTCAGGACCCCTGAGGAGGAGTCAGCTCTGGAACTGTGAACACCATCTTACAGACAACCTGTCCTGCCTACTGAGGTGAGAAAGGAGATGTTAGAGAGTTTGGGGTGGAGGAGATAGTTAAGGCCGTCACTCTAAGATTATCTTTATCTGCCCGTTTGTGGGTACGTGCACGTGAGTTCAGGGGCCCACAGAAGCTAGAGGGGTGTTAGAGCCCTAGGGGGTAGAATTACAGGAGGCTGTAAGTGACCTGAAGTAAGCGGGTGCGTGGAACCACACTCAGGTCTGCAACACACACACACACACACACCCCTACCTTTATAGACAAAAGGCATATAAATATAACTCCAGAACCCACATATGAGAGAATAGCAAGGAATAATTAAATAAGCTATTCGAAGGGAAAAATTAATTTTATTTTATTTCGCTTCAGAGTGAGTTTCATTTCCTCTTGTGTTCTTGCAAATATTGTGGTGGTTTTGGTTTTCTTCCTAGCTGTAAGACTCCATAGTGTGTCCGTCCGTACCACATTCTGTTTTACGGGCCCGTTGGCTGCTTCCGTTCCTTTGGACTACTTCGAGCACTACAGCAATAAACGTGGCTGTGCGAGTGTCTCTGTGGTGTTCTGGCTTAGGTTTCTTCCAGTTTCTATCCAGGAGCGATGCAGCTGGGACACGTTAGGTCTCAGGACGTGCGTATGTCCAGAAATGAGCCTTGGGCCACCCCAAACTCTAGAAGGGTCCCTGACAGTTAGATAAGGGCCAGACTTCCTCCAGGAACTTGTCCAACAGGTTCCTGCCTGCAGAAAGGATTTGTTTCCCTTGCCTCTGGAAAAAGGGACACATGGCTCTGTCTGTACTGACATGGGCCTGGGGTGCCTCTCAGCCTATCAGACAGAGCTTTCAGTCCCCATCCACCAGCATCTGTTCTAAGTTTCAAAGCCCCCACAACTAGCATGCCCCTTCCTGACACTCCCAGCCCTGCTCCAGGTCAGGGCCTCCCTATCCCCAGGTCGGGATACTCCTCATAACCGTTAGCTACAGTCTCGCACAACAGCTCACACCAACTCCAGACCCCGGGGTCAGTCACCCTCTTTTTATCTTCCTGGGCATCAGACATATAAGTGGTGCATACACACACGCAGGCAAACATCCGGATACATAAAGGTACGTTGAGCGATTATTGCAAGAACAGAATGGATGGAAGAGTGTGAAACACACGTCTATTTTTCTTCATTATATATTGAGTTCTGGTCATTTTCACTTTCATTTCTCTTTCATATCCCCCTTTCACTTCCAGGGAAACTCCCTCCTCCTTGCCCCCCAAATTGATTCTACTTCCCTGTCTTTTTGTTTTGTAACTCACTTTAATTAGGGTTATTCACAGGAGTGGAGCTCCCTGGATTTACCAGTGGCAGAAAATGACTCCCCCCAACAACAACGATTTGCCAATAGCTTTTTAGAGATGGGTGGGGATCCTCATGAGCCCCCTACCTCGTTTCTGAAGGCATCTTGATAGCTCTTATCTGTGTCACAGATAACCTTGGCTTCTGGGAGTTGGCCAGTGCCACAGGCCAGCCTTGTCCAGAGGACAGCATTTCACAGAACTTCTATCTTCCAACTCCTAGCTTCCTTCCACCCCCACCCCCCAGCTCTGACATGTTCCCTCAGCTTGCTGTCAGTTTTTATAGCGATTAACATTTCCTTTTACATTTTTTTTAAAGATTTATTTATTTATTATATATAAGTACACTGTAGCTGTTCAGACACACCAGAAGAGGGCATCAGATCTCATTACAGATGGTTGTAAGCCACCATGTGGTTGCTGGGATTTGAACTCAGGACCTTTGGAAGAGCAGTCAGTTCTCTTAACCGCTGAGCCATCTCTCCAGCCCCCCCTTTTACATTTTTTAATTGGATATTTTACTCACATTTCAAATTTGTCTCCTTTCCCCACGATTACCTTTTAAAACACACTTCTTTTACTTTATGTGTACAGATGATTTGTCTGCACGCGTGTAGGTTCAACCACGCACAAGACTATTGAATTTCCTACAACTAGGGTTACAGATGGCTGGTTGTGAGTCACACTAGGGATGTGCTGGGAAGTGAACCCGCAGGATAAATAAGTCCTCTTTAAAGCCTCAGCAGGCACCTGCACTCATGTCATGCAGAGACTTACACCGGCACACACATAAAACCGAAATAATTGTGAAAAGGTGGGGAACCTTCATTTCAGGCATTCACTCTGGGAAACCCACTTTGAGAAACACAAGGATATGAAAATTAAAACCTTCATTATCTTTAGAGTCCCGTTAGCCACTGGAAAACCCCCCCCCCGCCCCCATTGAAAGCCGTAAGACCGGACGGGAAGCGAGGAAGAAGTGGGTTTAAATTTGTAGTTCGGGTTCTCTTGAGAGCAGCTGGGCTTTCTTTTTTTGGGGGGGGGGGGGCTGAGGACCGAACCCAGGGCCTTGTGCTTGCTAGGCAAGTGCTCTACCACTGAGCTAAATCCCCAGCCCCGAGAGCAGCTGGGCTTTTCTTGGTCCTGCACATTGGTAAGATGCCCGCCACCTGAGGCAGGAAGACCGCGTTGATGCAGTCTCCGCGCGAAGGGTGTTGACTTATCAGGCTTCCTCGCCAGCACACCTGAGGGCCTCGCCTCTCCACCCCGGGCCCGGCCCGCATCACACAGTTGTTTTCCCCTCTTCCTTTTCTCCGCAGCTCTCCAGGAGAAGGAAGAGACCCCGCGTGATTTTATGAGCCTCGATTCGTTTCCCAGCGCTCCCAGCGGCAGCTTGCAGGGCTTCTCACCAAGCCCGCACCAGGTTATCCCGCGCTCCGCCTCAACGCCCTGCAGACCCCTGCCCGGAAGCACTGCCTTCCATACAGTCAAGACGACCCTCGGTGGAACAGGGGCCACGGTTCCCAGTAGGGAGCTCGGTCTGTGGTGCAGATTGAGCATCCAGTCTCGCGGACCGCAATAATAACAATACCTCACTCGGGCAGCATGCTGTGCTCATTTGTATGCATGCATATGTGCGTGTGCGTGTGTGTGCACCTGACCCAGGAGGCCCGGGCTGGACAGCCTCCAAGTGCACGCCGGCTCTTAAAGGGAAGGGCAAGCATAGGCAACCAGGCGGTGGAACTCTTGGTCGGAGGGAAAGCAAAGTAGGGAGTGCCAGGCTTACACCAACAGGAAAAGAAAATCCTTTATTTCCTTCCCTGGAGCCCTACACAGCCATAGACACACCAGCTCCTTAGGTACCTGCTCGGATGGAAGGATGGGAAGGTCTTCCCCGCCCTCCAGCCGATGGCGTGGGGTGGGAGGGCAGGTCTGGGGCAGGAAGTTTCTGATTGGCCGAGTGGCTTTGGCAAGCTCCTGGTGCAAAGAGCTCCACGCCTCGCGGAGCTGGCTGGTGCCGTACGGCAACGTGGCGCGCCCCATCTACCTGGTCCCAGGCCCCGCCCCCCTGAGTGTCAGTGCACCCGGAGCGGCGGCCTAGGTGGGCGGGCCACGCGTCACTTCCGGTCCCAAGAAGCCTAGGTCCCGTACAGCAATATGGCCGCCCTCAGGTGCTGCAGGCGGAAACTCCGCGCCTTCCGGTCTGTTGTAGGGCCTGAGGTGGGGGTGGGGGAAAGGAAGGCGGAGGGAACTTTGCGAGGATTTGTGATCCGCGCTGAGGGGAGCCTCGAGAGACCGTTTCTGAGGTGGGGGCCAGGTCGTTCGTGGAGCCGGGGTGGCGGCGCAGGAGTTGGCGAAGGCGAAGGATCCGCACGGCCTGGCTGCGGAGTCTGAGGGGCGAGCTTGTATGGTACCTTGCTAGCCCTGAAGGGGAATGTGGCGGCCTAGGGCTGAACGCGGAGAGGGTTACTTGGCGGGAAGCTGAGGCTGGAGACTGTCCTCGCCTGGGGCTGGAAGCCCAGACATTGGGAATGCTGAGTGGTGGGCTTGCTGTCGGTTACGAGTCACAGAGAATGGGGAAAACCTGGGTGCGGTGAGAGGGAGGGGACTGGAGGTGAAAAATCTCCAGCCTGAAGTCCGGGTTTGTGGAAGGTGGAACATGGAGATGGTTGTAGGAGCGGGAAGGACACCAGGCTCTTCAGAGGGAAACCCTTTAACCTCGGAGTGGAAGAGTTGGAGTTAGGAAGAAGTCGGAGGGGACTGTGATGATGGAGGGCGAGAGGTGGGCAAACCCATGTGGTGGTATCGACTGGGTGTTGGTTTCTGTAGACGGAGAGAGCAGTGTGGGATCTTATACCCCATCGGATTGGGAGTAGGAAGAAAAAACTCACCAGCTGACAAGAGAGTGGGGAAAACGCAACCGAAAGACAGGAAATTGACTGGGGGCTGAAATTTGGGACTTGAGACGATCGATGGGGAGGTTCCCCTTCAGAACTGCCTGAGACTGATAGTTGCAAAAGACAGGCTTTGAAGACATCTCAGAAAGGACGAGGCTATTGTGAACCCTGAGGTATCTGACTGAGTGGGACTAAGGAGGAGGGGCTTTTCCTGAGTCACCCTTTCCCTTCCAGAATTCTGACCTTTCAAATACTTTTTCCCTCAGGGGGATTTGATCCCCCATGGCCACCGATGACAGCATCATTGTGCTTGATGATGATGATGAAGATGAAGCAGCTGCTCAGCCAGGACCCTCCAACCCATCCTCTAATCCTGTCTCACCAGGACCAGAAGCCTCTGGTCCCTCTGAGTCCCATGGGGATGGAGGGAGCAGTAACTCAGGTAGCAGGAAGTGCTACAAGTTGGAGAATGAGAAGCTGTTTGAAGAGGTAAGCTTCAGGGAAGGCTCCCTTTCCTTTAAGAGAAGGGTCTCGCTTTGTGGCCCTGGTTGCCTGGAACTGTCTAGATGAGGCTGGCCTTGAACTCACAGAGTTCTACTTGCCTTTGCCTCCTGACAGCTGGGATTCAAGATGTGAATCACTGGGCTGGAGAGACAGCTCAGTGGTTAAGAGCACTGACTACCCTTCTAGAGGTATCGAGTTCAAATCCCAGAAACCACATAGTAGCTCACAACCATCTGTAATGGGATCTGATGCCCTCTTCTGGCGGCTGAAGACAGCTACAGTGTACTCATATATAGAATACATCTTTTTAAGAAAAGGATGTGGGGGTTGGGGATTTAGCTCAGTGGTAGAGTGCTTGCCTAGGAAGCGCAAGGCCCTGGGTTCGGTCCCCAGCTCCGAAAAAAAGAACCAAAAAAAAAAAAAGAAAAAAAGAAAAGGATGTGAACCATTATGATGTGATTGGGCAGATCCCAAGGAAAGGGGTGTTTGATTGGCTGATTGTTCTGGCTTCCTCACTGATTCCCTCTTTTTTTTTTTTTTTTTTTTTTTGGTTTTTTGGTTTTCCCGTCCCTTCCCCCGAACCGTTTAGTTCCTTGAACTGTGTAAGATGCAGACATCGGACCACCCTGAGGTGGTTCCGTTCCTCCACAAACTGCAGCAGCGTGCTCAGTCCGCTTTTCTGGCCTCTGCAGAGTTCCGCAACATCCTCTCCAGGGTTCTGTCTCGGTCTCGGAACCGGCCAGCGAAGCTCTACGTCTACATTAACGAGCTCTGCACTGTCCTTAAAGCTCATTCCATCAAGAAGAAGTTGAACTTAGCTCCCGCAGCCTCAGCGGAATCATCGGGTGATAACCCTCCCACAGATCCCCCGTCTGACCTTACAAACACCGAAACCACTGCCTCTGAGGCCTCAAGGACTCGAGGCTCCCGGAGGCAGATCCAGCGCTTGGAGCAGCTGCTGGCACTGTATGTCGCAGAGATACAGCGGCTGCAGGAAAAGGAGTTGGATCTGTCAGAACTGGATGATCCCGACTCCTCCTATTTGCAGGAGGCCCGCTTGAAGCGGAAACTGATCCGCCTCTTTGGGCGGCTGTGCGAGTTGAAGGACTGCTCTTCTCTGACTGGGAGGGTCATAGAGCAGCGAATTCCTTACCGAGGCACTCGATACCCAGAGGTCAACAGGCGCATCGAGCGGCTCATCAACAAGCCGGGGCCTGACACGTTTCCGGACTATGGAGATGTGCTGAGAGCGGTGGAGAAGGCGGCGACCCGGCACAGTCTGGGCCTTCCCAGACAGCAGCTTCAGCTCCTGGCTCAGGATGCCTTCCGGGATGTGGGTGTCAGGTTACAGGAGCGCCGCCACCTGGATCTCATCTATAACTTTGGCTGCCACCTCACAGATGACTATAGGCCAGGTAGGAAGCTCCTGGGATGATTTCAGGTGGAACAGAGGCAGCTCTAATCCCTTCTAGGATTGGGACTGACTGCTCTGACCCTGTTTCCCCACACAGGCGTTGACCCCGCACTCACCGATCCCACATTGGCTCGCCGCCTTCGGGAGAATCGAACCTTGGCCATGAGCCGGCTGGATGAGGTCATCTCCAAGTATGCCATGATGCAAGACAAGAGTGAGGAGGGGGAGAGACAGAAGAGACGGGCCCGGCTCTTAGCCACTTCCCAATCTTCAGACCTCCCCAAAGCCTCCTCGGATTCCGGTGAGGTATGGAAGGGTTGTCATCTGTCAGAGAAATCTTGTCTGCACCCTGCACTGCCACCAGGGACCCCCTGGTGACTCCTGGAGCAGCGTATGGAAGCAGGGAAAGAAGATTAGTGACGTGCTTGGGTAGCACTAGTAAGGTCCCAGAGTCAAGTCCTCATACTACCAAAAACCTGTGTGGCAAGGGATTCCTTAAGAGGGACTCCTCTTTCCCCCAGGGTCCTAGTGGAGTGGCATCCCAGGAGGACCCTACTACCCCCAAGGCTGAGACCGAGGATGAGGAAGACGATGAGGAAAGTGATGATGAAGAGGAGGAAGAGGAAGAAGAGGAGGAGAAGGCCACCGAAGATGAAGATGAGGATTTAGAACAGTTGCAGGAGGATCAGGATGATGAAGAGGAGGAGGAAGGAGGTATATGCATAACCGGAGCGCCCCTGTGGTAGAGGTTCTGCTCTGTCCGACATGACCTCCTTGTTGATCCTGTCCTTCCTCCTCCTCCCTGCACAGCCCCCCGACCCCTGTTCCTCTCTCCACCCCTGTTCCTCATTCCACCCCCCCTTTTCTTTTCCAGATAATGAAGACGATAAAAGTCCCGCATCCCCTTCGCCCATTTTCCGCAGAAGGAACTCAGCACCCACAGAAGGGCTCAGGTCCCCGGAGGAGCAGCAGGAGAGAGGACTGACGGGGACGCCAGCATCCCCGCTGGAAGCATCCCCGGGCCTTCCCAGCACCGATGCTGAAAGCAGCGGCGAGCAGCTCCAAGAGCGGCTCCTGGCAGGAGAGAGTCCCGTGTCCCAGCTTTCTGAGCTAGACATGGAAGCTCTGCCTGAGGAGACCATCCCTTCCCCTGAGGAAAGGGGCATTTCCTCTTCCAGGAGAAAGTCAGACAGTTCCCTCCCCACCATCTTGGAAAATGGGGCAGCTATGGTTACCTCTATGTCCTTCAATGGGCGTGTCTCTTCTCACCCTTGTCGAGATGCCAGTCCCCCAAGCAAGAGATTTCGGAAGGAAAAGAAGCAACTGGGACCTGGGCCGTTAGAAAACAGGTAACGTCGGGTGAGGAAGAAGGCAGGCAAGGAGGCAGGATTCCCTGAAGGGAACCTGGTGTCCTAGGTCTCCCTGCGGCCTCAGGCCCCTTCTGTCATTTCTCTTCTGTCCTTAGCTATGTAAAAAAGCAGACGATGGCACAGCAGGACAGTGGGTGGAAGATAAGTGTCCTGTCTACTCCGTCCTCCCCCTTGGCCTCTGTGGGTCCTGTTGCTGATTCCTCCACGAGGGTGGACTCTCCCAGCCATGAGCTGGTAACCAGCTCCCTGTGCAACCCTTCTCCATCCCTGATACTCCAGACTCCCCAGTCTCAGTCTCCCCGGCCTTGTATTTATAAGGTAAGCTGGGGGGGGTTCCCCTGTCAGTTCATTTTCACCTTCTCACTCTCTGTGGGGGCTGCACCTCCTCTTTTTTCCCCCATTCGCCAGTGGGTAGTGCGTGCATGTGTGTACAGTGACAGTTTTGGAATTTTGGTTTCTTAAAACTCAGAGCTGGATAGTGGTGACACATGCCTTTGATCCTGGGAGGCAGAGGCAGGAGGATCTCTTGAGTTTGAGGCCAGCCCGGTTTACAAAGTGAGTTCTAGGACAGCCAGGGCTACACAGATAAACTGTGTCTAAACCCCAAAACCAACCAAAAACAGTGAAAGAGCTGGCTTTCATTTTAATCCCCAGTGTGGGGATGTGGGGCTGCTCCCAACTGATCACTGTGGCTGAATGTGACTCACTTTGAGCTCAGCAGAGCTGTGGCTTTGCCAGCTACAGGCAGTTGCTTTGGTTGTGTGAACATGATGGTTAGGAATTGTGGAACTTTTCAAGAGAGCGTAGAAATGGTAGACACCACCCCACCACCACCCCACCTCCTCCAAGAGGCATGGTGTGAGCTCAGGGGTTGGTTGTGGTATGTTAGTCTTGCTCAAAGAAGAGAGAAATTAGATTCAGAGATCCCTATCTCTCCCCTCTATCCTTCTTTCCTATCTAGTGATGGGGTAGATAAAGGGGAGGAAAAAACCCACAAAGTCTCAAAGACTGACTGTCTATGTGTGTTTAGATGTATTTTGCCCGGCATAGTGGTTTATTCCTGTAGCCCCAGCATCCAGGTGGCAGAGGCATACAGATGTCTATAACTTGAGTGCCACAGTCTAGTCTACTGAATGAGCTCCAGGACAGTCAGGGTTACATAGGCCGTGTAAAACAAAAAGTGATTTATTGTATGTAACTAGGTGTTCTGTTGGTATGTATGTGTGTTACATTTGTGTCTGGTGCTCATGGAGGCCAGAAGAGGGCGCCTGATCCTCTAGATCTGGAGTTACAGAGACAGCACTAAGTAGCCATGTGAGTCTTGGATACAGAACACAGGTCTCCTGCAGAGCAGCAGTGTGTCTAGTGGCCAAGCCATCTTCAGCCTTCCATCCTGCTTTGTTTTGTTTTTGAGACAGGGTCTCTATGTATCCGACTGTTCCAGAACTCTGTATATAACAAGGCTGGCCCCAGTCTCAGAGATGCCTGCCTCTGCCTCCTGAGTGCTGGAACTAAAGGCGTGGGCCATCATGCCTGGTTCACCCTTCCTTCTCTCCTGACTTGTCTGCAGACGAGTGTGGCCACCCAGTGCGATCCCGAGGAGATCATCGTGCTCTCAGACTCTGATTAGCAGTCCCTGCATCCAGAAGGGTTTCTAATGGCTGTTAGAAGATGACGGAGCAAATGATGGACAGAGCTCCTCCCGTTTTGGTGGTGTTTCTTTTGACAAAAAATCAGATGTTTTAAGTTTTACACAGACACATTAATAAACAATGAATTTCTTTTCTTATTGTATTCTTTTCTTAAATTGTCTTTCTCCTATGACAGCTGTCACCTGGATCTGCCCTTTCTAGCCTGGACCTCTTTTTAGGGTGCCCTCATCCTTACCCTTCTTTGAGCCTCCCCCTAGGCACTTGGAAAGATAAGTGCTTCAGAAGCCTTCTTAAGCCGCTTTACTTTCTTATTTTGAGCGGTATGAGTGAAAAGGCCAATCAGGGGCTGACTCAAGGTTATTTGACCAATCCTGGCCCGGAGGAAGAGGGCGGGGCTTCAGGGGTTCTGTCATACGCTGGGAAAAGGGCTGTTAGATCCCGCGAGCGAGCTAATGTCCAGGGCTCGGGGTGGAGCCTGAGGAGCGGAAGCCAGTACTGGTCAATGGGAAAAGGTAGGCTTGCAGGATTAAAGGGGAGCGAAGGCTTCGGCCAAATCAATTCCTGAGTCCTTAGCCGCAGATGGGACCCGGTACCTTTAAGGAGGAATGAAGAGCCGGTCCTTTAAAGGGAAAGTGTTGGTGTCGGTCGAATTTTCCCCAGCGGCACAGGAGGGGTGCTGTCCTGCGCCTTTAAGGTCGCTGGTCCGGGAGGAGGAGTGGAGGCGGAGGGCGGAGGGAGTCGGCACAAGATGGCGGCGGGAGGGGCTGGGGCTGCGGCTCTGGTCGCCGAGTGAGGGGGGGCCCGGGGGCGCGCGGCCAGGTAAGCGGGGGCGCGCGGGGCTGGGGGCCCCCTCAGGCCGGGGGACAGTCCAAGGACGCGATTGGGGAGGAGTGGGGGGCGGGGTTCGGGGGGCGGGGGCAAACACGAGGCGGGGTCGGGGATCTAGGGGGCGGAGCCCTGGAGGGTCCTGAAGGGGCGGGGTCGGGGAATTAACTGGGGGCTGTCGGGGGAGGAGCTTGAAAACTGTGGAGGACACCCCTTCGCCCCAAGAAAATTGGTACGTAACACCAAGGAGAGGCGGTTTTTTTTTTTTTTTTTTTTTTTAAGTGAGGCTCGGGGGCAGCTGTAGACAAGGATAGACACCCATTCCCTGAGAGCCCCCTATTTTCTGACCTAGGAAAGAGTACTAAACTTGGAGTTGGAATACTTTCTCTGCTAGCGCTGAGGTTTGATTTGATGTCGTTTGGTAGGTGTACTTGGATGTTTTTCTTGATTAATTCTGGGCCTCAGTTGCCCCATCTGTCCCATGGGGTTGAGAGGTGTACCTATTTATCTCAGTGATTTTTCTTTTTTTTTATACTGTGATGGTCTATGTCTTTTCAAAATGCTGTATTATTCTCTTTTTTTTCCCCCTAGAGACCCCCCCGGCCGCCCTCTTCTTTCCTTTGTTCCTGTGGCTGGGGGGGTATCTCCTTCCACAACATGGAGCCATCTCCTATGTCACCCAGTGGGGCCACACTCCCACTGCCTCTGTCACTGGCTCCACCACCACTGCCTCTGCCGGCAGCTGCA
This sequence comes from Rattus norvegicus, assembly GCF_021556685.1. Classification (NCBI taxonomy): domain Eukaryota; kingdom Metazoa; phylum Chordata; class Mammalia; order Rodentia; family Muridae; genus Rattus; species Rattus norvegicus. Next base: position 5,762,293 of record NC_141553.1, on the reverse strand, counting down.
GTGGTACACGTGTCCTTCCCTGAGGTGACCAGTGCCCTCCTGGAGTCCCTCAACCAGCAGCGGCTCCAGGGTCAGCTCTGCGATGTGTCTATCCGCGTGCAGGGACGGGAGTTCCGTGCTCACAGGGCCGTCTTGGCTGCCTCCTCTCCTTACTTCCACGACCAGGTCCTACTCAAAGGCATGACTTCCATCTCACTGCCCAGCGTCATGGACCCAGGCGCTTTTGAGACTGTCCTGGCCTCAGCGTACACGGGCCGCCTCAGCATGGCTGCTGCGGACATTGTCAACTTCCTCACAGTGGGGTCGGTCCTCCAGATGTGGCACATTGTGGATAAGTGCACTGAACTCCTTCGGGAGGGTCGATCTTCAGCCGCTACTACCACTGTCACTGCTGTTGCAGCCCCCTCTGTCTCTGTCCCTTGTGCCAGTGTCCCATCAGGGAGCGGGGGCACCGTTGCCCCTGCCACTGTAGGCTCTGTACGTTCCCATACCTCCAGCCGGGCCAGTGAGAATCAGTCTCCCAGCAGTAGCAACTACTTCAGCCCCCGGGAGTCGACTGATTTCTCCTCTTCCTCCCAAGATGCATTTGTGGCCTCAGCAGTGGGTAGTGGGAACCGTCGAGATGGTGGCCCCGTGTTCCCAGTCCCTGTGGTTGGCAGTGCGGGTACCACCTCTGGGAAGTTGCTGCTAGAGGCCGATGAGCTATGTGATGACGGTGGGGATGGGAGAGGGGCGGCGGCCCCTGGGGCTGGGCTCCGGAGGCCCAACTGCCTGCCTGCCAGTGCAGTGCCACAGAAACACTGGGTGTATGTGAAGCGAGCTAGAAATTGCCCTGCACCAGCATCGCTGGTCCACCAAGACCCCGATCTAGAGGATGAGGAAGAGGAGGAAGATCTGGTGTTGACTTGTGAGGATGACGAGGATGAAGACCTGGGGAATGGCTCTGGGGTTCCTGCAGGGGGAGAGCCCGAGGCTACCCTCAGTATCAGTGACGTTCGGACCTTGACGGAGCCTGCAGAAAAGGGGGAGGAACAGGTGAACTTCTGTGAATCCTCCAATGACTTTGGCCCCTATGAGGGTGGTGGCGCTGGGGCAGGACTTGATGACCCTGGAGGCCCCACCCCTTCCTCCTATGGCCTCACCCACCCTCCACGACCCCTTCTTCCATTGGATGTGCCAGGCAACCAGATCTTGGTTTTCCCATCCTCCTCCTCGCAGGCTCCAGGCCAGCCACCAGGGAACACAGCAGAACACGGGGCAGTGACCCTAGGGGGTGCCTCTGCGGTGGGTCTGGGCATACCAAGTGGCTCTGGGGGGACCCCCGGAGGGGCAGGCAACAGCGACGGGAATAAGATCTTTCTTTGCCACTGTGGGAAGGCTTTCTCACATAAGAGTATGCGGGACCGGCACGTGAATATGCATCTCAACCTGCGACCCTTTGACTGCCCCGTGTGCAACAAGAAGTTCAAGATGAAACACCACCTGACCGAGCACATGAAGACGCACACAGGCCTCAAGCCCTACGAATGCAGTGTCTGCGCCAAGAAGTTCATGTGGCGGGACAGTTTCATGCGTCACCGGGGTCACTGTGAGCGCCGGCACCGGATGGGCGCGGGCGGGGCCGCATCGGTACCTGGACCTGGACCGGGGGCACCCACAGGGCCAGCACTGCAACCCAAGAGGGAGTCCTCCGCAGTGGGTGGGGGCAGTGGCGATGAGGCGAATTCGGCCACACCCCCGTCTAATAGGCGTGTCTGGTCACCACCCAGCGTGCACAAAGTCGAGATGGATTTCAGTGGGGGTGGAGGAGCAGCACACTGAAGGACAGGCTATCGGGGAGCTTAGTCTAAGGGCAACGTGGCTCCCGGGGTTTTCCCCACCAAACCGTCTTCCCTTATCTCTGTGGACTTGTATATATTCTAGAGAAGGGCATAGGCTGCACCATCGATAGCCCGTTCCATTCCTTAGCCCCTTCCTCGATATCTCCGGAACTAAGCAGTTTTTCTTCTCCCTTGAGCACACCAGAGCCCCACCTTCACGGAGTAGTGCCAAGACGGTGGGGGGATGGAAAAGGGACATTTTGAGCATCCTGGAGTCGCAGGGCCAACAGTCAGGTTGTGCTAATTTGTGCCTGAAGTCTGTGTTTGTGTTGTGGGACGAGGCCTTTGAGACTCCTCTTGAAGGATGCGCCCCTTATTCCTGTACTATCCCACCCTTGCCATGAGGATCCCAAATTGGGTTGTCATGAAAGTGGGCGGAGACAAGGGGTGAGCCGCGTAGTATAGGTCTTAATTTTTAACGGTGATTAAAATATTTATTGGTCACTTCACTTGGTTTCCCAACACCCCTCTGTTTGCTGGGAGCTGACACAGGTCGGGGGACGCAGGAGTATGGTTCTAAGGGAGGTGGCGCTAAGAGGGCGCAGCCCGAGGGCGGAGCCTAAGCTGCTAAAGGCTCAAAGTTGGTGCGCTGTCGGGTGATCCACGCGTGTGGGTGCAGGGCGAGGAGGGGCCGGAGAGCCCGAGACAGGGTTTCGGGATCTCTGTTTGGCCCTTGCGGGCTGCGTTCCTCCAGCGCGCAGTCACGCCCTCACCTGACCAGCGCAGGGAATTTCCAGTTCCTCACCCCCCGCCTTTGAGGGAAAATGAAAGTGAAAGGAAACAGACTTGGTAGGGGAGATCGCAGCACCATGAAGCTTCTTCCCCTGCTCGTCGTTGTGGCACTGGGTGAGCGGACCCCATTCCTTCTCGTTTAGGAAAGGACACATTGGGAAGGAGAGGGAGGTGATCCCATCGCGGGTCTGAAGGGCGGGCCGGTCCCGGACACCCTGTGGCAGCCTGGTCACCGGAGCCCCTCTTCCCCAGGCCTGGCGACCGTGGTGGTCTCGGCTGGACCACAGACGATTGAGTGCTGGTTCGTGGAGGATGCAGGTGGGGGTGGCCTGTCCAAGAAACCTGCCACATTGCTACTGCGCCATGGACCCAGGGGACCGCCGCCCCGGCCAGATCTTGACCCTAAGCTATACTTCAAGGTGGATGGTGAGTCTTCGGGACTCAGCTGCGTCTGTCGCCTCCTCTTAGCTCACGTAGGGTCCCCGGGCCTCAGTTTTCCCCTTTGTAAATAAGTTTGGATACTCTCTAAGTCGCTCACTACTTTGCTAGTTTGTGCCTTCCGGCCTGTGTACAGTCAGCACGTTTCCAGCCGGGCCTACCGCTACATCCTTCTCGGTTCCGCAGACCCGGCGGGAATGCTCCTGGCTGCCTTCAGGCGGTACCCCGCAGGCGCCCACGCCCCACACTGCGAGATGAGCAGCTACATCCCGTTCCCCGCCTCGGCGAAGTGGGCTAGGGGTCTGAGTCCGCAGCAGAACTGCTCGCGGGCCCTGGACGGGGATTGGCTGATGGTCAGCGTATCCGGCACGGTCTTCAGCCTCTCCAGCCTGCTGCGACCACTGCCGGAGCCTCAGCGGGAGCCTGTCTTCATCACCATGGCAACAGGTAGCCCTGAAGAGAAGCGGGAGATGGATGGGTAGCTTTTAAGGGTCTAGATTGGCCAGTTCGGCGACTCGCCAAGAGTTGGAGGATCAGTATATTTTTTCTGTTAAGGGTTAGACAATCTTCACCTTTCATTGTAGGGGGAGAGTAAAATTGAAACCTGCTGTGGTTTGGGGGCGGGGCTTTGCAGAGGGACTGGGGAGGCGGTCAGGGTGTCGGTTTCCAGAAACCAGAGTTTGAGAAACTCATAAGGTTAGGAGTCCCGACACCCGAGTTCTTTTCTGCACTCGTCCCAGGTTTCAAAAATCAAACTTTGAGTCTCTTCAAAGCTCACTCTAGCCTAAGGACAGCCTGTCCAGCAAGGAACCTCTTCCTGAGTCTCTCGGCCATGGTCTTGATTGCCTCAACGGTGGCCTCTAGTGGGCAGAAGGGACACAGCGGAAGCGGTGGATTCTCCTGCAAAGGCCACTGTCTCACTCACTAAATAGAGTGCGGTGCAGCAGAGTTCCCAGAGGTCCACCACTTTGCTGTGCTGGACAGGGGAAGAGGGCACTCCATGGGCAGATGTGCAGAAATGGGGTAGATCTGTCTTGAACGCCTCTGAGCGTCTGCTCTTCTCCTCGGGCACCACCTAACAGGAAGACAGAACCATCCGCCTTTTCCATTTCTGGTGTTTTTATGCAAATACTCTCACCGAACTCCCTGAGTCCTTTGTCTTCATCATTTGAAACTCCTAAGGGGGGCAGTCTGAAACCCTCAGCTCTGCCAGCACCTCCTCTCTCAGCTCCACCCTATTCAGGCCCGTTGTGGGGACAGTAGTTCTCTCAAGAGAACCGGCCCTCACATCGTTGGTCTTAATGGGGGATGGCGGTGGCTACCACAGCCTTTGTCCTATGGGTCTGTTTCTTCCCAACTGTAGAAAGTAGGTTCTTCCCAGTTACTTTTCTTTGTAGCAGTGAAGCAAGGCGCTGTGCTGTTCACTGATCCAATAAATGTTATTAGCACCAAGAGAAAGTTAGGACCCCGAGGTTCCCAGATCAAGCTCCAGATAATTAGCAAAGAACATACTGAAAGCTTGGGTGTGTGAATCGCAGCGTGCAGGGTGGCCCTGTGTGCTCAGTGACGGGTGATCGGTGAGAGGCTCAGCGTGTTTCTCACATCTGTTGTAGACAGTCCAGTCCCATGTGGCTTCTGCAGGGCAGGAGTGTGTGGCTCAGTGACTGTCAGTTATTTCCAAGTTGGTTTTACTTGTGTGTGTGTCTAGGTATGGGTCTGTGCATGTGAGTGCAGCTGCCTAGGGAATCTAGGAGCAGCCGTTGGACCCTCCAGAGCTGGGCTACAGGTGGCTGTGAGCCATGTGGCCTGGGTGCTGGGAACCCAACTTGGATCCCCGGAAGTGCAGGATTGGTTTAAAGTCACCCTCTAGGCCCTTGTCTGGGCTCCTAGAGTGCTCTGGGCCAGGACTGACCGATCATTTCTCATGGACTCTGGGGTGAAATCAAGTCACTGTATCCCCTCTTCCTCATCACATCAGGTCATACCTGCTTGACTAGAAACCCATGAAAACGGGGTTGGGTAGATGGGTCATCAGTTAAGAGGACTGGCTGACCTTTCGCAGGGCAGGTCACGGCTGTAACTCTGTGTGCTATAGAGCAGTTGGCACGCTCACACAGACATACATACAGGCGGACACCAGTGCACGTACAAATCTTATATAAAAAGAACCGTGACATGGCTTTATTCGTTGCTATCAGGCCCCTCCCCTCATCCCCAGGGGACTGAACCAGCATCAGGGAAGCTCTCTGTCACCTTCCAGAAGCTGCTGCAGCAGGCCTAGGCCGCCTCTCCTGAATGATTGTTTTCACAGAACACTAGGGTAGGAAATCACCCTGGTTTGGGTTCAGGGCCAGGCCTTGCTCGTGCTGGACACACAACTGGCCGTGGAGCTGCCCAGCCAGGGTCGAGTCTCTCTTTCTCAGTATTGAGTGCACACAGCACTTCGTTCCAACCACTCTTCTAGAAATGTTACAGGCAGGCTGTACTAGGAATCTACATGCATATACAAATGACAGTAAAAAAGAGGTCAGGAATTGAAGAGGGGAAAGAGGGAGGAAAGGGAGAGATGTTGTCCTCTGAGGTGACTGAGTAAAGGCCCTCACCAACAGGGTGAGGAAATGAGCTTCATGCAGGGTCCACACAGAGAGAACTGACTCCCGGAAGTCCTCTGACCGCCACATGCACACCATGCAGGAACACACACACACATAAGTGAAAATGTAAAGGACAGTATAGAAAACTTTAACTGTGGCTGGAGAGGGCTCTCATTTGTAAACTTCTTTTTTTTTTTCTTTTTCTTTTTTTCGGAGCTGGAGGTTTGTAAACTTCTTGTGCTCCGTGTACTGACTGGCCTCCTATAGGGGGTTTTATTATCGAAAGTCAGGAATGAGACAGATTTGGTTAGCCAGAGGTATTAAATGGCAAATGGCATGACCATCACCACCTCAGTAGCTCAGCAGATTGGTGTAGCTGGTCTTTGTTACTGTGTGGGTTGTTCTTTTCCCGCCCTTTCTCTGCTGGGTGTTACTCCCTATGACTACATAGGAGAGAAGGAGAGATAGAAGAGAGAGATCCCTGAGTCTAATTTCTTTTTGTTGCTTCTTTGAGCACGACTAACAAACTGCAGGCAACCCCCCCCCCCGAATGGCCAATCTGCCCCTCCTCTTGTGGGGGGTGTCCTAGCATTTATGTACCCTCTGAAAAGCTCCCAGAATTCCAAGTATCACACAATCAGACGCCTTTGCTAGAGCACGAGGCAAATCAGTCAGCTGCCATGGACAGTCTGAAGCAGCCCTATCCCAGACCTGGGATTAAAATGAAAGCTTATCATGCCTCATGCTGTGGGATCTTGGTGGTGGTGGTGTTGTTTAAGAGACTGAAATCCCAGAATTCCCACCAGGTAGGTCCTATTCTTACTTTGACTGGCCGTTACTCATTTTTGTTTGTTTTTGAGACTGGGTCTTAGGCAAGCTTGTCTGGAACTCATGGTAGTCCTCCCACCACGGTCTCCCATGTGCCGGGGTTATCAGTGTGCAGTCCTCCTGCCAGTTTCCCATGTGCTGGGGTTATCAGTATGTGCAGTCCTCCCTCCATGGTCTCCCATGTGCCGGGGTTATCTGTGTGAGCCACTAAGTGCGGCTTCCGTTTCTCCTTTGGAGATTGGGGGAGGGAGCTGAGGCGTAGCTCAGTGGTAGGCCCATTGCCTGCTGTGTGTGACAGTCAGCACTGGATGCTCAGGCCTGTAATCCTGGCACTGGAGACACGGACAGGAGAGTCAAGAGATCTGTGACAGCTGTGCTACAGACTGCTCCCATGCATGAGGCCTTAGGGTCAGTCCTTAGCGCTGCAGCAGTAGTCACACACGCACGCACGCACGCCAGCCTCCCAACACACACATAGGAAAGAAAGGAGGAAGGCCAAAGTAAGGTAATCACTTATCTACTGAGTTCCGGACTAGCTCATCGTGCAGAGTGAGTTTTAAGATACCCTGAGCAGAGTGTGTGTGTGTGTGTGTGTGTGTGTGTGTGTGTGTGTGTGTGTGTGTGTGTGTGTTAGAGAGATGGCCCAACACTTAAGAGCTTTGATGAGAGACTGTGGTTCTAATGCCTATATGATGGCTCACAGCCATCTTTAACTCTTAATTCCACAGGATCCAGTGCCCTCTGCTGGCCTCCTTTGGCACTGCACACACGTTGCACTTGCAGGCAGGGGAAACGCTCACCCTTAGACCCAGCCACCTATAGATTTTGAGAACTGTGTTTGGCAGTGTGTTCAGCACAGAATTTCCAGGGCTGTAATGCCCCGCCCCCATCACCTTGATTTACCCCTGTAGTATTACATGAAGTGTGGGTCTTCTGGAGCACGAGCGGGCCCTCAGCTCTGCTCCTCCCTTCTCCTTTCGTTCTCCCAACGCCCAGTGGTACTGACTGTCCTCACACGTCACCCCGCCCCTCGGATCCATCTGGGAAAGGATGCAGTGCTGGACCTGCGTTTTGCCTACGCGCCCCCTGCTCTGGAAGATGCTCCCTCTGTGGCCTCAGGGCCTCCTCCCTTTGGGCTGGAGTGGCGGCGCCAGCACAGGGGAAAGGGTCACCTGCTGCTGGCTGCAATTCCTGGGCTGCTTGAGAAAATGCCACCAGCCCGAGAAAAGGCTGTGGCATTTGCTGCTTGGGATGACGACAATGATCCCTGGGGCCCGTGGACTGGGAATGGGACCTTGTGGCTGCCAGCAGTGAGCCCTTCTCAGGAGGGTGTCTACCTGGCCACCGTACATCTGCCCTATCTGCAAGGACAGGTGTCCCTGGAGCTGACTGTGCACAGTGAGTCAGGGGATCATGGCAGGGGGGAGGGATGGTACTGAAGACAGCCGGGAGCCCTGGGTCTCTGAAAGCTTTAATGTGGATTGTTGTGAAGTACTAATGGGGAGACAGCACCCTGCTAGTATCAGGGAAGCCACAAGATAAACTGAGGGAGGGAGTGGATTCCCTCAGTTTCCTTTCCTCTTCTTTCTTCAGAGCCCCCGAGAGTGTCTCTAACACCAGCACCCATTGTGTGGGCTGCCCCAGGAGAGGCACCCCCAGAATTGCTCTGTCTTGTGTCCCACTTCTACCCTGAGGAGGGCTTGGAGGTGGAATGGGAGCTCAGAGGTGGCCCAGAAGGAAGTTCTAGAAAGGCTGAGGGGAAGACTTGGGTCTCCACTGTCCGTCACCATTCTGATGGCTCTGTCAGCCAGTCTGGGCACCTGCAGCTACCCCCAGTCACTGACAAGCAACATGGAGTTCGCTATGCCTGTCGGGTCCGCCACCCTAGCCTGCCCTCATCGGGGCGCAGTGCTGAAGTCACTCTGGAGGTGGCAGGTAATGGCCTGGGAACACCTCAACCAGGGTGAGCCTCAGAAAACACCAAGCTCATTTGCACTGCTTCTGTTTGCTAGGCTTCTCAGGGCCCTCCATTGAGGACGGCATAGGCCTCTTCCTGTCTGCTTTTCTCCTTTTGGGCCTCTTCAAGGCACTAGGCTGGATGGGTAAGTGTGAGGCCTGCCCCCCACAAGACATACCCTGCCCACACTGAAGTCTCACCCACCCCTTCCTTCCTCAGGCATGCCCACCTCTCACCCCTCTCTCTTTCCCCATAGCTGCCTACCTGACCATTCCTAAAATCTTAAAGGAGAAGGCCTCAGCTACCAGCCTGACCGTTCCCAAAGACGAAAAGGTAAGAGTGCCTTGTTTCTGGGGCTTTACCTCCTCCTGCCAGTTATCCGGGGAGGGACGCTGGCTGCAGCGGCAGGTGGCGACTTCACAGGTACCTGGTCTGAATCCTTCCTCATCCTCAGTGTAGTTCACCTCAGACTTTCTGGCCTGGATCTGTTTCCTTGTGAGTAGTGATTTTTAAAAATTATGCAGGCAGTTATGTCCGTTAGAGATTAAGTCACACATTAGTAGCTACATTAAAAAAAAAGGGGGGGGGGGCTGGGGATTTAGCTCAGTGGTTAGAGCGCTTACCTAGGAAGTGCAAGGCCCTGGGTTCGGTCCCCAGCTCCGAAAAAAAGAACCAAAAAAAAAAAAAAAAAAAAAGCCAGGTGCGTTGGCCAGTGTTTCCAGGCATAGCACCTCAGAGGCCCATGCAGAATCCTGAGTTCTAAGCTGCCACACACAAACCTTGGCTCACGGGGGAAGGGAGTAAAATGAAACAGGCAAAATTTAATCATATATTTTATTAAGTTTTTGTCGATACAGGTCTCATGTAGCTCAGGCTGCCCTCAACTTGTATATATAACTATAACTATATATATATACACATATATTATATACACACACACATATATATACATATATACATACACATACACACACACACACACACACACACACACACGCACACACTTGAAGATGACACCCCACACACACACACACCCACTCCTGCCTTGGTTTTTTGAGACAGGATTTCTCTGTGTAGCCCTGGCTGTCCTGGAACTCACTCTATAGAGCAGGCTGGCCTGGAACTGATAGATCTGCCTGCCTTTCTTAGGATTAAAGGCGTGGCCACCACTGCCAGCTTTCTGAGGGCAATCTTAAAACTCCTCCCTCTCCTGCCTCCACTCCCTAAATGCTAGGATTGACCGAGTGTTACCACACTCCATTACTGGACCTTTGTAATTTTCAGAAGTTACATTTTTTTACTTGTGTGGGACTGTGCATAACACATCACACATGTGGAAGTCAAAAAACTGTGGGAGTTTTCTCCTTCTACCCTGGAGGTCTTGGGGATCAAACTCAGAAAGGCAAGTACCTTTACCCCTGAGCCACCCACTAGCCACATCTTTCTTCCTCATAAAGATTTTCTCCTATGTTTGCATATGAATGTGTGCAGTGTGTTACCCCCCTGTGGTTGGATGTCAGAGGACAACTCTTGGGAACCAGTTTTCTCCTACAACCTGTAGGATCCTGGATCAAACTCAAACCAGCAATTGATTCTGTCTGCTGAGTGTCTCCCAGCATAAGTTTTTATTTTAAAGTGCAGAGGATAATCAGGATTTATTACAGAGTCAAGTGGGGTACCACCAAAGCAGGAGAGTAGGCAGCGGACAAAGAGACTGTTAAGGAGGGAAACTCTCGTGACCAGGGAGACCACCATGCTGCCTCCAAGTCCGAATCTCACCCATCCAGACAGTTTAAACCTGTAAACAACATACGGGACTCCAAAGCTCAGGGCACAGCCCAGGGGTGGGGCTCAACTGACCCACCGGCTCCTCTAGAAGACTCAGGAGCTAGGACACAGGACTGTGTCTGGCAGGTGGGAAACGCCAGCCCCATCCCGCTCCCATGTCTCTTAACTATGAGGATGTTTTTTAGGTTAACCAGGAGGAACTCACTCCTAATACTTCAAATTCCCCACTTCTTCCTTCTCTTGCAGAAGTCAGAGTGAAGACACTGGTCTGTGGAAGCCACCCTCATCTCTGGTCCAAACGACTCCAGTAGCCCCTGCCCCAGAACAAGAGGGGGGTGCCTCATACCCTCTTCTCCCTCCATTAAATGACTCAGGGTTGTTTTTTTTCTTTTTCTTTTTAATCTTCTTGATTGTGTTCTTGTTTTTAGACAAGGTCTGAAGGTCTGGCCTGGACCCTCACCAAGCCAACCACGCTGTCCTCGAAGTCCAAGAGCTCCACCTGTCTCTCTTCCTCCAGAGTGACAAGTGGCTTTGGACATCTTGCCTAAGGGTGTTTTGTTTGTTTGCTTGTTTTTTTTTTTTTTTTTGTCTTTTTGTCTTTTGTTTTTTTTTTTTTTTAAGACAAATCTAGCATTCTTAACGTTTGGAGGTAGTGGTTCTCAAAATTTTTGGTTCTAATACATGTTTAAAATGACCAAGAAGCCCAACGAATTTTTTGTTATGTGGGCTACAGCTATTGGAATAGAACTAAAATTTTAAAATGTGGGGGAGAAAAAGCGAGGCTTAGTTAGTGGCACACTCATTTGACCCTGGCAAGGCACGTGGCAGAGGTACGTGGATTTCTGATTTCCATGCCAGCCTGGTCTACAATAAGGAGTTTCAGGTCAGTCAGGGTGTCGTAGCAGGACTTTGTTGAGAGAACCAAATACAAGAACATATATTCACAGGTCAAGAAGAACCACTGGGGGTTGAGTGGTAGAGCGCTTGCTTAGCAAGCGCAAGGCCCTGGGTTCCGTCCTCACCTTGGGGGGGGGGGGGGACGGGACACTACTGTATGCCCTAGAGAGGCGGTTCTTAGCCTGTAGGTCATGACCCCTTTAAGTCCATCGGGAATACCAGACATTTATTTACATTAGGATTCACAACAGTAGCAAAATCAGTTTCGAAGTAACAAAAGAATTTTACAACTAGAGGAACGGTGTTATAGGACTGTAACATTAGGAAGGTTGAAAACCACTGCCCAGGGAATTGACGATAGGGCCACATAGCATCTTAGCGTTCTAGGGACCTTTGGGACAACCCACAACAGTAGTCTAGAGACGAAGGGGTACATGTGTCGCCTATGGAGTACTAATGCCTACCTCTCCAGCCGTCCATTCGTACCACAGAGTTTCCTTTGCCTCGTCCTTTCACGAGCGTCCCCCGTGCAGTCCACCGGCTGTACTTAAAGGATGGCTGTCCACTCCTGTCTGCCGGGCCTCGTGAGCCAATAAAGTCTTTTAGAGTTTTCATGAGGGTCTCTCGTTCTCTGGTTTCCAAGCACAGCCAACATCTTGGTCCCCCTCCAGTCTTCCCACACGCGGGGCGATGACACAGCCATCTTAGGAACTGAGTGCGCTCTGGCGCACCGCGAGAGCCGGAGGCCGGGAGCGACGGACCAGAGTAAAACCGGAAGTGGCGCACTAGCCGACTTCCGTCCCCCTCCCCGCGCGAGTGGGCGGGCTTAAGGGCGGCTCAGAAAACTCGGCGCGGATTTGCTCCGCTGCACTCGTGCTGGCGCGGGTGGTGTCATTCTGGGGCCCCAGTAACGGGGTCGCGCCCTCACTAGGGCGCTTCCCTCGGGAGTTGCTGCACTCACTGCTCTCGTTAGAGAAAGTGATTTAAAATCCCGTACTTGCCCTCCCGTGGAGGCTTGAGACAGGACCCTGACCTCCCGCCTGCCTGTGCTGGGAGGCATGGGCTTCGGAATCCCCGAGTAGGGTAGTAGGGGACAGTGGAGTGGGGCACCTGGAGACTGCGTCCCAGCCCCTGGCATCCAGCACTCCCCTAGTCGGTAGCCCTGGCTCCTGTCCTCACTTCCTTCCCTTTTTGGCTCCTGCTGTCGGGCGGACGCGGGGAGGGGGGAAGCGGAAAGGGCGGGAGGGCCCGGGAGCCCGGCGGGGTGCAGGAGGGGGCATCGCGGAAAAGCCAGGGAGGGGACTCGGTAGAGGGCCAGAGACCGACAAGAACAGAGGCCCGGGACCCGCGCGCAGCCCCTCACCCTTCCCGAGCAGGTCAGAGCCGGAGCACCGGGTGACCCTGCCCATTCCGCAGTAGTTATGCCCCTAACCCCTAGCACGCCCCGAGGGCTCGGGTTTCCCTACTCCTGTATCTCCCCTCCCCCCCAGCCTTCCTGAGGGACTCCCACCCAGGTCCCTTCGTGCCCAAGTCCCCACGCCCGTCTGACTCCACCCCAATCCCACCCGTCTCTCCCCAGGCACCCCCAATGGCCCGACCCCGCTGATTCCTTCTCTCGGCCATGCTCCCGCGGCCCCTGCGGCTGCTTTTGGACACGAACCCCCCCGGGGGAGTCGTGTTGAGCAGCTTCCGGAGCCGGGACCCCGAAGAGGGTGGGGACCCAGGTGGCCGGGCCGTGGGCGGGGGGCAGGAGGAAGAGGAGGAGGAAGAAGAAGAGGTGAGACGCGGGTGGCGGGAGGAAAGGCATTAAGTATTTCTGAGACTCTTCTCTTGGTGTTTCTGGGTCCCTCGGTCTCTTCCTCCCTGCCTCCCTTTCACCCCGCCACGCTCTTTCTCTGGATATCTGTCCCCTGGCTGCGGGTCTTGGTGTCTCTGAAGTTCGCCCTGTCCGTCTGACTCGGAACCCGCCTGCAGGAACCTGCCGAGTTCCTGCCTGGAATGTCTGGCTGGCAGGCAGGATGGCTGTGCCTGCGGGGCTCAGGCCCCCTCTGCCCACACCTGCCTCTGACGGCTGCCACTGGGCAGTTAGTTGTGTCTTGGTCCCTGTCTCCCTCCTCGTTTTTGTTTGGCTGGGAGGGGTTTGTTTCCACAGTAACCGGCTCCTCAGACTCTAGGATTGGGGAGGGAAGCCTCTGGCTTCACCGCCTCTTCCCCCACCCCCTGGTGCTCAATAAAGGGCAGCGAGCCAAGAGGTTCTGGCACCTGGAGAGATGATCCCAGGATAGGTAGAGCGTGGTCATCTTCGTCCTTAGGGATTAGTAGTTGTGACTGTAGCTGCAGGATTTAGGGTTTCAGGAGGGTTCAGAAGTTAGAATCGGAGCCTGAGGACTCAGACTTCTGGGCCCCGACATTGGTAAAGTTAGGGTGACTGGCAAGGCTGGTTTTTCGGGATCGGTCGGGGGAGGGGCTAGGGCCACATGACTCTTAGTCTACCGCCCCCACCCCCCCATCATCCCTACTTCCCCTTCTTCTTGTAACTGGGATTGGAGCCGCCACCTTCAGGGGGTCCCCAGTGCTGAGATTGAGTGGAAGCTGTATTGGGGATCCGGGGAAGGGAGTCTGCGGAATTTGGGCTCCTCTGGTTCAGTCAGGGAGGGCGGGTCTTGTAAAGTTTCAGCTTCAGGTCTCTCCGCCTTTGGCTTTGCGCTTCTTCGGGCGCTCTGCTTGTGACTTTGCACCCCGCTTTTCTGCTGTGTTGGGCTCAGCTGTGGGGGCAAGGGGATTTGGGGGCGACCAGAAGTGGGGTTCCTGCATTCAATTGAAACCCCGACTCCAACCTCTTCAACGGAGCTCTGAGGTGGCTAGTGGGGCTGTCTGAGCCCCAGGGTGGGGTAGACCTGGGGTCACCAGTACCCTCTACCCCTCGACCTCGCTGGTATTGTCCCCTGCCATCGCAGGTGAGGGGTGCAGAGGGAGGAGCAGGGCCTGGGGACGATGGCTGGGGACTGGAGGTGCTGTGGAACTCACTTCCTCTTCTTGCTCCTCCAGGCTTCTGTGTCAGTCTGGGATGAGGAGGAGGATGGTGCGACCTTTACTGTCACAAGCCGCCAGTATAGGCCTCTTGATCCCTCGGTGAGATCATAAGCTTTGCGGTCCTGACATTCAGTTTTTAATTTGATTTTTTTTTTTTTTTTTTTTTTTTTTTTGGCCAGAGCACTAGATTGGAGGTCTGGTAGCACTCTTGTGTGATTTAAGCCATGTCTGAACTCTGAACTGTGGAAAAAAAAAAAAAAAAAAACTAGATCTGGACTATCCTAGATGTTGTTTAGCAGTAAGATTGAGGAGACCATCAGTGAGACACCCTCCATGTTCTCCAGGCCCCCCTGCCTCCGCCTCGCTCCTCCCGAAGGCTCCGTGCTGGTACTCTGGAGGCCCTGGTCAGACACCTCTTGGATGCCAGGACATCAGGGGCTGACATGACGTTCACTCCAGCCTTGCTGGCCACCCACCGGGCCTTCACCTCCACTCCTGCCCTGTTTGGGCTTGTGGCTGACAGGTCAGGAGCCAAGGGTGAGGAGGCTCCTGGATTCCCTCTGAGTAACTCTCAGCACCCGGGTGGGGGCTGAAAAAGCTGCAAGGTAGACTCTCTCCTCCTTCCCAGGCTGGAAGCCCTCGAATCGCATCCTCCGGGTGAGCTAGAGAGGACCACAGGGTGAGTGGCCCTGTCTGAACCGCAGTCTGCTCAGAGGGAGCTGAGGCTGGACCTCTGACCCCTGGCTGGTTCCCCTTCTCTCAGGGTAGCCATCTCTGTACTTTCAACCTGGCTGGCCTCTCACCCTGAGGATTTTGGCTCTGAGGTCAAGGGTCAACTTGACCGGCTTGAGAGCTTCTTGCTTCGGACAGGGTATGCAGCACGGGAGGGTGTTGTGGGGGGCAGTGCTGACCTCATCCGAAACCTCCGGGCCCGGGTGGACCCCCGGGCCCCCGACCTTCCTAAGCCCCTGGCCCTTCCTGACGATTCCCCTGCTGACCCCACGGATGTCCTGGTGTTCCTCGCTGACCACTTGGCCGAACAGCTGACCCTGCTTGATGCGGTGAGACCTTGACCTTTGACCCCACGTACTCTGACCCCCTCACTAACCTCTCCTTGGCTCCAGATCCTTTTCTTGCTTCCAATTCTGGTGCAGTCCCCTTTTCTGCTTCTCTGACCCTTCTCTTCCCTTTGCTCCTTGGCTGTTGTCCCCTTTGAACTCTGGCCCCACTGGTCCCCGGCCACTTAAGAGCCTCAGATCCCTGATACTGGAAACTTGCCTGGCTTGACTCTAAATTTTAACCTATGACCTCTGCCCTGCAGGAGCTGTTTCTCAGTCTGATCCCCTCTCAGTGTTTGGGAGGCCTATGGGGTCACAGAGACCGGCCAGGACATTCTCATCTCTGCCCGTCTGTCCGAGCTACCGTCACGCAGTTCAACAAGGTGGCGGGGGCAGTAGTTAGCTCTGTCCTGGGGGCCACCCCAACTGGAGAGGGGCCAAGAGAGGTGACTGTGAGGCCACTCCGACCCCCACAGAGGGCCCGGCTCCTGGAGAAGTGGATCCGTGTGGCTGAGGTGAGAGGGAACAGCCCTGCTGCCTGGGGACTCTTCTGTGGAGGAGAGAGGGACCCTCGAGCCTTGACTCTGCGTGCTCGGGTCCTCACAGGAATGCCGCCTGCTTAGGAACTTCTCCTCAGTGTATGCTGTTGTGTCCGCTCTGCAGTCCAGCCCTATCCATAGGCTTCGGGCGGCCTGGGGGGAGACAACCAGGTAGGACTGAGGTGCCTGAGGCCTGGGGCACAGAAGCTTCCGAACCCAGGCCTGTGCTCAGGGCCTGTTCTTCCTCTCTAGGGACAGCCTCAGAATCTTTTCCAGCCTGTGTCAGATTTTCTCAGAGGAGGATAATTATTCCCAGAGCAGAGAGCTCCTCATGCAGGTGAGGGCAGTCTTGCTTTCCCCATCCTCCACACCTCCTCCTCCCTTCCCAGCTCCCTCCTCCCCAGCTCCCTCCCCTCCTCCTCAACTCCCTCCTCCCAAGCTCCCTCCTCCCCTGCTCCCTCCACCCCCCATATCATCGTTGTTTTGTCACCCCCAGGAAGTAAAGCTGCAGCCCCCTGTGGAGCCACACTCCAAGAAGGCCCCAAGGTCTGGCTCCAGGGGTGGGGTGAGTGCTCAGTTGGGCTGGGATGTTGTGGCTTACCTGGTGAGGTGAGTAGACAGTTGTGCCTGAAGGGAATGAGAGAAGGGCTCACATCCCGATCTCTGCCTGCAGGGTGTGGTTCCGTACCTGGGAACCTTCCTGAAGGATCTCGTGATGCTGGATGCAGCCTCCAAGGATGAGCTGGAGGTCAGTGTGTGTGTGTGTGTGTGTGTGTGTGTGTGTGTGTGTGTGTGTGTGTGCGTGCGTGCGCTCGCGCCCCTGCCCCTGCCCCTGCCCCTGCCCCTGGGTGATCCAACAAGTGCCCCTTAGGGTCAGTCAGACGACCTTCCAAAGAGAGGCTACAGGCAGGAGAAACAGTGCAGTCTCTCGAGTCAGGTTCTGTTACCATGGGAAGTAGTTCAACCTCTGTATGTCCTCAGTGGTCTGTCGGTATCTGCCCGACTGTCTGGACGCCGGCCTGTTAGTGGGAGGGATACATTTGTCAATGCAGTCATATTTGTCAAGGGTTTACAGCATATTGGCAACGCCAGCACACACAGTTTATTAAATGCACGAAGACTGAGTAGCTGGTGTGAGTGACCCCCTGGCATGTTCCATCCCCAGCGTTGTAAACAGAATGAAATGCCGAGGAGGTTACCAGAAAGTTCCTTGTCCCACTGTGAGCTCCGTTTTTTCATCTAGAAGCTAGATTAGATGCTCTGTCAGTGTCCAGTGGAGCTGGGTACCGCCTGTAATCTCAGTACTGGGGCTCAGAGGCTGCCAGTTTCTCTGACTGAGAGGCTAGCCTGCCTACACTGTCTGTTTGTTTTTATCTTTTTTTTTCTTTTTTCTTTCTTTCTTTTTTTTTTTTTTTTTTTCTTTTTTTTCCGGGGCTGGGGACTGAACCCAGGACCTTGCGCTCCCTAGGCAAGCACTCTACCACTGAGCCAAATCCCCAACCCCTCTGTTTGTTTTTAAAGATTTAGTTTGCCCAGCATGCTGGCACACACCTTTAATCTCTGTACTCAGGATGCAGGTTGTGGGAGGGATCTCTATGACTTCAGGCTAGACTGGTCTACATAGTGAGTTCAGGACCAGCCAAGGCTACACAGTGAGAGCATCTCAAAAACAAACAAAAAAGGATCAAGTTAAGATGGGTTTAGGTCTGAGATGTGAATGGGAGGGGGAGGAGGGGTGCGATGCCAAGGTTTGAGTGGCTGGTGCACTGGCTGTGTTTGGGGAAGGGGGGTGTTCTCTCTGATACTGGAGCGAGCAGGATTAGGCCTTTATCCCTCTCCCACTGCCCTTGCAGAATGGCTACATCAATTTTGACAAGCGGAGGAAGGTGAGAAGAATGTGGGGGCTCAGGGCTGGGTGGTGGATCTCTGTGTGTGTGTGTGTGTGTGTGTGTGTGTGTGTGTGTGTGTGTGTGTCCCGGGGATGGGGGGTGGGTAAGGGTGGTGAAGTCAGGGGCCCTGAGTTTTGGCTCCTGCAGTCTGAGGCCTCCTTCCCAGGAGTTTGCTGTCCTTTCTGAGCTGCTGCGCCTCCAGAACGAATGTCGTGGCTATGACCTCCGACCTAACCCTGATATCCAGCAATGGCTCCAGGGCCTCCAGCCATTAACTGAAGCTCAGAGGTGACTGGCTGGGTCTGGTGGTTGGGTTCTAGGACTCTGGCTCGGGGGTGGGGGCGGGTGTGTGTATTGGTGGCACGCCCTGACCTCTCTGCCTATGGCTGCCCTGTCCAGTCACCGTGTATCCTGTGAAGTGGAGCCATCTGGTACCATTGATTCCCCCGCGGCAAGGACGCTTCGGCCAGCACTAGTCATCACACAGTGGACGGAGTGAGGACACAACTGGCTAGCTGGGAGCCGGTTTCACGGGCAGGGACTTGCCACTTCCCCTGTCACTGTCTGATTTCTTGCCTCTGCAGAGTTCTGGGCTCCGTTGGAGGCCCCACTCCGCTTGTGTCCTGGGATCGGCCCACTGTGGGGGGAGATGAGGTGCCAGGAACCCCGGCCCCTCTGCTGACTCGCCTCGCCCAGGTGAGCCTGCTCTTGTGTCTGACCCCATCAGGACTTTTCTCTTCTGCTTCTCAACGTTCATGACCTCACCTGTTTGCCCCTAGCACATGAAGTGGCCGTCTGTCTCATCTCTGGACTCTGCCCTGGAAAGCAGCCCCTCCCTGCACAGCCCTGCTGACCCTGGCCACCTCTCTCCTCCAGCCTCCTCCCCTAGGCCTTCTCGGGGTCACCGACGCTCAGCCTCCTGCGGGTCTCCGTTGAGTGGGGGCACAGGAGAGGGGGCCTCTAGGAGTGCTGGATGTGGGGGCGGGGTATCTGGGCCAGGGTCCTCTGATTGCCGAATCATCCGAGTCCAGATGGAGCTTGGGGAGGATGGCAGCGTCTACAAGAGCATCCTGGTGAGGGAGCCTGGGGCTGGGCAGGGTGGGAAGGACCTTACCTTGTTAGGCATTAGTCTTGGGTTTGGGTAGCCAGAAGGGCTCAACTGTAGTTTCATGGGACTCAGGCCGTTGTTTGATGCAACTGTGCATTAGCAGGCCCCACCCTGAGTTTCCAGGAGCTGTTGCTCTGGGAACCATGTGGGCCGGCTGATGGGGCACTGGCAGCCACTATATTGGGTTTCTTGTTTATTTATTTTTTTCCAAGACTGGATTTCTCTGTGCCGTCCTGGCTGTCCTGGAGCTCATTCTGTAGACCAGGCTGGCCTTGAACTCAGAGATCTGCCTGCCTCTGCCTCCCAATTGCTGGGATTTAAAGCACAGGCCACCACCGCCTGTGTCTTATTTATTTTAAACGATTAGACACAGGTGACCTGTTTTGGTTGGGCTAAAAGGATAGGAAACAGGTCATCATGGTATATTTATTGTTCCCCTTCCCCCCACTGACCCCCAAGACAGGGTCTCACTGTGTAGCTCTGGCTATCTTGGAATTCACTCTGTAGACCAGGCTGGCCTCAAACTCAGAGATTCTCCCTCCCTGCCTCTGCCTCCCAAGCGCTGAGATTTAAAGGCATGCGCCATGACTGCCCGGCTTTTTTATTGTTCATTTGGTCTCTTCGGCAAGGTGACAAGCCAGGACAAGGCCCCAAGTGTTATTAGCCGCGTCCTTAAGAAAAACAATCGTGATTCTGCTGTGGCTTCAGAGTTTGAGCTGGTGCAGCTGCTACCCGGGGATCGAGGTGAACAGGCTGGAGGGAAGGCACACTGAAGGGAGGCCCTCGTAGCTGACACTCGTGAATGCTTCACTCCCTCTTCTGAACCCACAGAGCTGACCATCCCACACTCGGCTAACGTCTTCTATGCCATGGACGGCGCATCTCACGACTTCCTCCTGCGGCAGCGGAGAAGACCATCTGCTGCCACCTCGGGTTCTCACAGCGGCCCCTCGGCCTCAGGAACTCCTCCGAGCGAGGGAGGAGGGGGCTCCTTTCCCAGGATCAAGGCCACAGGGAGGAAGATTGCACGGGCACTGTTCTGAGGATGAAGTCCTGTTGGTTTACATAGCAACTCATACCAGGAGTGAGCAGCCACACAGGGTGGCCCTTCTACCCGAGCAGAAATCCCAAAAGGCGGCCAGCCACCCTGGTACAGTAAAGTCACCTGTTTACGAAACCACTGCGAAAAAGCCGGCCCCGTGGGACTGGTGATCATGTAACCAAGTTGGATAACTGCATATAGCTTCCTCCTCTGGGGAACGTGGCACGCCATCTGTGCTGGAAAGAATATTAGCCACTGCCACGTGACAGCCTGTGACGGGCCAAGGGAAGGCCTAGAGGCTGAGCCCAGAGCAGAGGGCAGTGACAAGAGGTTCTGTTGGGGGTTTCTTGTCCCGCTTTGGGGGTTCTTGCCACTGTGATAACAC
Source organism: Rattus norvegicus (assembly GCF_021556685.1). Classification (NCBI taxonomy): domain Eukaryota; kingdom Metazoa; phylum Chordata; class Mammalia; order Rodentia; family Muridae; genus Rattus; species Rattus norvegicus. Next base: position 5,742,125 of record NC_141553.1, on the reverse strand, counting down.
TAAGAGAATAAACCAAAACACTACCTGAATCCTGTTCCTGTCCTTCAGTGTGCGGAGCTGGGGAGTGGGTGGGGAGTAGTGATTCTGCTCCCAGGAGGTACCTGGTATAGCTCAGTGGCAAAGGGCATGGTGGGATGCGTGAGGCCCTGGGCCCCATCCTTGGACCCGAGAAGGAGATACTGGTGAAAGGAGACCCAGGGATTCCTTCACTCCTGGCTCCTTTATACATTCCCGTTTCTCTTGTCAAAGACCCTCAGAAGCAGGAGCTCCTGAATGACAGTTATCTCTCGGGTAGATCTATAGGAAATAATTTAGGGCAAAGAAACCCAATAACAGCTATGTGGAAGTGACGTAAGAATTTGGAAGGAGGACTGGAGAGATGGCTCAACGGTTAAGAGCACTGACTGCTCTTCCAGAGGTCCTGAGTTCAATTCCCAGCAACCACAGGGTGGCTCACAACCATGGGATCTGACGCTCTTTTCTGGTGTGTCTGAGGACAGCGACCGTGTATTTATATATAATAAATAAATTAAAAAAAAAAGAATTTTGAAGGAATTTCAGATTAGTTAAAAGTTACATGCTAACCAATCCTAAGAAGACAGAGGAAATCAGGTAACCTAGGGCTGCTCCGGGACAAGTGTTCACAGCGAATGACCGGGTCATATCCTGGGCTCTCAGGCCAGAGAACTGAGTTCTGTGGCAATGACATGCTGTGCTGTAGACAGTGTCTACTCCGGTGTCCCCGGGTTGCGCCCACCAACATAAGGGAAGCCAAAGGGTTGTATATATGAGCAAGAAATAGTAGGGGCTGGGGATTTAGCTCAGCGGTAGAGCACTTGCCTAGCAAGCGCAAGGCCCTGGGTTCAGTTCTCAGCCACGGGAGAATCCAGCTAGAGATTTCAGTCACAGGAATGTGAGTCCCGGAGGTGTAAAGCGTACAGAGAAGTTAAGGACTGTGAATAAAGATTGGCTAGAAAGAAAGTAGGTTTGGTTCTGTTTACATTTTATTGACTCAGGGTTAGCCTCATCCCTCCCTCCCCAGCCCCCTCCCCCTCCCACGGGGTCAGGCTTTCCCGGGAGCCTTTGCGTTCTGGGCCCGCTGGAACTCCTGCTGCAACTGAGCAAGGGTTTCCCTCTGTTGCTCTGACTGCCTTTCGAGGTCCCGAAGCTGCGATTCGTAGCGCTTACTGAGAAGGAAAAGAGAGGCAGGCAGAAAGGAGAAATCAGTGAGGGCTCAACGTTCTGGAATAAAGGGAAACTGGTGGAACATTTGAGGTTTGTGGGACAGAAAGCGGGGAGGGCGCTAAGGGGAAGAACTGGCTGGTGAGATGGATCAGTTAGGTAGGGCTGTTGTCCTTCAAGGCTGGCACCTGAATTCAAGCTACAGAAGAACCCTACAGTAGGGAGAACATTCCCACAGGTTATCCTTTGACTAATATGGGCCAGGCCCAAATGTAACACGAAAAGAAAGGCCAGGAATGGTGGCACATGCTTCCATCCCTTGGGAGGCAGCAGCTGGTGCATCTACCACAGGCTAGCACGGTCTACACAGCGAGTTCCAGGGCAGCCACTTTATGGAAGTGGCTAGGCGGGCGTTGCTATAGATATAGAACTATCCAGCACGGGCTCAACATTTCTGCACTGAAAAGGCCAGCTGCTGCACTTACATTTCCGCTGTGATGTAGTCTAGCCTCTTCCCCACTGTGGCCCGAGCCTCCCCCAGCTCCTGTTTGACAAGCACGGGTCCCAGAAGCTTAAAGACCACGTTGGATCCATCCAGCAAGGCCAGTTCCTGAAGAGGGGATGGGGCGGTGTATGACATAACGGTGCCCAGGGAAGTCCCTCCTCGCCCTTCCCCCCCCCCCAGCGTCCCACCCTCACCTCCTTCACGATGTTATTTTCCGTTAGCTGGGCTTCAAGCTTCTGCCTCCCTGACATGGATTTACTCAAGTCTGGGATGGTGAGAGGAAATACACGATTAGAAACATCAAATGGGCCCGGAACCGCACAATTCTGGGGAGAATGGTTGCGAGGAAGAAAGAGAGGATACCGAGTTCGCTGCACACAATATCCCCCCTTCCTACCCTCTGATGGGGCACGACGCCTCATCAGAGTTGAGAGTGGACAGGGACAAGACCACACCAGCTCCGCTCTCTTACCCTTCTGCAGCTGTTGATATTTCTCTACCTCTCCCTGCAGCTTCTTTTGGATCAGTTCGGCCATGGTGAAGAAGAAAGCCTCCTGGGCGGGGGTCGCTGGGTCTCAAGCTCTGAAAGGCACCTGAGCTCCCCTTCCTGGCCCTGCAGAAGGACAGCACGAGCTACCGTGGACTCTCTACGTCCAGAATAGTCACTCCCTAGGCATTAGAGAGCGAAAAGAAGAGACACCCCCTAAATCCAAACCCTAACCTTTTCACGCTCTGCCCTCTGTATTCATAAACCCGGAAATAAACAAGGCATGCCGGGGGAAAAAAGACGGCGCCGGAAGTTACATTCTGACACATGCCGGGACGTGTAGTTCTGACTTGTGTGAGGCTCGTTCTACTTAAAAGACTGGACTCGAGAGATTTTGGGCAAGACAGAGCATTTAATATGGAAAGTAAAAGCTTATCACCACCAGGATTCTGGACCTAGACTTTTTTTTAATCTTTATTTGGTTAGAATTTGCTTTGTTAGCGAGCCTATCCGGCTCTCAGGGGCGTGCCCTCTCTCAACATGGCGCCAGAGGCTTCAGACGCCCTTACGGCGATGATTGGATGAAGTCTCGGGGACTTCCGGAAGTTTCCTCGCAGGCCTTGGGAAGACTGAAGGGAGTTTTGCACGTGGATCGTCGTTCCGTCGTCGGGATGGAGACAGCCCCCAAGCCGGGTAGGGGTGACCCACCCAAGAAAGACAAGCCTCAGGCCAAGAGGAAGGTAGTTTTGGTGGGAGGCGTCCGCGCCCCGGGGCCGGGCTCGGGCTGTGCGTGCGAGGGCTTCTCCTCTGCCCCTTAGAAACCGCGGCGCTACTGGGAGGAGGAGCCCACCCCGTCCGCCGCCGGCGCCTCTCCGGGGCCGCCACGGAAGAAGGCGAGGACTGGAGAGCCGCGACCCCCGAGGTCCCAGAGCGCGCGCATCGCCCAGAAGCCTCGGTTCTCCAAGAAGCCCCCGATCCCAAAGAACGCCTCAGACTGGAAGAAGCCGCAGAGGACCCTGTCTGGGGTGAGCCCGGGATTGACAGGGTGGCGGTGCAGGTCGCCCCCTGAAAACGAGAGGAACCGGGTCCATCAGAACCTGCCTCTTACCTCCCTGCCCCTCGATAGGCTCAGGACCCGTTCCCAGGACCTGTCCCCGCCCCCCTGGAGGTGGCCAGGAAGTTCTGCCGTATTGACAAGTCCAAAAAGGTAAGGAACCGCGGGCGGTGGCGGCTTCTCCAGTGTCTTTCCCAGGACCTCCCCCTCCCCCGCAACATGCTCTTCGGTTCTTCCAACCCTGTCATCAATACCGCAGCTCCCGCATTCGAAGCCTAAAACCCAAAGCCAACTGGAGAAGGCTGAAGCACAGGAGGAAGAGGCGAGCGTCAGAGCTGCCCGCGCTGAGCTGCTGCTTGCAGAGGAACCTGGGTGAGTGGACCCCGACTTGGGTTTTCCCTCGTCCTGTCTTTCTGGAACTTTGTGTTGGTGTTTTTATGTTTGTATGCCCTCTTCCATGGTGGGGAGTGTCACCATCGCCACCCTAACCGCCTTTCAGGTTTCTGGTAGGAGAAGATGGGGAAGACACAGCAAAAATACTGCAGACAGACATCGTGGAGGCTGTGGACATCTCTAGTGCTGCCAAGGTGAGCCCGAGCGGGAAGAGGAGGGGCCCAGGAGACCGGGTGGGGCGAGTTCAGTTTTTCATGGTTAATTTTGACCCTTCCCAGCACTTTGACCTGAATCTGAGGCAGTTTGGACCCTACAGACTGAACTACTCTCGAACTGGGAGGTAAGGTTGAGCTCCGGAGGCTCCATTCTCTAAGAAAGGACTTAATTATCTGCCTGTGTGCACCTGTGCATACCTAGAGGCCAGAAGAGGCCCAGAACGGCTTGTGATCTATGAACCTGGAAGCCAGCAAGTCCCCCTCCAAGTCCCCTGGGGTCACCCTCCTTTCCTTTCCCTTTGGGCTGGGGTTATAGGCATGTGCTGGACACAGATGTGTACATGCCTAGCTGGGCTATCTCTCTGTGTTGCCCCTCTCCCATGCTGCCCCGCCGCCCCCTTTCTAAGGGAAGAAGTTAGGTTAACTTTGGCTTCTGAGGTGATGTAACCTCAGAAGGTGATGTAGGGGATCGTCACAGCAAGAGCTGGAAGAGGCTGAGTCTTTTTGGTGGTTCTGGCTATGAAATTCATGACCTTGTGTGAGCCTGTAGAGCGCTCACACGCACACTCACACGCACACACACGTACACATGCACACACACTTGACTATTGAGCTACACCCACCCTCAGCCCCTCAGCTGCCAGTGACTTTATTGTGTATGTGCGAGCGTGAGTGTTCGTGTGTTGGGTGGTGTGCCTGCAGATGAGTGCGTGTGCTTGTGATCACCAGAGGCCAACGTGGCGTCGTCACGTGCCGCTTTTCATTTTTTCCCTGCTTTTCGTCGTTGGTGTGTGTACCATTGTGGTTGTGCGAGCCCACGAGGCAGTGTGTGTGGTCAGCTCAAAGATAGTCATTTTCTCCATCTGCCTTCATGTGGGTTAGGGAGTTCGAACTCAGGTCACCGGACTGGTACAGAAATACCTTCAGCCGCTGCGTCTTCTGGATGTGCCTCTTTATTTTTCAAGCCAGAAGAGGGCGCCAGATCCCCGGGATCTGGAGTGACTGATGCTCGCGAGCCACTATTTGGGTGCTGGGAACAGAACCCAGCCTTCTCACGGGAGCAGCAAGTGTCCGTCCCCCGTACTTTTGAGCCGGTTCCTCATGAACAGATGTCCAGCAAGATCTGCCCGCCTTGCTCTCCCTGTCACTGGGATTACATGTGTGTCAGGGATTCAGGCTCAGGCCGTTATACTTTTGTGGCAAGCACTCTACTGACTGAGCCATTTCCCTGGCCTCTTCTGTGACTCTTGAACTAAGATTTGGCTGTGTCTCCTCAGGTACACGACCTGTGCCTTCTTCAGTTACACAGTTGGGTCTGGTCGCGCTGTCTGCAGCAGTGCGCTGGCTTCCTCCCGTCTGCCGAGGGGCTGTGTCGGGTCTGGCTGAATTATTCCAGTCTGGGTCATGTGCCCCCTGCACTAACACTGCTTCTGCTTCACCTCCAACAGACACCTGGCTTTAGGAGGGCGTCGGGGTCACGTGGCTGCCCTGGATTGGGTGACAAAGAAGCTCATGTGTGAGATCAACGTCACGGAAGCGGTGCGGGACATCCAGTCAGTGCTTCCTCTGTTGGCGGTTGATGGGATTGAGCCAGCCCATTCCCTAAAGGATGATGCCCTGTGGTCCTGCCTCCCATGAAACCAGCCCTCCTTTCTACCCAGCTTTCTCCATTCCGAGGCTCTGCTCGCAGTTGCCCAGAACCGCTGGCTTTACATCTACGACAACCAAGGCATCGAGCTCCACTGCATCCGCCGCTGTGACCGAGTGACCCGGCTTGAATTCCTCCCCTTCCATTTCCTCCTGGCCACCGCTGTGAGTGGTCGTGGAGCTGAGGGCCCAGCCCGGTGGTGGCCCGTGGGAGGACCGTTCTCCCTTAGGACCCGTAGAAGGAAGAGAGGACAGCCTGACATCTCGTTTTCTCTCTCAGTCAGAGACAGGGTTTCTGACCTACCTGGATGTGTCAGTGGGGAAGATCGTGACAGCTCTGAATGCGCGGGCTGGACGGCTCAATGTCATGGCTCAGAACCCCTACAATGCTGTTATCCACCTCGGACACAGTAATGGTCAGTTCCCGGATTTTCCTGGCCAGCCTGTTTCTCTCGTCCCCTCCTGACCCTCTACTAACGCGTTAATGCGTTTCGTGGGGCTGGGAACTGAACCCAGGGCTTTGTCCATGGGAGACTGCTCCCCTGAGCTGCACCCCAGCTGCCCAGGTCTGTGGAAGCCTTCATGCTGTGTCCTGAGTCCAAAGCCTCAAGAGCCCCGGGCTGGCTCTGCAGCAGTGACCTGGAGTGTCCTCGGTCTTTCAGGCACAGTGTCTTTATGGAGTCCAGCTATGAAGGAGCCACTGGCGAAGATTCTGTGTCACCGTGGCGGGGTGCGGGCTGTGGGAGTGGATTCTACAGGCACGTAAGTCACGTGCTTGGGGAGGTGGTATTGGGCACAGCTGGGCAGAAAGGTGGATGACCCTCGCCCGTAGGAGCACAGAGGGCATCCAGTCACGTGTGTGGCCTTCTGTTGCAGCCAACCAGCTGCCTATAGTGTGGGTGTGTTACAGAACCCGTGTGATCCTGAGAGAGGTGTGGGTCTAGTTTGGTGCACGCCATGTGCAGGGGTATAGAGTGCTTCCCAGAAGCACCTTCCAAGGTGGTGCCTCTGTCCCGTGACTCGATGTCTCGTCCCTTTTGCTGGGCCCGTCATTTGCCGTGTCACTTCTTCCCCGAAGCACCTTCTCTCCTGTTCTCTTACACAAAAAATTCTCTAACCTAAACTCAACTCTGTAGCCACATGAGGGAAGAAGATTCAGGGATTCATGCTCACGGCCCCAGCTCAGCCCAGAACCTAGCCTGCCAAGGGTGTCCCGTGAGGTGGAGGGGAGCAGCTAGGTCACAGGGAACATCGGTCCTCCCTCAGGGTCCTCCCTCAGGGTCCTCCCTCAGGGACAACAGACTCCCACCCCAACCTACCACCCAGCTGTATCAAAGCTGACATCTTAGACGAGGGGGACCTGTGTCCCAGTTCTGCACGCGAACTGTGTGTTAAATCGCTGTTCAAACAGTTTGAGTGTGCCGTGTTTAAGCCGGCCCGGAACATGTAGCGAGCCTCCTGCACCAGCCTCCTGAACACTGGGACTCTGGGGTAAGGAATCCAGCCACAGTGCCTTCTTTCTGATGGGTTGAGCAGCAGCTGCAGTGTACACTTTAACCCCAGCACCCAGGAGGCTGAGGCAGGGGAAGGGAAGCTCAAGGCCAGTCTGCACTACATACTGAAACTGAGTCTAAGAACCAGCATCTCTCAGTGCTCTCTGCGTCTGGGCTGGTGGGATCACTCTTTTGGTTTTTTGTTTTTTGAGACAGGGTTTCTCTATGTGGCCCTGGTTGTCCTGGAACGCACTCTATAGACCAGGCTGGCCCTTCAACTCAGAGATCCGCCTGCCTCTGCTTTGAGTGCTGGGATTAAAGGTGTGGGCTACCAACTCCTGGCCCTGGTGGCTTTTCACTCTTGATCTTGTTTGTGACTACCTCTGAAGTCCTGCCTTGCCTTGTACCTCTGGGAACTTGTGCTGTCAGTGCCCTGTCCTGACAGGCATGGCGCTGTCTGTGTGCTCTCCTGACAGGCATGGCGCTGTCTGTGTGCTCTCCTGACAGGCATGGTGCTGCAGCTCTGCATGGCATGACTGTGCTGTTTCCAGAGGAATTTCCCACAAACTACTTCCCCTTCACTGATGATCAGGGATTTTCTAGGTTACATTTTTGCATCATTGCAACTTTTTCTTTTTAAACGGAAACAAACCAGTAAAGAAGGTGGGTAGGGAAAGCCCAAGTTACCCACTTTGAAAAAAGCGAAAGATTTTGAGATGCTGAGATGGCTTTGGCTGCCATCGCCGTCTTTGTGAACAAGTCATTTGATTCTGCCCGTTCTCCCTGCATGCCAGCTTGGCTCTGGAGAGTAGGGAAGCATGCCTGTGCCTCAGTGGCCAGTAGACCCGATCTGTGGCTCACCCTGTTTGGGTCCACAACTCTCCTGCCTGGGGCTTCATTGCCTGGATAGCACCACAGTCCTGAAAGTTCTGGATGCCTCGATCAGTGGCCTTTTTGTCCTGCTGGGACTCTACCGAGCTCTGTCACCTTGGATCCAAGGTCAAGGCAGGAGACTCCTTGGCCCCTTGGCAAAGCTCATCAACTTTAGCTCCCCTCTTAGCCTCTGACAGGAAGTAGCTTGTGCTCAGGGATTTGGCCAGGCGGTGCACACTCTGTGTGCTGACTCTGCTACTTTCTAGGAGGGTTTTCCCCCCTCTTTTTATTTGAAACAGGGTTGCTGGGCACCTTTGTGTAACCCTGGAACTCCCTCTGTAGAGCAGGTCTCTGCCTCTGCCGCTGCCTGGCTGGGTTTAAGGTGTGTGCTACCGTGTACACATGTACACCGGGGGAGATTTTCTTGAGATACATGGTCTTCACTGTTACATCACTGCTGGAGAGATGCTTGGCGCTGACTCCAGGAAACCCTCACAGCCCTTTGCCTCTTCTGTATCCCTCCAGCCCTGAAGACAGACTTCTGCTTTCATAGCTGTCCACAGCTGGTCTGCTGCACAGCTTGGCTTCTTGCTAGGGAAGGCCTCTCTCTAAATACTTGGCACCTTTATTGGGCCACCATGCTGCCTTCTGAAGTAGGATGTCGCTTAGGTGCAGACTGGCGTGTGTTCTGCAGAGCTGAGACTTGGGAGCAGTGCACTGCCCTTAGATTTGGAAGCAGTTACCAGATAGGCTTGGGTGGAAGTAAAGGGTAGAACTGACTGGCAGGCATGAGGTCCTGAGTTCAATCTTCCCTCCCCCCAACCACATCAAAACCTCAAAACAAACAGGCCTGATGTGATGCCTGTCTCAGTCATTTCCTCACCAGGTTTCTTTTCTGGCCTTGGATACAGTGGGGCACACACCCTTAATCTCAGCCTTCGGGAGGTACAGGTGGCCTGATCTCTGAGTTCAGGGCTCTCTAGTGAGATGGTCTCAAAACAGGCAAGTAACAAGCAACGGAGACCACGGGGTAGGCTGTGTGGGGCGCAGCAGTGTGGAGAGCAGTGCTAGTCTCCCTTCTTGGCCAGAGTAGGTACCTTGGACTTTGCAGGCTCCAGTCAGTTCCTGCTGGGGATTAATTGGCCCATCTCCCACAGGTACATGGCCACCTCTGGTCTGGACCATCAGCTGAAGATCTTTGACTTGCGAGGGACATTCCAGCCCCTGAGTTCCCGGACCTTACCGCAGGGAGCAGGGCACCTGGCCTTTTCCCAGCGGGGACTATTAGTTGCGGGAATGGGTGACGTGGTCAACATATGGGCAGGGCAGGGCAAAGGCAGCCCACCCTCCCTGGAGCAGCCCTACCTCACCCACAGGCTCTCGGGCAATGTGCATGGACTCCAGTTCTGCCCCTTTGAAGATGTGTTGGGGGTGGGGCACAGTGGAGGCATCACCAGCATGCTGGTCCCTGGTGAGTGGCCCGACAGGACTAGAAGCATGCACGGGTTGGAGATAGCTAGGGAGGGGCAACAGGCCAGTCAGTCCAGGATAACAGGACTGGGTTCAGTTCCATGTTCCTCTTCCGTCCATCCCTCCCTCAGGGGCTGCTGAGCCCAACTTTGACGGTTTGGAGAGTAACCCATACCGGAGCCGGAAGCAGCGCCAGGAGTGGGAGGTGAAGGCCCTGCTGGAGAAGGTGAGCTGTGCTGGAGCTGCCCTCCTTGGCTCCCACTCCTTTCTGTGTCACCTCCCTGTGGCTCCTTATACATTGCTGTCCTGTGATGCTCCAGGTACCCGCAGAGCTCATCTGTTTGGACCCCCGAGCCCTGGCAGAGGTAGATGTGACCACTCTGGAGCAGCAGAAGAAGGAGCGGATAGAGAGGCTGGTATGGAGCTGCCTGCTGCGCGGCCTTCCTCCCCACCCAGTGTCCAGCCCTTGCCTCTGTCCCACCCCAGTGTGAATGCAGCACAGGATGTAGGTGCTGCCGGGTCACTGGGACTGCTGTTGACTTCCCTCATGTCCCATGTCAGGGCTACGATCCTGACGCTAAGGCTGCCTTCCAACCCAAGGCAAAGCAGAAGGGCCGAAGCTCTACAGTGAGCCTGGTGAAGAGGAAGAAGAAGGTCATGGACCAGGAGCACAGGGTATGTAAACTCGGGGCCAGGCGTCAGCCTCGAGCCTGAATCAGCCAGCTCTTGCTGTGCCTTACGCTGCCTCCTCACTCTGTCCCCAGGACAAAGTCCGGCAGAGCCTTGAGCAACAGCAGAAGAAGAAGCAAGATAAGGCCAAGCCTGGAGCCCATCCATCTGCACTGGACAGATTTGTACGATGAGCCAGAGACAGCAGTTTCCACCCTGACCCTTAGGGGCCAGAATGCTCAGTGGGCAAGGCTAAACCTGATGCCAAACCTGAGTTCAGTTCCCAGAAGACACATGGCAGGAGAAACACACAAGTTGTCTTTTAACCTTTCCGTGCCCACATGGACCAGCACACTTGAGCTTGTGTGCACGCGTGCGTGCGTGCGCGCACGCACACACACACACAGACACACACACACACACACACACACACTGTGAATAACACAGAGATCCATAGGGAAATTGTCCTGTTTGCCTTGTGTCACAGCTGTGTGAGCCGCTAGCTCCTGGAGGGGAGTGGGCATTAAACAAGGTTTCTGAAGTGTCTGGACCATCCTGTAGATCTAGTCTTCCTGTGTGGGACTGATGTAGGCTCAGCTCACTGCCCTGCCTGTGTCCCCACCACTGACTACGCCTTAAGGGGGAGAGGGCCTTTGTCACGCCGCAGTACTGGGACCTCTGGGCCCTCCACGTGTGCTGGGCCCTGGTGAAGACGCTGCCCTTGAGGTAGAGAGACGTGTTTATTGGGCTCTTGAGTCTTCCCCACACCCTGTGCTTCGTCCCTCCCTGGTCTTTGGAGATGGCAGGCCAGGCCCCAAGCCCCCTATCTATCCTTGGTCAGTAGCAGCTTCAGAGTCTGCTGTGGGGAAATAGATCACCACGGGGAGCTGCAGCCTGGGCACTGATTTTGGGGCAAAAGTTCCTGAGGTGCTGTCTTGTTTTCTATGGCCCCAGGCTCTCAACTATTGAGCCAGGCTATGAACCGGCACCTCAAGGTACCCAGAAATCCCTGGAGCCAGGAACAAAAGGGCTCAGTCCTTCTCCCATTCAGTCCTCTCACCAGCTTCCAGGCTTCCTGCATTTTCCAAGGATCCACCTTGTGGGACGTCAGCAGGAACTTCCCGTAACAGCACCTATCCAGTGGGTAGTGGGTAGCACCAGCCAACTTGACACAGTGTGTGGGGGCAAGGCCCCCTCGCCTTGCGCTTACTCCCACAAAGACATCCTCCAGAGGTAGATATGGGGCCCGGCTGGCCACCTTCAGAATGAGCTGCACAGCAGAGATAGACAATACATACCCCGTGCCAGAGGCGTAGGGTGGGAAAGGACCCCAGTTTTCTGGCCACAGTTCTTCTGACACGTGATGCCGGGACTCTGGTGTTCGAGTGGGCCTCACCCTCCAGTGCACCCGGCCTAAATACAGAAGGGGCACTGCCTGGCCTTTGTGCTCTTTGTGGACAGCTGTTGTCTCTTCCTGTGGCTCTTTGCCCTTCTGCCATTGCTCTGAAGGCCCCCCTCTCTGTATCAGTTCTGACACCAGCTCTGGGACATTGACATACACGTCATCATCTGTCTTGAGGATGTACCGGGCCATAGGACAGTATTTGTTCACCCAGTTCAGTCCGGTGAGGGTCTTGAGGGTGAGGTTGCGGTAGGAATCCTGGAAGGAGGCCTGCAAGACATCCCCCTGTGCTGCTGACTCTGAGGCCAGGTCAGCAAACTGCTGTCCCATAGGTTCTCCCAGGAGGAAGAGCGTCTGCACCCTGAAACCGCGGGCCTCGCGAATGGCGCCCCAAGATCCCCGAATGGCGTTTCTCTGGTTCAGGTGCTCCGGGGCCGTACACACCAGGATGAGCAAGAAAGGAGGGGGTCCGGAGCCACCACAGGCCTGGGGGTTAGGAATCAAGAGGCGGGGCAGGGCCAGGGGTGGTCCTGGCGAGGCTGGGGCTGGCAGAAGGGACGCCAGGGACAGGCTCAGCAGCTCCTCCCCCAAACCCGATGGTCCAAACAGTGTCCAGATGATCACCAGTAGTAGGACCGCCAGAAGGAGGCGCCGGAAGAGGCTGAGGGGCATGGTGAGCCGCAGAGACCTGTGGGCAGAGCTGTTAAGAGCGCTGGGAGCTGCGAGAGCGGCCCTAACCAGCTGCTGCAGCAGAGACGGGGTGAGCCATGCACGGGCCCGGTAGCATCATGAGATGCAGTCAGTCTCATGCACTCCGGTCCCGACCCACCGCAGCCGGCCCCGGGGACAGCTTGGTTCCCCTCGCCTGCACGCGGAACTCGGCTCCATCCCGCCCCTCCCCCCACCTTCCCATCATGCCACTTTAGGCCGGAAGCCGACAAGCAGCGTGCATCTCACACTTGGCCCAACCCTCCCGTCTGTTCCTACTTTAAAGCACGTGGGGCACCACGCCGCTGTTCTTCCCACCACTTAGGACCTCTAGAGCAGCCAGTATCTGCCGATAACTCACCTGAGCAGCAGCATCTGGCCGTGCTGTACCCACTTCACAACAGCTCTGGCACGCCAACCCCAGGAGACCCAATTGAAACTTGCCCAAGCTCCCCCTGGAGGTTGCCTACACCGGCTGCCCCACCTTTGGCAGTGGTGGCTGTTTCCGCCCAGCCACGGTTACACCCAAGGTACTCTTTGTGAACACCCTACAGAAAGGGAGGCGCGTAGACCAGCAGTTAAGGTCCAATTAAATTACAGGGACATGTAAGTTCAAACACACTAAAAGCATTGTTCCCGGAGGTGGTGTTGGTGGGGGCGCCTGCAGCCAGTTTAAACTACCAGGGTTCATTGTGGCTTTATCTCACTTCATCAGATAGAAGACACAGAGATCGCGGTCATTGGTATATAAACTATTTATTAACAGCAAAGGCCCAAAGACTCATTTCTTCTTGGACACACCCACAGTTCGGCCCCTGCGGCCAGTGGTCTTGGTGTGCTGACCCCGGACACGAAGGCTGCAGAAGGGAAACAAGATTCAGGTCACACAGCATCAAGAGCTGAGAAAGGCAGGTGGATTGTGCAGCCCATTCAGGAGCAGGCGGCTGAAGCCTCACCCACTTACCCCCAAAAGTGGCGCAGCCCTCTATGGGCTCGGATTTTCTTCAGCCGCTCCAGGTCCTCACGCAGCTTGTTGTCTAGACCGTTGGCCAGAACCTGGATTTGGAGACAGGGACGCCAGCTTTACCTCCTCACTCCGTGTCATTTTAACGGCTATCCGGGCCCACCCGGCCCCCAACACACCTGGCTATACTTCCCATCCTTCACGTCCTTCTGTCTGTTCAAGAACCAGTCAGGGATCTTGTATTGTCGTGGGTTCTGCATGATGGTGATCACACGCTCCACCTCGTCCTCCGTGAGCTCCCCAGCCCTCTTGGTGAGGTCAATGTCTGCTTTCCTCAACACCACATGAGCGTATCTCCGCCCCACACCCTGATGTTAGAGTTGGGAATTAAGCAGAAACTTGGGTTTAATCATTTATTTAGGAGTGCACTGTCGCTGCCCTCAGACACACCAGAAGAGAGAGTGGATCTCATATGTCAGAGTGGGGTTAGGCAGAAACTTGGGTTTAATCATTTACTTAGGAGTGCACTGTCGCTGTCTTCAGACACACCAGAAGAGAGTGGACCTCATTCCAGATGGTTGTGAGCCACCAAGTGGTCACTGGGAATTTAACCTCTGAAAGCAGTCAGTGCTTTTGACAGCTGGGCTCTCTCCAGCCCCTATGTATTGTGGTTTGTTTATGAGCGTTTGCTTGCAAGGTATGTCTGTGCCACGCGTGCAAGCAGTGACCAGAGGTACGGATGCTGAGTGTTGGTCATTGACTGGAGCCTCTGGAAGAGCAGCCAGCGCTCTAACTGCCCAGCCCCCAGCCCCGTGCACGTGTTGGCTCATCTGGTCTCCCAGCACCCTGGAGGCTGGGATGGCTAGAGCCTGCCTCCGTTAGAGATCCTGATAATCCCACCCACACCAGGTCCCACATCACTCTCCCAGAGACCAAGCCTGCCCACTAACCAGAAGGAACACTGTTTAGGATACACTGGACATGTGTCAGACTCAACTCCACAAAAGCAGGATGTTTCCCTCCACACCCAGCCTCTGGTTCCAGGCATTCCCCATCAAATGAACAAAGCCAAGCCTTTAGGAATGTAGGGTTTTTTGGTTTTTTTTTTTGAGAGTGGGTGTTACTCTGCCCCCTAACCCTGAGAAGTGGACGCCATTGTAGCAGCTGGAGAAATGGCTCCATGCACTGGCTGCTCTTCCAGGACCTGGGTTCAACACCAAGCACTCTTAACTCCTGATTAGAGAGGATCTTAGTCACGCGTTTGGCTTCCACAGGCATGGAGGCAAGGGGCTGGGGATTTAGCTCAGTGGTAAAGCGCTTGCCTAGCAAGCGCAAGGCCCTGGGTTCGGTTCCCAGCTCCGAAAGGGGGGGAAAAAAAAAAAAAAGACATGGAGGCAAAAACCTTCACCACCCCCACCTCAGCCTCCACACGGTAAAAGGTGAGTACAACAGGTCATGATGCCAGGTTGGTTATCGTGACAAGGCAAGGGACGACAGAGCTTTATGGCTCGAGGCCAGCTTGCTTTCTGACTCCCGAAGCACTTATTCAAATTATAAAAGAACTGACTTTTAATATTTAAAGCAGTTTGGAAGAACAGTACTAGAATGCCTTCCGGGTAAGGGCAGTCGGTCCTTCTGTCTGTCCAACCCCTTCCTATATGCTCCTAAACATTGAATTCCTCACCTTCAGTGAGAAACAGAGAACAAGTCTTAAGGAATACAGAAAACTTCCAGTCCTTCACCCTAATCACTTCTGGAGGAGCCCACCCCACAATCACCCCCCACAACTCCCAACAAGCTTCATCTGTTTTGGAAGGGTGCTTTTCCCCGTGTAACCCTGGCTGCCCTGGAACTTTATAGACCAGGCTGGCCCCCAGCTCATACATCTGCCTGCCTCTGCCTCCAGAGGGCTGGGATTGAAGGATCCTTTGCCCCAAGCTTCACCTCTCACTACAGATCCTCCTGAGATCAATTGAACCCTCAATACCCAGGCTCCATTGGCGCCTCGATTCACCTTGTCTGCACTATATATGAACTGTAGTCATCCCCCAAGATGCTCAGTGTACAAAGATAGGCCAAGCACAGCAGAAGCACCACAACAGCCTTTCAACCTCCTAGACACCATGTTCTTGTCACCATACCCGGCACCCTCCCCCCACTATAACTGTCCCCCAAAGTGCAGAATTTAAATTAGTAAATATGGCAAGGACCTTAAAAAAAAAATCAGTGAGACTTCACAAGGCTAGAAAGATTTACTCCGACTTAATGTCCATTTGACACCCCCTCAGCTACCTAGGCCTCCTTCATCCATCACATAAAAACTGAAGCAGTTTCCTTGAAGCTTCTCTGAACCCTGCAGTCACCCCAGTTCCATTCACATCCTAACATCCCACAGGAACCCACCGGACAGGTCTAGTTCTTGCCCTCAAGGAGAACACAGACTTCTGACCAGCATCGTGCCAGTCCTCGAATTACGAACCTCGACAAAAGTTACGTCCCTCTCTGGAAGACTTTTAGCTCTGCAAAGAGAAACATTCTGGCCTCCACCTACCATTTGGTTTTCTGCCAGAAACCAGCTTCTATCTCAACCGTGTCACCTTCCTTCCACTGTGGCACCTGCATCTTCCCTAGACCACCCCGACACATCACCACCTTCCATGATGTACGTTGGTTGGCAGGAACCCTACCCCAAGGCTTGCTGGCCGCGGAGAACGCTCTAGCACGATCTCATAAGCTGAAGACGTAGGGGAACCTTAGCAAGGTGGGGCCGGACCACAGGCGCGCCTCACTTCCCCTGGAGCAGTGTTTTGGTTTAACCTTGTACGGGTCAGGCGAGTTTAGTTGCTACTCTCTGCCCCCTGACACTTTTACCTTAATGGCAGTGATAGCGAAGGCTATTTTCCGCCGCCCATCGATGTTGGTGTTGAGTACTCGCAGGATGTGCTGAAACTTCTCGGGGATCACTAGGGACTAAAGAACACGGGCAATTATCAAAGACAGGCAACCCCCAAACCGAGAAGGTCGCCGTGGCGGGGGGATGGAATCCACCGAGCGCCTCCTCCTCCTAAGTTCTTACACAACTCCTCAGTCACCTGTGACCATCACACGCGCCAAACGCGCTCGGGCGCGGGAAAACGCAACCTTTGACATTGAGGGTGAACGTTGGCCGCCGCCCCAAGAACCCTGAGGAGGGGGGTCCGGAGGACCCTACACAGCAGCCAAGCTCCTGGCAACTTTGGTGTGTCCGGGGAGTGACCCTTCCTAGGGTCCCTGCTCCCTGGAATTTCACGTCTTAGGTCGTCCCCTCCCCGGTCGCGCTCCATCGCTTCAGGGGAGGCTGCAGACCCGCAGCACAGGGCATTCTCTGAGCCCTGACGGAAAACTCTCCCTGCCCCGGCTCCGATGTCGCCGGATCTCGGCGCTGATTCCGCTCTTACCATGGCGGCGGCACAAGCGGCGGCGTGTAGGCCTCCTGTGGAAGAGAGAGCGGAAGTGACGTGTAGTTCTTATATAGCTTCCTGGAGGAAGAGGCGGGGCTATCCCGGAGGACCGCTTCCGGAAACTGCTTCTCTCCCGGCCTCTCCCTAAGGGAGGAGTTGGTTTGCATAGGACAGGAGCTATAACTTCCGGTTCGGTCTTCTTTGGCGTCGTAGGGTTCTTGTGCGGCGGAGGAGCGAAAGGTTCCGGAGCAGGGTTGTGTTCAAGACGTTCACCTTCCCGTTTGCACCGGACCGAAGTGATCAAAGCCTAACAGGGGACTCTGGAGCCAATCACGTTAGCTCAACTATCTGGGAACCTTTTGTTGCTCCGTAGAAGACGTTCCAGGACTTGTGGCTTTGCTTCGGGAAACGGACTCTCAGAGACTGACAGCTGCCGGAAGTGAGGCTGCGGGGGAATGGCAGCCGCGGCGACCATGGCGGCTGCTGCCCGGGAGCTGGTGTTGCGGGCCGGCGCTTCAGATATGGAGGAGGAGGAGGGCCCGCTGGTGAGAGCACGGGGCTGTTTGTCCTCCGGAGTGTCGTCAGGTCGTCCTTTTCCTCAGGAAGTCGTAGGCTGGGTTCAGACACAAGGCTCGTCCTGCTAAGGGTGATGGTGACCAAGCCTTCGTAGGGACCCAAGTGGCTGAAACTCAAGTCCCAGGGACACAATGTCACTTTCTTGTTCACGCTTTTTTAGTAGAAATGAGAACATAGTGCATAAGATTAAGAACGTGGCCTCTGGAACCGGATTGCCTGGGTCCCATTTCCAGCCGCATCACTTGAAGGCGATGCTGTTTTCGGTGACAACGTTAATAGGACCTGCCTTGTAGGTGGTCGTTAGGATTAGCCAAATGAGTATGTTTAAGGGTGCACCTGACACATGGGTAAACACTGTAAGCTGACAATGTTAGCCTCTGGGCAACCCCTCCTCCACAAAGCACCCCTCACCTCACTTGCGGGATTAGGGATATCCGGTTTTATTTTGTTTCCAACGTCTCTTTTTGTATCCCACATTCATTAACCCGTCCCTCTTCAGGGGGCTGGTTCTGGACTCCAAGAGCCCCTACAACTCGGGGAGTTGGATATCACCTCTGATGAATTCATCTTGGATGAAGTGGATGGTAAGTGGTGACATGGGGTGGGGGCAAAGTAGACCCTTTTGTTCTTTAGGAATAGATTACATGACCCCCCAGTAGATGGCCCTCTATGGTCTTCTTCTTAATGGACGTACAATGTTTAATCTATGAGTTGAGAAGGTTTAACCTCTAATTTCAGCTCAGTAAGAATTGATAGCAATACACTGTAATGAATTTGCTGCATCCCTTTTTGCTATTTGGGATGATTATTAAGTAAAAAATAAAGCCCGTTTGAACATAAGTGTGCAGCCAGCTAAGACCGAGCGATCGAGAGGTAGGCACAGCACTTGTCATAGATCAACAGAGCAAAGGTGTTTCACATCCAAGGCCAAGTGAGAGGTAACCTCCTTTGGAAATTCCCACGTAATCCTTTTGATCTGTGGTTGAGTAGATGAAGAGGAGCTGAAACAGAAGAAAGTCCCACCAGGCAAAGCAACTGTGCCTATAACTGTCCTGGAGGAAAGGGGAGATTGGCGTTGTGTGCAGGAGCCCAGTGTGGGCAGAGGGAGGTGTGGCAAGGGGACCCCTTAATGATAAACTTGTCTCCAGTTCACATCCAGGCAAATCTGGAAGACGAGTTAGTGAAGGAAGCTCTCAAAACGGTGAGGATCCCCACTCCGCTGATCCCCACCTTCCCTGACTCTTGCTGTCGCCTCACCTTGGTGGCTCCCCTCCAGCCAGTCACCGAGTCTGTTCTGGGGTCCTCCCACTGTGACTTCTTCCTGACTTTGTCATTTCCCCCAGGGTGTGGATCTTCGACACTATTCAAAGCAGGTGGAGCTAGAGCTGCAGCAGATTGAGCAGAAGTCAATCCGGGACTGTATCCTCCAGCAGAGGAAACAGATGGGTGTTACCGGCATGGGGATGTGTGATGCAGGTAGCCTCCACAGGGGAGGGCGTCTCTCTCAGGTTTCGGTCACCTTGGGGAGAACCTGGGGGCAGGTACTGCAGACCCACAGAGCTATGCGTTCAGTGTGAAGCCCTTGACTTTTGTGGGTCAGACATCCAAGAGAGTGAAAACATAGCCTCTCTGCACAATCAGATCACAGCCTGTGATGCCGTCCTAGAGGTTGGTGGCCCTAACCTGTTGTCCAAGACCGGACCTAATTGCCTTCTGCTCTGTCTTTCTTTCTCTCTCTCTCTCTCTCTCTCTCTCTCTCTTTCTTTCTTTCTTTCTTTTTTTTTGTCCCCCTTGGACAAGTGAAGATCTCCCACCTCCTGGGTTGCCGGATACCGGCTCATTCGTTCAGAGACTTGGGTCGTACACTTGCCCCATTTCCCACCAACCGGGAGTCACACCCACAGTGTTTTCTGCCCTCCCTGCAGCGCATGGAGCAGATGCTGGGAGCTTTTCAGAGCGACCTCAGCTCCATCAGCTGTGAGATCCGCACCCTGCAGGAGCAGTCGGGGGCCATGAACATCCGACTTCGTAACCGGCAGGCAGTTCGGGGGAAACTTGGGGAACTCGTCGATGGGCTAGTGGTGCCCTCTGCTCTGGTCACGTGAGTCACTGGTTTGAAGGGTCTTCAAGTCCAGAGCAGGTGGCTGGGCTGGGTTACCTACCCAGTTTACCACATAGGTCTCCCGGCTGGGGTTGTCAGTACCACGTAGAAACCAGGTGTGCCTGCTCATGCCCATAATCACATGCTTGGGAGGCTGAGGCAGGAGGATTGCTGCAAGTAGACCAGACTGGGCTATAGAGTGAGATCTTGTTTAAAAAAAAAAATGTTGGGGTTGGGGATTTAGCTCAGTGGTAGAGCGCTGCAAGGCCCTGGGTTCGGTCCCCAGCTCCGGAAAAAAAAAATTACAGGAATTCATGGATGGGTTAAAACTCCTAAGCCTGCTTTGGCCACCACAGGATGGGACACGGATGGGACACGGATGGGGCACAGGTTAGGAGTGATCCAGGGCCACGTGAGGAGGTGTGGCTCAGGAGTTAAAGACTTTGTACATACGTCATGGAGGCATGAGACCACAGAGAAAGGCCGGAATGACACGTGAGGTGTGCGGGAGCTGTTGAGTCCTTCCATCTAACCACTCCCATCCTCCCTTGCTCCCCAGAGCAATTCTCGAAGCTCCAGTGACAGAGCCCAGGTTCCTGGAGCAGCTCCAGGAGCTGGACGCCAAGGCGGCTGCGGTCAGAGAGCAGGAGGCGAGAGGCACGGCCGCCTGTGCAGACGTCAGAGGCGTGCTCGACCGGCTCCGGGTCAAGGTGGGGAGCGGCTGCTTACAGTCAGCTTCCCAAGAGCTCCACATTGCTTCCCGCTATGTAGTGTCAGTGTCAGTCCTCCCCTGAAAATCAAAGGAGGCTTGCAGTGTGGCTCCATTGGTAAAGCACACAACCCTAGGTTCCATCCCCAGTGCCTCCTGCGTTGGCAGGATGGCACGAGTCTGTCGTCCTAGCACTCAGGAGGTGAAGAAGAAACGGAGTCTGGGGCCAGGCCCCAGATACATGAGTGAGACGCCATCTCAGAACAAGCAGTGCTTGCACTGGCAGTGCGGGTACTAAAATTAGAACAACACAGAGAAGATTAGCATGGCCCCTGTGGGATAACATGAAATTTATAAAGCCTTCCATATTTAAACAAAACAAAAAGCCCTGAAAAA
The DNA here is from genome assembly GCF_021556685.1 of Rattus norvegicus. Classification (NCBI taxonomy): domain Eukaryota; kingdom Metazoa; phylum Chordata; class Mammalia; order Rodentia; family Muridae; genus Rattus; species Rattus norvegicus. The sequence goes on along the minus strand of NC_141553.1, from coordinate 5,721,841 downwards.
ATAAGGCCAGCATGGCGATGCACTCACCCCCAGCATTCAGGAGGCAGAGGCAGGCAGACCTCTGTGAGTCCCCGGCCAGCAAGGGCTGCTCAGAGAGACCCTGTTTCCATAACCAGAGCACTAATGAAGTATTCTTCCCTTACCTTTATTTTCTCCTGTGTCCCCTCTCTCACTTCCCACCTCACGGCCTGTCTGTACCCCACATCCAGGCGGTGACAAAGATCCGTGAGTTCATTCTCCAGAAGATTTACTCGTTCCGAAAGCCGATGACCAACTATCAGATCCCCCAGACGGCCCTGCTGAAGTACAGGTGGCCCCCCCGGGATGGGCACAGGGTGACCATGAGCGAGCCTCTCAGCCTCCAGCGTGGGCATCCAGGGTGTCTGACTCACCCCGGTCCTTCCAGGTTTTTCTATCAGTTTCTGCTGGGCAACGAGCGTGCTACAGCCAAGGAGGTCAGGGATGAGTACGTAGAGACGCTGAGCAAGATCTACCTGTCATACTACCGCTCGTACGTGGGGCGGCTCATGAAAGTGCAGGTGGGCCAGGCCAGAGACGGGGGGAGGGGGGAGGCTGGGGGGGCTGGGGGGATGTGGAGAGTGATGGCTCAGCTCTCTGTTGTTTTCTCTAGTACGAGGAAGTTGCTGAGAAAGACGATCTAATGGGTGTAGAAGACACAGCAAAGAAAGATATCCTTTAGAGGGGAGCCTCACACCGGGCTCACGGCGGGGACGTCCAGCTCCAGCATGCAGAGCTCTCTTCTTTTCCTTCCTTCCATTTCTTTTTCTTTTTCTTTTTCTTTCTTTCTTTTTTTTTTTTTTTATAAGTACACTGTAGCTGTCTTCAGACGCACCAGAAGAGGGCATTGGATCCCATTACAGATGGTTGTGAGCCACCATGTGGTTGCTGGAAATTGAACTCAGGACCTCTGGAAGAGCAGTCAGTGCTCTTAACAGTCCAGGGCTGTGTTTTTTTTACCTGTTCTGTGGTTCACACCTTTGAGGATGTGAAAGCCAGAGCTTCCTCTCTAAGAAGCACATGCCATTCTGACAGTTTTTCACATTTATTTCAGAGGGTTTGGGAAGCCTCGACAGCCATTATCAGTGTCAGGAGAAGCAAGGCTCTGGTTCTGGAAAAGGCCTTCCAGGCCTTATTTAGCTTCTTGGGATCCTCAGGCCTTGGCTTGTTGGGCCTAGTGCTGTCCATCTCGTTTTTTTCCCTGACTCGGATGTTGCTCACGATTCTTCTCGAAGCCGTCCCTCCGAAGCAGGAACACCATCTTTACCCTGGGCACCCGTGGTGCTGTCATCTCACCGGCTGAGCTCGAGGCCCCCATCCTGGTGCCCCATACTGCCCAGCGTGGAGAGCAGAGGGTATGGCGAGGCGATCCCTACATGGCCTGGGATCAGTTCCCTACCTACGTGTTAGTTTGGGGGTCCCTGACCCGCTGTGATGCGGGAGGGTTAGGAGCCATGGAGAGCCTTGCAGAGGGAGACTGGCTGTGGGTGTGACTGTTAGGGGGCAACAGTTGCAGTGGGTGTAGGGGCAGCAGCAGCCCCTGGGGAGGGCTTTTCTTGTGACCTGTGTCCCCTCTTCAGTGCCTGTATGGGGTGTTCCTCCCTGCCTGGAAGTTGGGTATGTGGTCTTGTGAGCTCGCATTCCTAAGCTGTGCTGAGTCTCCATACCCACGGGGTCGGTGTGAGACCCATCCATGTGTCTCTCTGACCTGTAGTATCCGTTTGAAGCCCGTCCATGTGTCTCTCTGTCTCAGTGGTATCCATTTGAAGCCCGTCCATGTGTGTCTCTGTCTTGGTAGTATCCGTTTGAAGCCCGTCTGTGTGTCTCTCTGTCTCGGTAGTACCCGTTTGAAGCACTCTTCCGCAGCCAGCACTATGCCCTCCTTGACAATTCTTGCCGTGAATATCTCTTCATCTGTGAATTTTTCGTCGTCTCTGGCCCGGCTGCCCATGACCTGTTCCACGCCGTCATGGGCCGCACGCTGTCCATGACGCTGGTGAGCTTCTGACTTCTGTGCCTTTGCCCTCTGTCCTCAGAGCTCAGCAGCAGCCAGTGGGGTCACAAGTGCCTTGTCCCCAAAGAATTGTACGTGTTTGCCTACAGCCACTCGAACAACAGCTAACATTCAGTTGTCTGCCTGTTGCTGTGCCACAGAAACACCTGGAGTCCTACCTGGCCGACTGCTACGACGCCATTGCTGTTTTTCTCTGTATCCACATCGTTCTCCGGTTCCGCAACATAGCAGCAAAGAGGGACGTCCCTGCCCTGGACAGGTCACTGAGCTCCCGTCCTTGGTGCATGGAGGCGGTTAGCTTTTTTTTTTTTTTTTTTTTTTTTTGGTTCTTTTTTTCGGAGCTGGGGACCGAACCCAGGACCTTGCGCTTCCTAGGCAAGCGCTCTACCACTGAGCTAAATCCCCAACCCCAGCGGTCAGCTTTTTATCTCACACAACTCCACCCTGACTCTTCCTCACCCTTATTCCCTCCCATCCGTGTGTCCCAGGGGCAGCATTGGTGTCGGGCACACCCACTCGCTCACCCATGGGCAGCCAGCACCCCTAGCCAGCTGACCTTTGACTCTGATTAAGCCTGCAGGTACTGGGAGCAGGTGCTGGCCCTGCTGTGGCCTCGATTTGAGCTCATCCTGGAGATGAATGTGCAGAGCGTCCGCAGCACTGACCCCCAGCGCCTCGGGGGGCTGGACACCCGGCCCCACTATGTAAGGGCAGGCGAGGGAACGAGGGGCGGGCAGTCACACTAACTGGTAGGCTGGGTCAGCTTGGGCAGACAACTCCTGTCCTGACTGGGGCAGGAGCTGCAGAGGCAGCTGGGGTTGTATGTGACAGGCAGGCAGGTGTGAGCTTCCCTTTCTTGCTCCGAGATCACACGCCGCTACGCCGAGTTCTCTTCCGCGCTTGTCAGCATCAACCAGACCATCCCCAATGAGCGCACGCTGCAGCTGCTGGGACAGCTACAGGTGGGACAGCTGCAGGTGGGGACAGCTGCAGATGGGACAGTTGCAGGTGGGGACAGCTGCAGGTGGGGACAGCTGCAGGTGGGACAGCTGCAGGTGGGACAGCTGCAGGTGGGACAGCTTCAGATGGGACAGCTGCAGGTGGGGACAGCTGCAGGTGGGGACAGCTACAGGTGGGGACAGCTGCAGGTGGGGACAGCTGCAGGTGGGGACAGCTGCAGGTGGGGCTGGGCCGGACAGATCTGCTAGCGGGGAGGGCCCTGGGACTCAGCTTTTGAACCTGCTGCTTTCCTTCCGCTTCTGCAGGTGGAGGTGGAGAACTTTGTCCTCCGCGTGGCTGCGGAGTTCTCCTCCAGGAAGGAGCAGCTCGTGTTTCTGATCAACAACTATGACATGATGCTGGGTGTGCTGATGGTAACGCTGCTCCCATGGGGGTCCCCACAGCTTGTGAGCTCCGCAGGGGCTCAGCAGTGTCTGCAGTGTGCAATGAAGGGGAAGTGCTGGCCACAGTAAGGGGCTCCCAAGCTCCTGACCGGTCTTGTCTTCCTCAGGAGCGGGCTGCTGATGACAGCAAAGAGGTGGAGAGTTTCCAGCAGCTGCTCAATGCTCGGACACAGGTAGGGCTGGGTGTGGCAGGAAGACCACTGTGCTGTAGGACGGACCCCCGTGTACAGTCATGATTACACCCCACTGCCTCGTTGCTAGTCTGTTTCATTTAACTATTTTTTTAAAAGATTTATTTATTTATCTGTAATGGGCATCAGATTCCATTACAGATGGTTGTGAGCCACCACGTGGTTGCCCGGATTTGAACTCAGGACCTCTGGAAGAGCAGTCGGTGCTCTTAACCCCTGAGCCATCTCTCCAGCCCTCATTTAACTTTTTAATGTTCCTAACAGCTTAGAAGCAAAATAAAACTGTAGCTATTTATGTTTGCATGTGCATGCACTATAGCCCTGTGTGTGTGTGTGTGTGTGTGTGTGAGTATGTGTCTGTGTGTGTGTGTGTGTGTGTGTGTGTGTGTGTGTGTGTGTGTGTGTGCCAGCTCACACAGGCACATCTGAAGCACTTGGAGGTCTGAGGTGACAACTCCTGGAAGTGGGCTCCTTTCTTCCTTCTTGCACCTTGTGTTCTGGGGACCAGTGGTAAGCACTGTTCCCTCATGAGCCAGCTTATTGGTTCTTGGTTCTGGAAGGAAATCCTTGGCGATGCCCTCTGTACCTTGTGATGTCTCCACCCAAAGTGTAACGCTTCCTGAGGCTGCTGTATGTCGCGTCATTAGACGTGACTGCAGAATAGAGTAAGGGTCCTTTGTTCCCAGGGGTCTGACTCTGTGTGGGCTGGCACTTCTCCCTAGGAGTTCATTGAAGAGTTGCTGTCACCCCCCTTTGGAGGTCTTGTGGCATTTGTGAAGGAGGCTGAAGCCTTGATTGAGCGTGGGCAGGCTGAGCGGCTCCGAGGGGAGGAAGGTGTGTGGGTATTGCTCTGGCGCTGTAGGCAGCAGAGTTAGGGACAGCAGGACTGCGTGGGTCACAGGGGTTGGGGGGAGGTGGGGGTGAGGGAGGTAGGAGGGGTGGGGAGTGGGGAGGTGGGGAGTGGAAGTGTGGGCAGTGGGGGGTGAGGGGGTAAGGAGTGGCCACACAGAAGAGAAGACTTGGCTGGAAGAATCCCAGGAAACCAGGCTTGATGGTGAGCATAACTATGCCCTGGGCAGGCCTTGCTGGGTGGATGGACGGTCACCAGGCCTGGCTGCTCTCTGACACACCCTTTCCTCTGGCGGTCAGCCCGAGTCACCCAGCTGATCCGTGGCTTTGGTAGTTCCTGGAAGGCGTCAGTGGAGTCCCTGAGTCAGGATGTAATGCGGAGTTTTACCAACTTTCGAAATGGAACCAGCATCATCCAGGTGACCGGCCACTCCCAGCCCTCCCTTCACCTGTGTCCCGTGGTTGTGTCTCCGTGTTCTTTCTCTGGGCTCTGCAGCACACGAACGACTGCCCGCAGGCCAACGAGCAGCTGTGCCTGAGACTCTGGCGAGCTCTGACAGGCCCAGTCCCTTGAGTCTGACCCCACTCTGCTCTGTACAGGGGGCGCTCACACAGCTGACCCACTCTGCTCTGTACAGGGGGCGCTCACACAGCTGATCCAGCTCTACCATCGCTTCCACCGCGTGCTGTCCCAGCCTCAGCTCCGTGCCCTCCCTGCCAGGGCCGAACTCATCAACATCCATCACCTCATGGTGGAGCTGAAGAAACACAAGCCGAACTTCTGATTGAGACCCCAGGGCCCGAAGCTCCCATGGGCTCTGCAGTCACACAGTGTCTGTCACCTGGGACCCCTTTCCCGTTCCTGATGTCTCTTAAGGCTTTCACACACCTCACTCAGCCTCCATTGCCAGGACTCTGCCTCAACAGAGTGTGCCCTCGGCCACTCCCTGGGCTTCTGAGGTGACCTTCATAGCCCAGCCCGGCCCCCTCCTCTGCTGTTCACTCACAGCCTGTGAGCTCTCACCGCCCCAGTCCCTGACTGACACTTGGCTCTCATGGCAGAGCGGTGCAGGCCACACTGCCCACGCTGCAGCTGATCTTCAGGCTCCACTGGGACAGTGGCATCAGCTCCCGGCAGGCGCACTCTGCCTGTGGCAATACAAGTACTTACTGTGCTGGGACGTGTCCTCCCCTGTGTCCCTGGGCCTCTGAATTCTCCGGCGTCTCTTTATTGTAGACCTAGTCAGTTCCTGGTGGGCAGTAGCAAGGGTGGGGTAGTAGCCTGAGGACTGTTGGTGCTTCTGGCCCAGGGGTGGCATAGCTGCTCAGGTGAGGACTGTTTGTACCTCTCCAGGAGGGTGGCACATGCCACAGGCCTGGGAAGGTGATAGCTTTGTGCACTGTCTTGAAGGCTACCATGGGAAAGATCCACACAGACTCTGAGATTGTCTGTGTTGTCCTCTAAGTGGCTGTCACAGCTCCTTTGAGAGTGGAGGGCCTGTAATACCTGCACCCATGTGTCGAGGCAGGGGTGGACCTGGTTCCAAAACAGACCTTGTCATTTACATGTGACCCATATCCTTCCCACTGCCCTCTGCCCCACCTCCGTATGGAGCTTCCAGAGCAGTGGTTCTCAACCTTCCTGAGACCCTTTAATACAGTTCTTCATGGTAATCCCGACCATAAAGTTATTTTCATTGTTACTTCATAACTATAATTTTGCTGCTGTTAAGAATAGTAATAGAAGCTGGGGATTTAGCTCAGTGGTAGAGCGCTTACCTAGGAAGCGCAAGGCCCTGGGTTCGGTCCCCAGCTCCAAAAAAAAAAAAAAAAAAAAAAAAAAAAGAATAGTAATAGAAACATCTGTGTTTTCTGATGGTCTTAAGCAACCCCTGTGAAAGGGTGCTTTGGCCCTCAAAGGGGTCATGACCCACAGGTTCTAGAGTGAAGGAACATCCTTGACAAAGTTGTTTGATTTTGGGGACAGGGTTTCTCTGTGTAGCCCCAGGTGTCCTGGAACTCACTCTGTAGTCCAGGCTGGCCTCAAACTCAGAGATCCTCCTGCCTCTGCCTCCCAAGGGCTGGGACTAAAGGTGTGAACCACCATCACCTGGAACCTTGACCAAGTCTTAAACAAAAGCCAGGCTGATTTGTAGACCTGCAGTCCTGGTTAATTGGGAGCCTGAGGCACTGGTGGGAAAGGCTGCTTCAGTTACAGAGTAAGCCCAAGGCCAGCCTGGACCCCATCCTGAAAGTAAAGATCTGGGACATAGGTGAGTGGCAGGAAGCAGTCCCCACGTCCCATCTACAGCATGGGGGGAAATTTCAGGTGAAAGAAGCTGTCAGGGAAAGAAAGGGTAATTTGAGGTTCTTTCCTTTACCCTATACGCCCCAGGGCCTTGGCTATACTGGGCTGGGGGACCCTAAGCTCACAGAGTGAAAGACCACCGGGGTGGGGAAGACTCCCACTCAAATCTCGAGACAACACAACCCCCAAGAACTCACGAGAAACCAGTCTTGATGTAATAAACAAGAGGTGTATTTGAGGAACCAGAGCTCTGGGGACGACATGTATCTCACACAAGAGACAGAGGAGTCGACCCCGAGCCCAATTAGGGGAAGGGATTTATAGGGAAAATTACATAGGTAGTTGGCAACAGTCACACAAAGCAATTTCATTGGTTTGTAACTTGGGCTCAGTTCAACTCTAGGCCACCTTCCTTCTGGGGCAAGCTGACCCTAATTCTCGTTTTTCTCAGGACTGTTGAGTCAGGCCTTATCGAGGCCAGATGGTTTGTGGTGGCTATAGCCAGGCTACATCCCCAAAATATGTTATGTTATTCTTTGCTGTGAGGTGCACTTGTTCTCACAGCAGGGTCAGTGGGGGATAGTTTAAAATCTTTATTCTTTCATTCCCCACTTCTGCTTGTGACTAGTTCTAATCTTAGAACTCAGGGCCTTCTTTTTCAATTTTTCCTAAGGTCTTTTGAGGCATGATATTGTTGGTAAAGCATTAAAATCTGTACTGTGTTAACTCTCTAATAAAGGCTGCTAACTTATTAAAAATACAGGGTCCAAATGTCAAAAGTAAGAAGAGAATAAGTAAGGGTCCTAGGAGCGTGGAAATTAGTCTCACATCCCCAAGCAGAACAGTGTAAACTTTCTAAGCCCCCACAACGCTGGATGGTAGCCTGGTCTCAGACATCTCGGGGGCAAATGTAAAACCTCAGTCTCCACAATTGGCTCCTTGCTTCTGGACTTCTGCATCCAAACTTGCCCCCAGGTGAAAATCTCTTTGGGACTTCTAAGCGCATACTCTGAAGATCTGTCAGGAATGTCCTAGGTGTCTAGCCCAGCTACCAACTTATAAAAGTCAGGGGTGAGAGTGGGCCACCATGTGTATGGTGGGGTCACCTTGGAGATGGACCATATTACCTCCCCAGCCTGGGAGGAAACTTACCAAATCAGTTTCTGGGGGATATGGGGATTATAAGTGCTTACAACAGAGATGAAGCTTAAGAGGATTCGCAGTCTTTTCTAACTTCCATTCATTTTTGAGAACATCTGGTGCTGTCTTCAAATGGGAGGCGTGGACCCACAGCAATCCCATCTACCTTAACAGCAGTGGGAGTGGTTAACAGTACTAGATAGGGTCCTTTCCAGTGGGGTTCTAAATTCTCAGCCTTGTGTCACCAGATCAGGACTGCATCTTCTGCTGGGAACTGGTGAGGCACCCTGGACTTCCCATCTTGTAGGTGTCCTTCACTTGGCTTCAAATTCCACTTTGGACTGTTTCTAAAGCCTTTAAATGAGCAAACAGGGTTTTAGAAAAAACCTCAGTGTAGGGGGCCCCACCCGATTCAAGGGGGGGGGGGCTCCCCTACATAATCTCATAAGGTGTTAGGCCAAAAGGGTCAGGAGTGTTCTGTACACGGAACAGAGCAAAAAGGAGGACAGTCCAGTCTTCCCCCACTAGTCTCTAAGGCCAATTTTGTCAAGGTCTCCTTTAGAGTTTTATTTATCTTTTTTACCTGCCCTGAACTCTGTAGTCTCTTCGGGGACGTGGGTAAAGCTGAATCTGGAAGGGGCATTTCTTGCTCTGAAGAAAGCAAGAGGGAAGGAGTGTCACCCAGTCTGCGCCAGTCTCCACGGTCAATTTGGTCAGGGTCTCTTTTAAAATTTTATTTATTCTCTCTACCTGTCCTGAACGTTGAGGTCTGTAGATGTAATATAATTTTTAATTGACCTCTAAATACCTGGCCACACTCTGGCTTACCTTGACAACGAAGGCAGGGCCAGTGTCTGACCCAATTACCTTGGGCACTCCAAACAGGGAGAAGATTTCTTCTAGTATCTTCTTGATGACTATTGAGGCCGTCTCTTGCTTGGTGGGGAAAACTTTTACCTATTCCTGAAAAGATATCTATAAACACTAGGAGACATTTGAAATCATATTTTCCTGGTTTTATCTCTGTGAAGTCCACTTCTCAGTAGGATCCAGGCCGTTCCCCACGGAGCCTCCTACCACAGTCAACTTTCCTGAAAACAGTTACCTTTTGGCATGGTATACATCAGTGCACTATCTGTTCCACGAGATACTTGGGACCTGTGACATAATATTTAGTTTTTGAAAACATCTGGATGAGTTTGCTTACCCCTAAGTGAGTCCATTTGTTTTATCGTGGCCTCTGCCTGTTTTTGTAGCAGGATCTTCTTTCCCATTGAGGTGTACCAGAGTCTCTTTTTCGGCCTGGCTGGGTCATGGCGGGCCCTTAACATAGCCAGAATCTCTCTTTTTTTGCCCTCAGATGTCAGCAGGCCCCTCTGCTGATGGGCTGTAGCAAAGGCATACCTGCTGTCCACAGAGATGTTAAGTCTCTTTCTCAGCTCAAGGGCTTTGGTGAGGGGAGCGAGCTTTACCCTCTGAGTAGTGGTGCCTTCTGGTAGGGCCTGAGCCCAAATGACTCTGTTTCCATCTACCACTGCTGCCCCAGCCCATCTTTTTCCTTCTCTAAGAAGCTGTTCCCATCTATGAACCAGATGGCATCTACCCCCTCTGGTGACTGGTCAGTCAGATCTTTATGCCACCCCTGTGCTTTGGTGAGCACCTGCTGACAGTCATGAAGGGAGAGCTAGGTAGGGGTCCGGGAGAAGGATTGCAGGATTTAGACTCGTAGGGGCAGTCTGGAATCACAAGGAACAAGTGGGATACCCGGCCCACGCCAAGGTCCACCGTTCTTCAGGTAGTCCATGAGTATTGTTTGTTGCCAGTAGCCCCTTGTACTCAAGGTCTTTTGCTGGACACTAGCCCATTTGGGCGTAGGAGCACAGAGTGTTGGGCCCCAGTATTCACAAAACAACTGGGCAGGCTTTCCTTCTATCTTTGCACATAGCCAGCACTCTAGGACCAAGAGGCTTGTCTTCCGGGCCACTGGAGAGGCCCCTCTTGTTCTTCCTGGGGCAGTCCCTGACCCAGTGTCCTTTTTCCTTGCGATAGGCACACTGATCTTTAGCTAGGAATTCTCTTCTGTTGCCAGGTACTGTCTTCCTAGGTTCCCTAACTACTGTGGTCAGTATATATTCCTCTCCTGTCTTTTATCCCTCTTTAGCTCTCTAGCTTCTTCTTCTTTTTGCCTCTTTTCTTCCTTAGCTTCTTGCTCTTTTTACCTTCTTTCCTCTTTCTCTTCCTCAGTCGCTCTCATCTGCATCTTTCTCTACAGCTATTAGATGCCGTCCACTTATGTAACTACACTTCAACCTTACTTTCTCTGTAACTTACACTAACTCTCAACAACTTAGCTTAACCCTTCAAACTTCTGTAACTTTCTCTTTATATCTTTTCCTTATCTTAGCCAGATTGGTGGGGTGTTTTCCAGCCCTTCGGAGACCTATCCTTGGAGCCTGGCGGCAGACCCGGAGCACTCCCTACCTTCAGGGGTATTCAAGTCAACAGGCAGAAGTGAGGGCCTTCCATCCATGTCTGGAACATTCTTTCTGGCCTCCAGTAGGATTCCGTCTTTCCTCAGTGGTAAAGAAGACCTGTAACAGTTACTAACAAGCATCTCAAATGGGATGGTGAGAAAACAAGAGAATCTTGAGAATAGAGGTCCACTGAAGAGAGCAAATAGCATTTAGTCACACAGCTAAACCATGAGGACTTTTTGGGACAAAAAAGCTGTTGTAAAAATAAGCACAAGCTTTGTTCCTGTGAAACAGAAAGGCGAGCGGAGAGGGAGCTGATCTGTTATCGACTATCTCTCTGGACTTAAGAACTAATAACAAAAGGATGGAGAGATGGTTAGGACCTGGGTGCCAGATGCCAAGTGGCTGACATAGAATTGTAACCAGTTCACCTGGGACTTTCAGGACCTCAGTTGCAAGGGGTTGGGGATTTAGCTCAGTGGTAGAGCGCTTGCCTAGGAAGCGCAAGGCCCTGGGTTCGGTCCCCAGCTCCGAAAAAAAAAAAAGGACCTCAGTAGCAGCCCTTTACCAAACTGACTCACTGGGTTAAATGCCCATGGAAAAGAAAACATTAATACTGACCTTGGCCACAGCCAAAGCCTGAATTCTAAATTTTGACTGGAAAAACAAAGTTCTTCACAGTTTGTTGCAGATCTTTTTTAAACTATTTTAGGGGCTTCTCTGCCCCCCAACCTGGGGCATTTTGACCACAGGGGTAGGAACTGGCTGCTGTGGGGATAGGATCAAAGGCACTCTCCATGTCAATGATGACTAACAGGGAAGGTTACTTAATGTTGGAGATCAACTCCTCTCTTGGAATAGGGCCAGCAGATAAGGCAGGCTCCCTTAAAGAACTTCTCTTAATGAACGCTCTCCTTCTGTGAGCAAGTGTTGAAGGTCTGGCCACTGAAGGCAGCAACTGGAATTATTATTTTTTCAGGGCCAAGAGTCTCTTAAAACAACCACTAACTCTATATTATCTTTTTGTTGTCAAAGTGTCAACCCCGGCCGGCCTCATCACCTTGAAACTCCTCTTACACTGACTTGGCCTGAGCTGCGCCACTGCCCACGCGCAGCGTGCAGCTTGCTAGCAGGCCTGTATGCTTGCCACCCTTAGTCCCTATATTTTCCTACTCTGTGCTGTCCCTTCCTTAGAAGCTGTGAATGTTTAAGCAACAGGGAGAATTTTTCTTCAGGATCTAAGGTAAAGCTTTCAGGCTCTTGTTAATGCCTGCTTCAGACAGGGTTACTCGCTAACCTGGAGTTCTTCATACACAACTGTTAACAGCAGCTAGACTGGACAAGGGGAGCAAAGGGAGGGGCATCTCTCCTTGGGGAGGAGGCTCAAGAGAGAAAGATAAAACTCCCCAGCAGAAAACAATTTTTCTCAAGCAAATTATTTTTAACTTTTAAGTTAAGCACCAAGAGGACCAAGTAAAACTCTTTGACAAACAAAGCAAACAGTTTCATGATTTCAAACACAGTTGTCAGTCCAAATTCAAAAATGAAACAAAAGCCAAAAAGATACTTGACAGTACCACAGAAAACAAACCAGACAAACAAGACCAAGACAAAGCATCCTATAACCAATTTCCACAGATGCCTGGTACCTTCAGTATCTGGCCCAAACTGCAGCTTAACCTTAGCTGCTTCTGGGATGAGATGGACCATCTGATTCCACCTCCCAACAGGATTCCAGAGTGTCCTCTTGCCCTAACGTCCGTCCGATGGTCCACCATCAAGGACAAAGGGGTTGTCACAGCCTGCCCCATGGCAAAGAAAAAGAACACCAAACACAGAAACAGAACACAGACAACAGACACTAACACGTCCAAGCACACTTGTCTGCGCCTATACTTAAATAGGCAGCCGAACGTGACCTCTGACGTAGTGGGATTCCTCGTCCACTCCCACCTAGGTAAAAGGAGCACTCCGTCTCCTTTGTTCCAGAAAACCACAGTCAGGTCCTCCCGACTGCTCTCCACCCGTGGAACGTCTTCCAGGGCTGCAGCTTGCGGGCTCAGGGCGTCTCCCCTTCCGCAGCCAGAGGATCCTTACGGACCACAGAGGCGGCTGCACAGAGTGGGATTCCACATCCACTCTCCTAGCACAGACCGGTACCAAGACACACATATACACACAGTGGAACCAAAACAGAGACAGACACAGACAGCGGCCGCACACTCAGACACAATTGGGGATTCCCCTTACCTCCAAGGTCTTCGGAGTTGTGGGTGGTTGCGAGATCCCGGACGAGCCCCCAAAATGAAAGTCCACCGGGGTGGGGAAGACCCCCACTCAAACCTCGAGACAACGCAACCCCCAAGAACTCACGAGAAACCAGTCTTGATGTAATAAACAAGAGGTGTATTTGAGGAACCAGAGCTCTGGGGACGACATGTATCTCACACAAGAGACAGAGGAGTCGACCCCGAGCCCAATTAGGGGAAGGGATTTATAGGGAAAATTACATAGGTAGTTGGCAACAGTCACACAAAGCAATTTCATTGGTTTGTAACTTGGGCTCAGTTCAACTCTAGGCCACCCTCCTTCTGGGGCAAGCTGACCCTAATTCTCGTTTTTCTCAGGACTGTTGAGTCAGGCCTTATCGAGGCCAGATGGTTTGTGGTGGCTATAGCCAGGCTACATCCCCAAAATATGTTATGTTATTCTTTGCTGTGAGGTGCACTTGTCCTCACAGCAGGGTCAGTGGGGGATAGTTTAAATCTTTATTCTTTCAAGAGACCTGGCCCTGGGAACCCATGCCGCTTTCTCACTTGTCACAACTTTCCCACCTACTCCACCACCCCCTCCAGGTGCCAGTCCTGGGGCTCCCAGGCTCCTGGGGTTCACCTCATAGCCCTGGGTGTTCTGAAACTTGCTATGTGGTGGAACAATGCAGAGATCCACCCTCCTGAGGGCTGGGATTAAAGGCATTTAATCCTAAAGAAATCCGGAACCCTTTCTTGGGGTGGATCCCATCAAACTCAGTGGGTGTGAAGCTCAGTGAGGACCGGGTCAGGAGGCGGGGAGCTCATATCCCAGGCAACAGCGACAAGAAAAGAAAGAGAAATTTATGCTCCGATGCAGGGGGTTGGGTGGGGGGGGAGGCTGTGCATTGGATGCCCGGTTCCTTAGTGTGGCCCTTGTTCAGTGTGACCCGAACAGCTTCTGGGGCACGTGAAGCTGCTGGCCAGCAAGCAGTTCCTGCAGTCTGGAGGGACTTTTCACACAGCCCAGTCCATCCCCAGGACCCTTGGGAGCTGCGATGCCGCTCGAAGCCACCAGGGGGCAGCAGGACACACGAGTAGGAGCCTGTCTAGGTTCTGATCACCTAAGAGGCTGTGAGCTTTGAAAGCTGGAGAAGGCTCTTCATAGTGAAGCAGCCAGAAATTTCCCCTTTGCCCCAAATCCTCTGTTTTGCGGCTTTCACGGATCCTTATGGTCTTCCGGCTGAAACACAGATTGCACCTCTGGCTCCTCCCCTGATTGTTACTCACACCACACTCTCCAGTCACAGTGACATAAGACACACACACACACACACACACACACACACACACACACACACACACACACACACCTTGGCATGCTGAGGTGAAGGCAGGAGAATTGAGAATTCAAGGTCAGGACAGGAGAGATGACTCAGAGGCTGAGAGCACTAACTGCTCTTCTCAGGTCCTGAGCTGAATTCTCAGAAATCACGTGGTAGCTCACAACCCTCTAGAATGAGATCTGGCGCCCTCTGCTGGCGGTCAGGCATGTGTGCAGACAAAACGTGTACATAATAAATAAATCTTAAAGAGAGAATTCAAGGTCACCCTGAGCTACAAGACATAACAACACAAACAGCATAATTGGGCGAACACACAGGCTGCATAGACGAGTAGCATCAGGAGCCACTCTGTAGGGGGAGTTGTGTCGATTTTTCTCTTCCGTTGCTCAATCCTAAGACCAGTGGATAAATCTAGTGCAGGGGACTCTAGAGCCCTGCAGTAGCGTTTGTAGGTGTTCCTTCATGCTGGAGTGTCCCCCAATATTGTTCAAGGATCCCTTTCTTTAAAGAAATCTTATTTTCCTCCATTTCTTGTTCTTTTAAAAAATATATTTCTGTATAAGAGTATTTTGCCTCCACGTATGTCTGTGCGCCACGTGCATGGAGCACCCCAGGCGGCCAGCAGAGGGCGCTCTATCCCTTCTGAGGCTGGAGTTACAAGTCGGTGAGAGCTGGGAACTGAACCCAGGTCCTGTGGAACAGCAATAAGCATTCTTCACCTCTGAACAACCTCTCCAGCTGCACGAATTTACTCAGCATATCTTTATGCCTTGGCTCTCTGTGATTCTGGCGATAGCGACAACAAAAGAAAGAGAAAGTAACCCTCGGATGTGGGGGGCTGTGCAGGGGATACCCGGTTCCTTAGTGTGGCCCTTGTTCAGTGTGACACAGACAGCTTCAGAGGCACGTGAAGCCACAGGCCAGCAAGCAGTTCTTGCAGTCAGGAGGGACTTTCAGCACAGTCCAGTCAGCCCCAGAACCCTTTGGAGCTGCGATGCCGCTCATAGCCGCCAGGGGCAGCAGGGAACAGGATTAGGAGCCTGTCCGGTTCTAGATCACCTAAGCTGGTGTGAGCTTTGAATGCTGGGGAAGACTCTTCAGAGTGAAGCAGCCAGGAATTTCCCCTTCAGACCCAATCCTCTATTTGGGGTTTTCACGGGTCCTTATCTTCCGGCTGAAACACAGGTTGCCTCTGCTCCTTCCCTGATTGTGACTCAACATCATCCAGTGACATAAGACACACACACACACACACACACACACATAGACACACCACACTCTCACACATACACACCACACTCACACACACACACCACACACATACACAAACACACCACACACACACACACACATAGACACACCACACACACACACACACACACACACACACACACACACACACACACACACACCGGACTCTTGGCATACGGAGGTGAGGCAGGAGGATGGAGAATTCAAGGTCAGGACAGGAGAGATGACTCAGAGGTTGAGAGCACTAACTGCTCTTCTCAGATCCAGAGCTGAATTCTCAGAAATCACGTAATAGCTCACAATCCTCTAGAATGAGATCTGGCGCCCTCTGCTGGCGGGCAGGCATGTGTGCAGACAAAACGTGTACATAATAAATAAATCTTAAAATGAGAATTCAAGGTCACCCTGAGCTACAAGACATAACAACACAAACAGCATAACTGGGCGAACACACAGGCTGCATAGATGAGTAGCATCAGGGGCCACTCTGTAGGGGGAGTTGTGTCGATTTTTGCCTTCCATTGCTGAATCCTAAGACCAGTGTATAAATCTAGTGCAGGGGACCCTAGAGCCCTGCAGTAGGGTTGGTAGGTGTTCCTCCATGCGGTAATGTCCCCCAATATTGTTCAAGGATCTCTTTCTTTTTATTTTTTTTTTATTTTCTTTTTTTCGGAGCTGGGGACCGAACCCAGGACCTTGCGCTTGCTAGTCAAGCGAAGGATCTCTTTCTTTCTTTTTTTTTTTTTTAAAGATTTATTTATTTATTATATGTAAGTACACTGTAGCTATCTTCAGACACACCAGAAGAGGGCATCAGATCTCATTACAGATGGTTGTGAGCCACCATGTGGTTGCTGGGATTTGAACTCACGACCTCCGGAAGAGCAGTCAGTGCTCTTAACCACTGAGCCATCTCTCCAGCCCCCAGGATCTCTTTCTTTAACGAAATCTTATTTCTATCCATTTCTTTTTCGTTCTTTTAAAAATATCTTTTTTTTCGGAGCTGGGGACCGAACCCAGGGCCTTGCTCTACCGCTGAGCTAAATCCCCAACCCCTTAAAAATATTTTTATGTAAAAGGGTATTTTGCTCCATGTATCTCTGTGTGCCACCTGCATGGAGCACCCCAGGCGGCCAGCAGAGGGCGCTCTATCCCCTCTGAGGCTGGAGTTACAAGTCGGTGAGAGCTGGGAACTGAACCAGGTCCTGTGAAACAGCAGTAAGCATTCTTACTTATTGGGGATACAGTGAGCCCCAATAGATATTCGGGGCTCCTCATCACCAAAACTGTCCTGCATGACTCAGTGCGCTGGTCTGAGCTGGTTCAAAGAAGAAGGCCCTACTGTGATTACCTCAGATCGGCTCCTGTCTGGTTTTGGGGGATCTCTAACATTTCCCTGGCACCACACCCGGAAGACCCCATATTTGCACTGAGAGCTTGGGTGTCACTGTCTGTATTAGTTACTGTGGTCCTTCGGATAAGACGACCCCCGTGTTCTTGGTCCTTTGAATACTTGGTTCCCGCTTGGTGCTGTTTGGGGAAGCTTAGTAGGAGGGGCCGTGCTGGAGGAAGGCTGTCACTGGGGCAGCGGTGGACATGTGAGCTCTCACACAGTCCTGCTGCCATGCCTGGTGCTTGCCCTCATGATGTTGATGGACTCTTAACTCTGTGGGACCCTAATCCCCAGATGAACCTTCTATAAGTTCCCTTGGACATGGTGTTTTTATCTCAGCAACAGGAAAGGAACCAATACAGTTCCACTTTCCATCACTGTGGCTTAATATGTGACAAGACACAGCTTAGGGAGGAAGGGTTTGTCCTGGCTTATTGTAGTCCCTAATGCTAAATCCGTCAAAGTGGCAGCAGGCCCTTCCTTCCTGTTCCAGCCTGCTGGCCTCCTCAGCAAAATGTCCCGCAGGAGCTGTCCAAAATGGAGGAAAATCATTTTAAAATGGTGTCTCAATTTCCTCTCCTTAGCCTGCAGCCATCACAGGAGCTGTCCACGGTGGCGACACCTTCTTTCTTGGCCTCAGCCTGGAGCCTTACATCGTGAGAGCTGTCCACGGTGGTGACTCCTCTCCTGTAACCCAGCAGCCCCCACAGAAATGGCACCTCAGCAAAAGTCAGCTAATCTGGGAAGGACGTCCCACTCTAACCCATGGGCCTGATGCCAGGGAAAAGGGGTGGAAACAAAGCTAGCAGCCCCTGAGCAGAAAAATCTCATACCAGTGACATGGCTCAGCCTGCCAAGGGTGTATGGGAGGAGCTGGACTTCTTTTATAAGAAATCACACCGTTGACAGACTTCTCTCTCTCTCTCTCTCTCTCTCTCTCTCTCTCTCTCTCTCTCTCTCTCTCTCTCTCTCTCTCCCTCTCTGTCTGTCTCTCTCTGTCTCTGTCTCTCTCTGTCTCTCTGTCTCTCTGTCTCTCTGTCTCTCTCTCTCTCCCTCTCTGTCTGTCTCTCTCTCTCTCCCTCTCTCTCTCTCTCCCCGTCTCTCAGCTTGGAAGAGCCTTTATGGGAGGACCAGGAAAGTGATGGAGATTTCGGCTTTGGGTTTGCAGGAACAACAGAGAAGCGTCAGGTAGGACACTGGTAAAATCTAGGAAATCTAAGAAAGAGAGCTCATGAGCCCACTTGCATTTTGAGGAGCCCAAGATAAGGGTAGAGCAGCTCAGAAGAATGACACACAGAAAGAGATTTCTGAAGAGCTGGAGTTTAGTTGTAGCATCAGGCTGGTAAATAGATATCTCGTATATAGTTAAGAAAATAAAGTTTCCTTGCTGAGCTGTCAGGTTTTTACCTCAGCTTCTGCCTCCCGTGTCTTCAGTGCTCTGAATATGAGATGATTTAAACGGTCCCGGGCCTCTGAGGGGGACTCCTGCAATATGGAGCCATCCAAAGGCAGAGCAACCACAGGCCTGTGAACAAGACTTTAAGACAGACTATGGGGAATACTGAATCCTGCAGGTCCAAGTTGGAGCTGCAAGACCCAGGTCCACTGAGCTGGGAACGGATATTAAGAGACTTCAGGGAGTTAACTCCAGAACACAAGTTGCTGAAAGATAAGAGAGTGCAGGAGTACAAAAGTTTCAGGGGGTGGTGCTGGTCCTGCTCAGTCCTGCCGACTCATGCTGATTTGGTGGAGGCCTGGCAGTTTCTGCTGACTTTTACCACCGCTGATGATTGCTGTTTGCAATCCTGACGCTACTGATCTGGACTGTCAATTAGAGATTGAAGTTGCCCCCAGGAACTTCTACACAGCAAACAGCTCAGCCTCTTTGTTTCTTCTGAACTGACCAGCCATTGCTGATTCTTGTGAACTGAGCTGCAGATTAATTTGCCCCAGAGAACCATTTCCGAACAGGCCCACCTCTCCAGTATCCTCATAACATTTCTTTTCCACAACTTTCCATGGGTGGTGGACTGGAAGGGAGATTATGCATTTAAGAATTCCATTATTAAAAATAGGTTTTGAAAAATCTAAGCCAATTATCTCAGCTGGGGATGTGCTCCTGAGAGTTCAACAAAAAGGCACATCCTGCACCTCAGTTCCCTGACACTGGAGAGGAGAAGCAGAAATCACCACAGCAGCATGGCCACAGGGAGAGCCCAGGGCAGCTTCCCAACCCCATCATTAGCAGCTAAATCAAGTGGGTGGGAGGAAATGTAGTGACTTATCTTGTGCACCCTGCACTTTAGAGGACCCCACTTGAGTCTCTGATCTTCAGCCCTGGGGGCTCATAATCCTGGGGACAGGACAAGGCTCTGGCCTTCCCTGTGTCCTTGTGATCACAGACTCTCCCCATGTCTTCACAGTGATGGAGAGGGCACAGCCTGGAGGTGACAGAGCTGAGGCCTGAGCCCATCAAAGACAAGAACTGACTGAGCACACCTGGGCACAGCCCTGTCCACACTCAGCTCCCACAGCCTTACTCTGTCCCACCAGACACACACAGCTTAGTGACACAGATTCTGGAAGCTTCTCCATCTGCCTTTTATTTTTTTCAAAAACAAAACCAAACAAAGCAAAACCCCAAAACAAAAAACCTCTAAGTATTCCATCCAGCAATTTAAAAAGCCATCCACACTTGTGTCAAGGATGTGAACAATCAAGTTCACACTCAGATTCTTATTCTCAATGTGGAAATGAGGGGCAGAAGCTCAGGGTAGCAGGGAGTGACAGGATGCAGATGTCCCCACCCCCACTCCTAGGCTGGACCAGCAAGGTTGGCTGTGGAAGGGAAAACAGGCAGTGCAGGGACAGGGTCCTGAAGTGCAGGGCAGGCTGGGCTTCACAGTTCTTCACACTGAAGCCATAGATCACAGGGAACATCAGACACTGGTGTCTAAAGAGAACTGAGGACTCTGGATGTCACAGGAGAGACCTGAACACATCGTCTGTCACTCAGTCCACTCCAGGCAGCTGTCTTCATGCTAGAGACCGAGAGTCACAAACCATCACTGTGAGGACAACAG
Organism: Rattus norvegicus; assembly: GCF_021556685.1. Taxonomy (NCBI): domain Eukaryota; kingdom Metazoa; phylum Chordata; class Mammalia; order Rodentia; family Muridae; genus Rattus; species Rattus norvegicus. The sequence goes on along the minus strand of NC_141553.1, from coordinate 5,702,122 downwards.
CACAACAACCCTCCACTCACAGGGGATTCTGGGAGTCCCTGAAACCCAATCATGTCCACATTGTCCCTCCCCAGTTGGACCCCATAGTGTCACCTTTACAATCTGGGAGAGACACATCAGAGCTCTGGGAGCTGTCCGTGCCTAGGGTAAAATAAAACGTATGTATATGTATATGTGTATACATAATATGTGTATGTGTGTGTATGTATTCATATCATGGTACAACTCAGGCCCCCAGAAGATTTCTCTGGAGGAGCTACTATGGATTCCCAGAGCTCCCAACATCTCCAGCTTCACTCCAATACCCTCAGGGACACTCCTGCCCCCACACTAACCTGGAGTAGGGGCGTAGTCTCCTTTCCCACCTGTGAGAAAAAAAGCTGTGAGAATTCAAGGAAGATTTTGACAGAAAGAAGTTTCCAGAACTGACAGAGGACCCAGTTGGAGACAGCAGCAATGAGGGGTGTGGCTGAGCTTCCCATTAATGAGCAGAGCGCTCTTCTAAAGGAAGCTGAGGGGAAACAGACCCTGCCCTTTCCTACCTGTGTTTCTCCTCCTCTTCCTCACAACAGTCACCACAATTCCAATGATCACAGTTGCAATGATGGCCACAGCTCCAAGGACAACATAAATGACAGTGGTTTCCATGTTGGAATCGGTTGATGGAGGAGGCTCTGGGAAGGACAGGATCAAGAAATGAAGGTGGGGGTCATGACCCCACCTCTCAGCCCTGACCAGCTCAGGGTCTGCAGAAGGCTCCCTCCTTACCCCATCTCTGGGAAAGTGGCTCAGGCAGCCCCTCATGCTCCACACGGCATGTGTAATTCTGCTCCTTCCCAAGAGGTACCACCACAGATGCCCACTTCTGGAAGGTTCCATCCCCTGCAGGCCTGGTCTCCACAAGCTCCATGTCCTGGGTCAGGTCCTCCCCATTCAACTGCCAGGTCAGGGTGATGTCAGCAGGGTAGAAGCCCAGGGCCCAGCACCTCAGGGTGACACCACCTTCAGGTCTGGGGTGAAGGGTCACATGTGCCTTTGGGGGATCTGTGTGGAAGATTGAAGAAATCACACAGTTAACAAGACAAACTGAAATCTACACAAGACACAGTTAAATCAATGATGACACTGAACTGTGTGTCTGACACTTCAACTGTCATCTCACTAGTGAGCTGCAGAGAGAGCTGGTCTCCTCAGCACAGAACTGCACACTTTCCTGAGGGACTCAGAAGCTAAGAGGGAATCCACATGAGCCAGTGGGTCAACATGGCCGTCCTTATGTGATGTTCTATAGCATGATATGGGTGGTCATAGAACAGAAGAGGGAATGGAAAATAATTGATTTAATATGTGTTTGCAGCAAAAAACTGACTAGAAGCAAAATAATGCCTTCAAAAAAAAAGTAAAAAGAAAGTAAAAAATAAGAAAAAGGAGGAAAAAAAGAAAAAAAAAAGAAATCCCACAATTTATGTTCCTCCAGGGTACCCACAAGGGCTCATGGGACCATTCTCCACTGTAGGAATAGAGAGAAATGGGGTGTGGAAGAGAGGCAAACCCCACATCAGGGAGGGATCTGTGAGAATGTGTTCTATGGAAAGTTCTAGAAACTGGGGAGAACCAGCCTAGTGTACTGGAGCCCATGTCTCCTATGAGGAAAAGGAGACTTCTGGTCCTGAGGTGTAAGGGCTGACACACTCAGCAGGACAGGAGTCAGTGTCCTCAGAGAGTGGGTGTGGGCAGAGGACCTGGCCTGGGAGAGGCCATGGCTGACAGCAGGGAGCCCCTGCTGTTAAGTGGGGAAATTCTCTCCTTCCCTCCTGAGAGGGACTCAGAATTCTCCAGGGAGAAGGCTGGGCCCTGGGAGAGGCAGTGCAGTCACTGTGATGAGGGATCAGGAGACCCAGGGACACTGTCTCCCCTCTGAGACAGGGGCATCACCCAGCTGAGGGTTCCTTCTTCCCCAGGACTGTGCCCCAGCCCGAGGGCAGAGGAGGAGAAGCCCGCGGCCCCCGCACCTGAGCGCAGCAGCGTCTCCTTCCCGTGCTCCAGGTATCTGCCGAGCCACTCCACGCACGTGCCCTCCAGGTAGGCCTTGTGTCTCTCTGCAACACCAGCCTGATCCCACTTGTTCCGGGTCTTTTGTGCCGCAAAGTCCGCCGCCGTCCACGTTTTCAGGTCTTCGTTCAGGGCGATGTAATCGCGGCCATCGTAGGCGTCCTGCCTATACCCGCGGAGGAGGCTCCCGTCCGACCCCACGTCACAGCCAGACATCACCTGGATGGTGTGAGAGCCTGCGGGACCCCGCGGTCAGACCCGGCCCCGCCCCGGCCCCGCCCACCCGCGGACTCCTCCAAACCGAAAGGGAAACCGGCCCGGGTCGGTTCTGCTCCCGGACCTCGGACTTGGGACCCGGAAGTCCCGGGCCGTGTGGGGACGCGGAGGGGTCGTGACCTCCGACCCGGGGTCACTCACCGCCCTCGCTCTGGTTGTAGTAGCCGCGCAGGGTCCTCAGGTTCACTCGGTAAACCTGCTCGTTTCTCTTGGCGATCTGTGTCTGCTGCTCCCAATACTCCGGCCCCTCCCGCTCCATCCACCGCGCCCGCGGCTCGTATCTCGGTTTCTCCGCGTCGCTGTCGAAGCGCACGAACTCCGTGTCGTCCACGTAGCCGACAGAGATGAACCAGGGCTCCCCGAGGCCGGGCCGGGACACGGCGGTTTTGAAATACCGCAGCGAGTGTGAGCCTGGGGGCGGCGCGCGGTGAGACCCCGACCTCCTCCCGGGACCCCGGGCGGGTGCGCGGGCCGGGCGGGGAGCAGGGCGCGGGGCTCCGGACGCGGGTGGAGAAGGGGCGGCGGGTCTGGTGTGCGACCCGGGGACCGGGCTTCCCCGGTGCCGCCCCCGCCCCTCCCCGCAGAGGCCGTTTCCCTCCCGACCCCGCACTCACCCGCGCGGGTCTGGGTCGGGGCCAGGGCGGCCGCCAGCAGCAGGAGCAGCGTGCGAGGTGCCATCGCCCCCATCTGAGATCCGGGACCGGTCTGAGTCCCGCGGGCTGCGTGGACTTTATAACTCCTGTACCATGACGACGCTGATTGGTTCACAGGGTTCACGGCACCCAATGGGAGTGAGAATTGTCAGCGAGTCGTCAGTGTCCGGGCAGAAGGACCTGACACAGGTTAGAAGCAGAAGTGAAACTGGGGAGATGGGGAATCCCCAGCCCCGCCCCTGACCTCACCGCCTGGCGACTAAGACTTTGCCTGAACCCTGTGCAGTGGGACAGAGCGCTGTTTGTCTTGGTGTCACCCAGAAGCTGTGTGGACACCAGGAGACCCGCAGGCCAGGCTCCTGTGTGCTCTCCTCCACCCTCCTCTTCCTTCTTCTCTTCAGAAGTCAGACCCTGGAGTCTTCTAGAAGAAAAGCCACTTCCGGGAACACAATCACAACACAAGCCTTGTGGACGCAGTGGAGAGACGCTTCTCCTTTAAGAGGAGGCTCTGGCCTGCAAGCCCCTCCCGGACCCCACAGAGACCAGGCTCTCTTCACTTGATCAGTAGTGTGGGGAAATATTAAATTTACAGATTTCGTCATTCTGTAGATCTCTCCAAATCGCAGCCATAGAACTGAAGTGGAAAGAAGAGGAGAGATGGGTGGGGGCTCCTGAAGAGACTCACCCATCACACAGAGCAACAAATGTGGGTGAGCACAGGTGTGAACTCCAGTCACCTCCCCATGCAGGTCTCCACAGCAGCCCAGCAGCCTCTCCAGGATTCGGAGGCTCCTGTTTCAGTGAACCACTCTTATTAGGTGCTGTGAGTGTTTTCCGTGGGAACTTGAAGCTCTTAGGTTCCATCCTGACTGACCTGAGGATGCAGTTGGGGTAGGCAGCCCCACAGAAAGGATCTGTCTCTGTTACTTTTCTTCTTATTTATTCTGTTTTTTGAGACAAGGTCTGTCTGTACTGCTCTGATTGTCCTGGAACTCACTATGCAGACCAAGCTGGCCTTGACCTCACATAGATACATGGCCTTTGCATCCTGAGGGCTGGGTGTCACAGTTTCCCTTTCATTGTTGTGAAGAAACACCATGACCAAGGCAACACTTCTAAAAAGAAACATTCAATAGTGGCTGGGTAACAGTTTCAGGGGTTTAGTCCATTATAACAGGAAGCATGGCAGCTGCAGGCAGACATGGTGCTGAAGGAGCTGAGACTTCTACATCTTGATCCAAAGGCAGCCAGGAAGAGGCTCTCATTCCACACTGGGCAGAGCATGAGCACAGAGACCTCAAAGCCCTTCCTCTAGGTGACACACTTCCTCCAACAAGGCCACGCCTATTCCCACAAGGCCACACCTCCTAATAGTGCCACTCTTTGTGCGTCCAGCATCCAAACACATGAGCCTGAGTGGGCCACCTATTCAATCAACCACAACAGGATTGATGGCCTGTGTCAGCACACTAGCTCTAGTTAGTTTTTATTACTGTGATAAGACACTAAGACCAAGGTATCTTACAAAAGAATATGTTTAATCTGTTATATAGTTTAGAGGATTTGAGTCCATGATGGCAGAGGAGAGGTGTGGGGGGGAACAGCTGAGAGCTCCCGACTTGATTTGCAAGTAACAGACTGAGACACTGGGAATAGTGAAAGTCGATTTTTAAAAAAATTTTGATATATATGTAATATAAAATATTATATATAATATATAATTTATTCATAAAGTACACTGTACCTGTCTTCAGACACCATAAGAGGGCATCAGATCTCATTACAGATGGTTGTGAGGCACCGTGTGTTTGCTGGGATTTGAACTCAGGAGCAGCCGTTGCTCTTAACCACTGAGCCATCTCTCCAGCCCAGTGAAAGTCTTTTGAAACCTCAGTGCACACACCCGTGGCACACATCCTCCATCAAGGCCACACCTCCCAATCCTCTCTGAACATGGCCTCAGCTGCATTTGAAGGATTCATTCCCATGAGCCTGTGTGGCTGTTCTCATTCAAACCAGCACAGCAGTCACTGTGAAGTGTAAGAGGCCAGCAGGGTTCTGGAGATGTGTCCAGTGCAGGCTGAGGGAAATGCCCTCACACAGGGCACTCTGCTGAGTCAGGTCTCCCCCTTTGTCTCTGTCTCCTCCTGCTCAGCCCTCTGTGTCTCTGTCCCTCAGGTCTTACCCGATCCATGCCCAGCTCCCCTCCCTCCTGAGCTCTGCACTGACCCTGTCTCTTCCTTGGCCTCTGGTTTCTCTATGGTGTCAGCCAGCAGCTGTGAGGCAGCTGTGTGGTTCCTGAGGCAAACATTCCAATGGTGGCTGGGGAGAGGGCTCAGCAGCCAGGAGCACTTGTTGCTGGTGCAGAGGATCCAGGCTGAGTTCCCTCAGCACACGGTGGCTTCCACCGTCTGTGACTTCAGTTCCCAGGGTTCAATGGTTGTGCACCTACATGTTTATATGCACAAAGAGGACAGGTCATGAAAATAAATATAAAAATATGATTTTAATCATCCTGCCTGTCTTTCCTCTACACATCGAGAGTGTGAGGTCAGGGGCGGAGGGCACAGTGCTGTTCAGACAACAGTGGACCACCAGCCAGTGAAGAGAGCTCTGTAACAGGAAGTCTGAGATGGTTGAAATAGTGTGTATTGAAATGACAGTTTATAGAACAGGATAAAATTAAATATACAAAAGATCTTTCATTGTATGGACCTGCTGTGCACAGAGGAACACGGCCTCATCTCAGGATGAAGACACACTGTGTGCTGATCTTTGTAATTGAGCAGATGTCAGTTTTGATTCCGCATGAACAAGAGAAATTCCACTCAGAAGGTTGGATACTAATTTATAACAGACCAGAACATCCAAACACCCAGAATGTTCCTCAGAGAAAGGCGTCCCCTTCCCCCATCTTCCCTCCCACTGCTGACCCTCCAGGTCTCACCTGTTGAAGATGGTAGAGAAGCGTCCCATCCTTGTCCAATGGCGCCACCTGGTGGAAGAAACAGAGAGGACGGAGTCTGAGCCCACGGAGCTGAGGGTAAAGGGGACCCAGGCTGGCTGAGCTGCCCCAGGGCTTCCCTGCTGTCTGTGCTTCTCCAGGGCTCTCAGGTCTCATGCTGCCCTGCTCTCATCACACTTACATCCAGAAGAACTTTACATGCTTTTCCAGCCGTGGGAAGAAAACGCCCTGTAAGAGAAGAGGCTGGAGGCAGAGCCCTGAGTGCTCAGAGGAGCTGCAAAGCCCCAGAGTAGGTGCAGAACTCTGACCTGGACTATGATGTTGATTGTTTGATGTCAGCTACATGCGGGTTAACTAAAACCCCAAAATGGAGGGCACCATCTGTGAGGCGGTTTTGCTTAAGGTAAAGTGGGAAGGTTAGTTTCTGATCCTTTCCTGTGACGGAGGAAGAGACACCTGTAATCCTGATTATTTGAGTGGAGTCCCTCCCCGTTTCTAATCTGGCCACACCTTCTGCTGGAGGCCTCAGTGAAGACATGGAAGGAATCCCTTGCTCTTTGTCTGCTTGCTCTTGCTCCTGCTCCAGCTCCTGCTGCTTCTGTGGGGCATTCCTGCCTGCCTGTCCTTGCTCTGCATAATGACAGCAGACTTACATTTATTTATGGATGCCTAGGCTTCATGCTGGGCCTGTCCCAGCTTCTCCTAACTCAGTTATCCCATTTACACCATCCTAAGTTCTGCCATGTGGCTGCTCACCTCTCCTCAGATTCACACATCCCGACTCCTCTGAGTCTGGGTGGAGAATCCCCCATGCTTCTCTCTTCCCAGAGTTCCTCACTCTGACCAGAATCCTGCCTTCTGTTCCCCTTGGCTATAGGACATAGGCTTTGTATCTCATCCTTCAGAAGGTGTTTTAGGTAGGCACGGTAGGAGGGAGAGGCTTCCTCACACAGGGCACAACGACATTATCTCAACATTGTTCCCGTTAGTCCTATAAAAGGCAAATCTTTCTCTGACATCATCAACTATATACAGTGAGAACAAGGATAAAAACATAATTATAAATAGTTAACAATTATTAATTCTCCATTGAGAATTATTATTTCTTTATTTAATTGATTAAGATTAATTAATTTTATAATTAAGAATTTAAATTAATTATTAAATTAAAAATATAAGAATTACACTCATGTCTGGTTCATGTGTATCTACCAACCATTGAGAAACTATTATGTATCCTGTGAATCCGAAGTCCTATCTGTCCTGCATCCAAAGTTCTTTGCCTAATTCCCTTTCCATTTTAACTTGAAGTTTTCCACCGGAAAATATCTTCCTAGACATAAATCATTTTCTTAAATATAAAACAACTTAAGGTTATTGTGAGACTGTAGCTATCCAGTCTTCCTCCCCATCAGTGACCTGAGAAATATAAATGTTCCCTGAGAAAACGGGAAGTGCAGAGCAAGCAGCTTCAAAAGCTGCAGAAATGGCAGAGATTGCTGGCTGCCTGGACAGTCACCCAAGATTCTCCTGCAGTGCTGAGGCGTCCAGCTTCAGGCTGCTGGCCCAGTGTATGGTGGACATCTTTGTGGAGCAGGAATATTGAAGGACTCCCCGACTTGGCAAAGCTCACAGTCATCTTCCTCTGTGTTCTGCTTGTCCCTGTTAGGACAGCATGCAGTCTGCAGCTGAAGCTTGGGCAGGTTTTGGCTGGTGCCCAGCTTTGCCACATTTGAAGCAAACTCCATATGGAGGTTCCTCGATGCCCTCCATCCTCTCTGAACTAGAATGTGGTGCAGCCAGGCACATTCGTGCCTCACTGTTACGGAAAGCCTTGTGTTCATAAAACATTCTGAACCCCATATCCTGTAGATGTCTGAGATTCAAAGACCCCCTATCTATGTACAGTGTATCAGAATAGGCAAATGTTAGTTGTTTCCAGCCATCTACGTGATGTTTGACTTTGGAAACATCTACAAGAGGCTAAAGAAAACTTATTTCTGTAATTAACAAAACTTGTTCTAACATGTCTTTAGACTGGCTACCCACTTGCAGTTTTTAGTTTTCTGAACTGTTTGTCATAGAGACAAGCACTGGAACTTTACAATATGTTTACAGTGAGTCTCATATGTACGTACCTTAGACAAGAGTTGAGACATGTATATGGTATATTGTAGCAAGATATATGCTAAAACTTCTCTCAGTACACAAAAATCCAGACCACTGTAAAGCATTTGAGACCATTAGTTGATGCTCCTGAGTCTAAACGCAGAGTCAACCGTCCACCCCTTTACCCTGTCATTCCTTTATAGTCCTGACGTGGAGACTTCTAGTTTATTAGGAAAGTCAGTCAGATCACAGGATAGTTTGCTGGAGGGCACACGTGAAAGAGCGTTTGCCTGAGGAAGACACAGGTGAAAGCATCTCTCGCTAAAGCACACGCATGGAGAATGTTCTGCTAAACAGACATCTGAAAGAAGGTTTTCCTGCAGCAGACACAGGGGAAAGGATGTTCTGCTGTGGCAGACACGTGGAAGGACCTGTGGTGAAGGAGTATAAATGTGACCCCAAAGACAGTCGGGGACGAGCCCTGAGCATTGGGTTTGTTTTGCTCCGCCTTGCTGTTCTTAGTTAAGGACGAGCGTGGATTGGTCAGCCTCACATAGTTGTGTTGAGATCCTCCACACCTGGGTCCACAGCCAGCAGGAAGAGAGAGAGGTTCTGCAACTGTCTTGGACTTTTGGAGCCACAATTTCCATCCCAGTGAGAAGCTTCCTCTGCCAAGGCCACATCCCCTAAATGGCTTCAAGTACTTCCACTCTCCGATGACTAAGAATTCAAATCTGGGGACTTATGGGAGTGAATGTTGAATACATTTTACTTATTTTTTTAGACTGTTTCTATAGTGTGCTTTATCTTGCACACCTGGCCCTGAAAAAGGTTCCCAGTTGCTGGTCAACTGGCCCTTTAGAATTCTAAGCTGTTAGAACTGCTTGACACCATGACATTAAGTGTTGTTGCTTCTTGGATTTCAAGCAACAAGATAGTTCATTAGAAGGGCAGCTGAGGGGTTGGAGATTTACCTCAGTGGTAGAGCGATTGCCTAGGAAGCGCAAGGCCATGGGTTCGGTCCCCAGCTCCAAAAAAAAGAACCCCCAAAAAAGGTCAGCTGAGTGTGAGAAAGGATTGGGGAGCAGAGTGAGAGGAGAAGCAGTTGGTGCAGAAGCTACAGGGAGACAGTAGAGCCAGGAGGAGCTGACTGAGCAGAGAGGCTAGAACAGTTGTCACAGTCTGGAGCTGCTGTTATTGGGGAAACTGGGAGAAGGGACTGTTTAAGTGCAGTGTCGGGAATTGAGGGAGGAGTTGGGAGAAACGTTAAGACGGGGCTGGGCTGGAAGATGGAAGGAATAGTTGGAAAGAAATTAGATTGACAGGTCTCTCCCTCTTTCTCTGTCTCCTTCTTTCCTCTCTAGTCATAGAGGGTGAAGCCAGGAGGATGAAGGCTGGGGAGAAAAGAACCAACAAAGTAACAAAGACCAGCTACATGGCTCTCCCTGTAGCCCTGGAGCCCTGGGACTCACTCTGTACACTAGGCTGGTCTCAAACTCACAGATCTGCCTGCCTCTGTGTATGCACAACCAAGGTTCAGGAAATATTCTTAATCAAATCACCACAGAAGCCGACTGAGTTTGTGTTTGATCATGTAAGTGGAAACACTGTCAACAACTGAGAGAAAGGCTGCACACTCGTGGCAAAAGAACATCTCGGCCCAGGAATCAGTTTCTAGCCTTGAGTCAGTTTGCAGATGCAGAACCCTTGAATGAATGACTGTCCAGGTGACCCTGAGTAAGTCCCTTATAGAATGTCTAAAATGTATACTGCTAGCCTTTCTCCAGTGCTTTCCTAGTGGGACCTACAGGTTTTCACCAGGGTAACCATACACTGAGGGAAAGAAATAATCACACTTAGCAGGCTCTATTGCATATTGACCCAAATTAATGCTGATCCCAGGAGATCCCAGGAAACATTATGGTTCTTCATTTAGATAAAAGTGTTATGGAAGGCCAGGGATTAATGAGGTTTTGGCTGAAATCTGAATCACACTAGGTCCAGTGGGTTCCTGGATTCATCCTGTGGTTATTTTTCCAGTCCCAGAATGTAGAATTGGGACAGATGTACAAAGAGGTTGGCAGAATTCTCACATTGGTTCCCTGACCTGTGGAGTGAGGGCTATCATGGTTGGAAAGGGTAAATGGAAGCCTTTAGAGTTCCCTCTGAAAGAAAAATAGTAAATAAAAAACAGTATCACATTCTTAGGAATTTCAGGAATCACTGCCAACATCAGTAGTCAAGTGTCACTCTCCACAGTCAGTCTGTCTTGCTCTGCACTGGACAGACAGGAGAGTTAAAGGGAAACGTGGTCAGAACAACTTTGGATTCTGGTCACATGTGTATGCTTCAGAGGATGGGAAGTAAATCCTACCAATCATTCAAATCCTTCTAATTCAGGGAATTCAGGAATCCAGTGGATGGGGCAGGCACAGACATTCCATCCAAGAAGAAGGGAAGGCTCCTGACCTGGCCCCTCCCACCACCAAGAAAGGAGCACAGGGCTTAGTTTGTGTCTTTGGATTCTGCAGACAGCACATCCCTCACTTGGATCTGTTACTCTGGCCCATAAGCCTTCTGAATCAGAGAGCTGCTAACTTCCTGTGGGTCCTGGGACAGATGAAGACTCTTCAACAGGTCCCGGCTGCGGTTCAGGCAGCTCCAACTTCTTGTACAATATCCTCCAGCACACTTAATGGTACTTGAGGTGTCAGTGACAGAGAAGGATGTTGTTTGGAGCCTTTGGCAGGCCTCTGTGAGGGAATCACAGAAGAGAACTTTGGGATCTTGGAGCAAGGCTCCACCATCATCTGCACACAACTATTCCCCCTGTGAGAGGCAGCTCTTGGCCTTGGTGCGACCTGAACATTTGACAATGGGCCACCAAGTTACCATGTGACCTGGGCTGCCTATAATAGGCTGGATGTTATCTGACCCACCAAGTCATAAAATAGGACACACAGAGCCCTAAGCTGTTATCATATAGAAGTGGTATGAACATAATCAGGACTGGACAGGTCCTATAGGCACAAGAAGTTACATGAAGACTTTGCCCAACTGCCTCCCGTCTCTAGTCCTGTTACAATGTCATCTGCAGCCAAGCATGCACCTGCAGCCTCATGAGCTGTGCCTTATCCTGGAAGACTGAGGAAGAAGAGACGAGGGCCTGTCTTGCTGATGGCTGTGCATGCTATGCAGGCCCCACCAGACGTGGACAGCTGCAGCATTACCACCCTTTGCCTGGAGAACCCTGAAGGACACTTCTGGTGGGAATCTTCACAGTGTGTGGAAGTTCAGGCCATGCACATGGTAATGCCTTTTATTTGGATGGAGAAATGGTCAGATGTGTGATTGTTCTCTAATTCATGGGCTGTGGACAATGGATTGGCTGGATGGGCAGGGCCTTGGAAAGAGCAGGGTTGGAGTCATCTGGGGAAGAAGCGGGGAATAGATCTGTCCACATGAGTAAAGGCTGTGAAGACACTTGTGTCCCATGTACATGGTCACCAAAAGTGATGTCAGCTTGGGAGAAGTTCAGTAACCAAGTAGGTGGGTGCCCCATTCTGTGGACAGTCAGTCTCCTTACCAGCCATCTCTCATTACCCAACGGGCCCATGACCAAAGAGGCCATGGTTGCAGAAATGGGGGTTATGCATAAATTCAAAAATATGGACTTCTACTCACTAAGGCTGGCTGATTAGAGCTGGTGCAGCAAGACAGATCTGCCGAGAGCAGAGACCAACATTGAGCCCCAGCAATGGCACCTTTCCTCAAGGTTACCATCCAGCAACCTGGTGGTAGGTTGACTACATTGGATCAGGTCCTTCATGGAAAGGACAACACTTGGTACTTACTGGAGTAGATACTTATTCTGACCATGGATTTGCCTTTCCTGCATGTGATGTCTGGTGAAACCACCATCAGCAAACTTACAGATTGCCTTATCCACCGATATGCTATTCCACACAGAGTTCCACGTGGTGTTCTGACCAAGGAGCTCACTTCACATCAGGAGAAGTGTGACAGTTGGCCCACGGTCATGGAGTCCTCTAGTCTTACCGTGTCCCCCACCAACCTGAGGCACCTGGCTTGACAGAAAGGTGGGGTGACTGCCTGAAGACACGGATACAGTGATAATTGGGAGGCAACAGCCTGGAAGGTTTCCTTGAATATAGCAGGACTTTCTTGGTCCTGACACAGAGACATTCATCCTGAGACACTGGTGGGGAAGATGGAAGGGAGGAGATACCACCATGGACAGCTCCTGTGGACAGCTCCTGTGGGACAGCTCCTGTGGACAGCTCCTGTGGGACAGCCCCTGTGGGACAGCTCCTGTAGACAGGTCCTGTGGACAGCTCCTGTGGACAACTCCTCTGGACAGCTCCTGTGGGACAGCTCCTGTGGACAGCTCCTGTGGGACGGCTCCTGTGGACAGCTCCTGTGGGACGGCTCCTGTGGACAGCTCCTGTGGACAGCTCCTGTGGGACGGCTCCTGTGGACAGCTCCTGTGGACAGCTCCTGTGGACAGCTCCTGTGGGACGGCTCCTGTGGGACAGCCCCTGTGGGACAGCTCCTGTAGACAGCTCCTGTGGACAGCTCCTGTGGGACAGCTCCTGTGGACAGCTCCTGTGGACAGCTCCTGTGGGACAGCTCCTGTGGGACGACTCCTGTGGACAACTCCTGTGGACAGCTCCTGTGGGACGACTCCTGTGGACAGCTCCTGTGGGACGACTCCTGTGGACAGCTCCTGTGGACAGCTCCTGTGGGACAGCTCCTGTGGGACGGCTCCTGTGGGACGGCTCCTGTGGACAGCTCCTGTGGGACGGCTCCTGTGGACAGCTCCTGTGGACAGCTCCTGTGGACAGCTCCTGTGGGACGGCTCCTGTGGGACAGCCCCTGTGGGACAGCTCCTGTAGACAGGTCCTGTGGACAGCTCCTGTGGTACTGTGTCACCAATACTGTAGATTGGGTCAGTGTTGCCACTGCCACTGTAGACAGCTCTTGAGGGGCAGCTCCTGCTGAGGCTCCAAAGGTGATGCTCACTGTGGGCAGCTGCTGTGCTGGCTGCAGGCTGAAGAGAGGTCATGGTGCCGCCATTTTCATAGGAACCAACATTTTTGACAGCTCCTTTGAGGGCATCTCAGTAAAATGGATAAATTTCATCTAAATCTGTGATACTGGGGATCCCTGACCTTTGAGGAGCTTTGGACCACTTCTTTTATCGTGTCTACACCCAGGGGATGAGAGAGTGGAATGTGTCCCCTCTGTATATTTAATGTGCCTGATGGGTGGCTGTGGAAAATGAGGTACCCAAGTTTACCAGTGACCCCATCACACACCTGGGTGACATGGGTCATTAATTAGAATATAAAAGGTTTTTTTGGGGTTAGGGATTTGGCTCAGTCGTAGAGCGCTTGCCTAGCAAGCGCAAGGCCCTGGGTTCGATCCCCAGCTCCGAAAAAAAGAAAAAAGGAAAAAAAAAAAAGAAGAAGAAGAAAAAAAAAGTTTTTTGGGGCCATTTGTGCAGTGACAGAGGCTGCCATTATTGAAAATCGGGCATGCGTATTTCAGCCCTTTGAACTGTACTGAGGCCACGCTGACTGTGGTCACAGTGAGGCTTTAGTGCCATCTGTGTCTGAGGAGGAGGAGAGAATGAGCCTCAAAATGAACTCTGACCAAGGGCGTTCCTATTGGCAGACGCTAGAACTTGGAACCATGTGTGGCAGGCGGCAGGAGCCGGCAGAGACAGATGACCTGTCAGTCGGTAATTGGACACAGTTTGTAATGCTGAGGCGTGGCCCGGCTGAAGGTAAGGGCAGCATCCCTTCCTAATGTTACCTGACAGGAGCAGAGTGTGGCGGGGGTCGTCATGGAGACCCTTGTGTGTCAGGATATGGTGTAGGTGGTAAAGAAAAAGACCGACCAGGGGGTTGGGGATTTAGCTCAGTGGTAGAGCGCTTGCCTAGGAAGCGCAAGGCCCGCAAGGCCCTAGGTTCAGTCCCCAGCTCCGAAAAAAAAGAACCAAAAAAAAAAAAAAAAAAAAAAAAAAAAGACTGACCTAAGTGACTTGAAGGTTAAACCTATTGATTTGCATTTAATAAGTTCAGCTGCCTCCAGAGTGTGCAGACAAGGAGCCCATCCTTGCTCAGTGTGGTCTAATTCTGGGGGATGGCACAAAGGAAGTTCCCAGCCGGGGACCCCAGACTCTGCGAGCATCTCCCTCTTCTACAGTGGCATAGGAGAGTTAAGTCTGAAAGATGTACAGCTGGGGTCTGGAGCAGGGCCTGTTGAACTGTGCAGAAGGGCTTGGCAATGGGCAAAAGGAGGGGTTCCTGAGAGGGGCAATGGGCCGCCTCATATAAGGGGCGAACCAGGAGAGAGAGAGAGAGAGAGAGAGAGAGAGAGAGAGAGAGAGAGAGAGAGAGAGAGAGAGAGAGAGAGAGAGAGAGAAGCCAACAGCAGAGGGCGCCAACCATCCCTGGGAATGATATGATTTTGTCCTTGGTTGTGAGGGCTTTGTATGACTGGATGAGGTGTTTTCTATCCAGAATACTGACCTTGTAAGAGTTGTATCGAGTCACACATAAGTAACTGGACCTTAGACAGTGAGACCCTCCATCGCTGTTTGGGCAGAAGCGTCTGCCTGGCAAATTTGCAGGGATGGATTATGAAGGAGAAGGTGGTCTTCCTATTGAATTTAGGAAGTTACGAGGAAAGCAGGCCAGAGGTCAGAACCTGAACAGATACATATGGGGTTTCCTGGAAGCCCTGGTGTAGGACGGTCCAAGTGTGCGTGTCTGGGTCAGTCCAGCTTAAGGCAATGATGTTTTCTCATTTGGGGTCCAGAGGAAAATAAAAGGTATCTTTGAGGTCCACGCAGAGAAGTGGGAGGTCTCTGAGGGGTGATGGAGAGGAGAGTGTATAATGGTTAGATACTAAGGGGTGAAGGGAACCACTGCTGCCCGGATAAGTCAGAGACCCTGGGCCAAGCAATTGGTTCCCCTGAGTTTCTAATGGCCAGTGTGGGGTCTGTAAAGGGGGAGGAACTGGGATGCAGAAATTTCTTTCCTAATAGGCTAAGAATAAGAGGCTTAAGTCCCCTGCCACTTAGGGGGTTTGTGTGGGTATTGAGCCTGTTTTATATAGTTGCTGGGGTTTAATAACTGAATGATTAAGGGGGGAGGGATATTGGTCTCTAGAGGGTTTGTGGTGTCCCATGCCTGAGGATCTACCTGAGAGGCTGGGAAGGGAAATGGTCAGAGTGTGTTGTTTGGAGGAGGGGAATGACCAGAGGGCCTGTGCTGAAGTGGATGAGGGAAGCAAAAGAAATAGAAGCTCCCAGAGTTGGGGATTTAGCTCAGTGGTAGAGCGCTTGCCTAAAAAGCACAAGGCCCTGGGTTCGGTCCTCAGCTCTGGAGAAAAAAAAAAGAAGAAGAAGAAGAAATGGAGGCTCCCATTTTGTCTAGGAGTTCCCTTCCCAGCAAGGGGATGAGACAGACTGGTCCTATTCAGTTGGTACCACTAGGAAGGAACGGGTGAGGGGGTTTCCCCTAAATGTACAGCTAAGTGGTGGAGTCAGGCAAGCCTGGTGAGGCTGCCCCCCTACGCTGACAAGAGAGGGATGGAAAGGAGAGGTGGGTCCCCACAACTTTGTCAGGACTGAGAAAGTGACTCCAGTGTCCCGAAGGAAGGTGAGTGAATGTCCTAATACCGTGACAATTATCCAAGCCTCTATGGCAGTGGTCAGGCCATTGGAGTCTCCACCCACTCAGTAGTCCATGGCTGAACCAAGGATATGGGCTGAAGGGTGATCAGGGGTTGATGTTCCCGTGGCTCAGGGAACTCTGGGAAAAGTAGCTCATGAGGAGGTGTTTCCACCTGGGGTCTCAGGATCCAGGTGAGTGTATTGTGTCAGGGCCTTTGTAAGGCAGCCCAGGGCCTGTGATGGATTTCCATAGTTATCCTGATGACCTTCGGAATGTTCCATCATTTACAGCCATAAGGGGAGCTTTGTGAAGATGGCCAGGGTGCAAGTTGTAAACTGATTCATTGCTAGGACGCCCCCTGAGGCATTGTGATTCCATTAGGGTCCTGGTCTGGGACAGTCTCACACCCACCTGCATGGGCAGCTGCTGCTGAGGACAGAGACAGCAGAGACGGAAGAGACTCTGGGCTCTTCTTCAGTGTGATTGACAGTGGAAGGATTGTCTGCTCCAGCCTCACAGCCAGGAGGAGCTGTTAGTTCCTTGATTGGCTGATGTCTTGAGGTCATTTATTAATCGAGACGGGAGTGAGGTCACATGGCAAAGGCCATCCTTTCAAACCCTAGCAAAGATGGCTGTCAGCAAAGAGGCCTCCATCCTGATGAGGGGACAGCGGCTGAGATGGCACCAGCCTCAGGTTTAAAGACTTCCATGTATAGATTTTAACTCTCTACCCCGATGTGACAACTCTTAAGGTAACTTCTTCCTCAGAGACTTTACCGGGTTTTAATCCTACACCTCAACACATTTAGAGAATTCCATCAAAGCATAGAGGGTAGAGAGGAGCAGCCATGGTCCCTAGTGTGAGTCGTCTGTCCCTTCTCCATTGGTCTCCATTCCCTGTCACACAGGCAGGTGGCTCACCTGATATGGGACAGATTTTGGAGGACACCTTTCAATTAAGATGCTTGGGTCTGGAGGAATGGGGAGCCATATGTCAACTCCACTGCTTTTAGTTGACGTGGGACAGCTTAAGACAGTGTAATGCCACTGATATCTAAAAGACACCCGAATTCCTGTAAAATAGAATCCAGTAAGATGAGAACATGGAAGGCTTGGAGACAGGGGGATTGTGAGGTACAGACAGAGGACAGGGCAGGAGGGAGCTGAGAGATTCCGCAGCCAGAGAGCAGTGTGGGCTGGCAGTGTGCGTGCTGCAGCTGGCCCGCTCCTGCTCCTTTGCTCTCCCACTCCTGCGAGGTTGGCTTCTGCTTCCCAAACTGCAACAAACTTACAGAGCTGTGGGCGGTGACTTAGAACACGGGAGGTTTACATCGTGGGAGGGTGGGGAGAGACAAACAGGGTTTGGAGAAACGAGGAATTGGCAACATAATCTCTCTGCATAACCCTGGTTTCTCCTAGTGTTTGTAAAAACCCTGAATAACACTAAGATCAAGGGTGCCATTGGGTGGCCATTCATATTGTTTACCTAAGGGACATTGAGGCCAGCTTTGACTGGAAAGGTTAATACATTTAGGCACCTTCAGGTTTGGTTTCAGATGTACAGGGTGGAGGATTCTAAGAGGCCTCCCAAGAGAACAAGAGGGTGGGAAAGATCCTGCTGCCCTGGGTGAGAAAGGGGAAGCAGAATGTCACTGCAGCCTGGAGCCATGGGCGCCCCCAGACTCAGGGAGAAGAAAAGGAGGACCAAGCTGTTCAGTGGGTCATCACCACAACTCAGCAGCCTGGCTAAGCTTAAGAGTCTCCGTGCCTGGTGCCAGGAGTTTTGTAGAAGCTCCAAGTTGAATGAGAACTGAGCTCTCATGGAGGGTCTTGTCCATAGGAAAGGGTTGGGAATGGAGTCTCAAAAGCCATGAGGGTCTACTGAATTTGTGGAATTTACAGGCAGCTCCAAAGTGAGAGTGGTAGGAGAGGGCGAGAAGGGTCAGTGTAGCCCAGTACACCTTTCAAGGATTGGTGTTCAGAAGTCATTCCTTGGGGCGTTTCCGTATCCTATTTCCAGGATACCGGCAGCTCAGTTCAGTGTTTTCAGTTTCGGTCTCAGCTGTGCCTTCTCTCTGTCCCTCCTGTCTCTTCCTCCTCTCAGTTCCTGTCTCCTTCCCTTCCCTCCAACTTTTCTCCCGCCCATCCTTCCTTCTCGTCCAATGACAGGCGTCCTTCTATCTTATACCTGCCTCACCTGTGACATCATCCCACAGTGCCTAGTTGGGGCAACTCAGAATGGGCGGTTTGATTTCAAGCTCCTTAGAGCAAAAGGCAGGAAAATGAGGAATGGTGGCAACAGAGTGTTTGCTGTGGCTGCTCCTGGGAATTACCGGGTATGGTTTTCAGCAGCAGTTTTTTTTTCTCCTTTTCCTCATTTTTTTTTTTTTTTTGCTATTTTGTTTATAAAAAGGTTGAAAGATTGGTGGGTTTTACTATTCAAGGACTGATAGGTTGTTTGTGGTTGGTGGGTTTTGTGGGAAGCTGAGGGACTGGTGGGTTCGGGTTCGTTTGCTTGTTTGTTTGTTTTGGTGTTCTTTTCTTTTCTTTTCTTCTCTTTTCTTTTCTTTTTCTCAGGCATTGGTAGGGTTTTTCAGACGCACTACCTTTCTCTGCACTGGGCCCATGGGTTAGGGTAAGAAGTCCTTCCTGGCCGCAGGCGACTTTGCTGTGGTGCCCTCTCTGTGGCGTTGCTGGGCCAGGCTGAGAGGAGTTGCCCTCACGATGGACAGCTCCCGAGGGGGCAGCTCCTGCTTATGGAAAAAGGAGTTGAGCCACCACGGACAGTTACTGTGATGTCTTCAGGTTGAGATAGATGCCTTGGTGCAGCCATTTTCACAAGAGACACCAATTTTGACAGTTCCTGTGGGGGTATCTTTAAGCTGAGGTGAGAAGTCGGGGCCTGGCGCTGGTTTGACCGATTTTGCCCTGCACTGCTTAGGAACTACATGGTGTAGTTTGGAGCCGCTGGTATTGGGAAAACTGGGAGAAGGGACTGTTTGACTAGACTGTAGGAGAACTGTGGGAGGAACGGTTGGGAGAAATGTTTGAAGAGGCTGGGCTGTAAACTGGGAGGAGGGCTGGCAGGGAGTTAAGAGAACTCGTTACTGTTTGTAAAAACCAAAACCAAAACCAAACCATGCCACACCCACTCCAGTGGAGTCTGTGTGACACGAAGCTCTTGTGCTTCGTTTCTATCCAGAACAGAGGCCTGTTCCTGGAATGGCTTGACTTCCTGGAGTTCCCTGGCAGTCTCCTTACAAAAAGATGATGACTAGGGTCTATGCTTGCGGTGGAGGTGCCTTCTGTGTTGGCCTTGGTGATCTTAGCAACTTTAAGCCTGTCAACAATATCTGATTTTAAGAATATAGCAGTGTGGGAAGATGGTCATGTACCTTTAGATGTCTCAGGAACTGAAAGTTCAGAGACAGAAAACGTCTCACACCATCATGATCCTGATAAACTCAACGGCTGCAATGAATACAATTGCTGTATCCATTAGTTCCCAGCAAATAGGAGAGGAATTAATTGCAGTTGCTAACAACATGACTGTTCCAGAATAGCCTTTTCCCCCTTTTGAAAAAGTTTTGTTTAGCATGATTCAAAACAGTAACGATTGTTTTAGAAAGATCATAGACAAGTTCCAACAAATTGAACAAACTTATCAAGAGTTAACTATGGTTACAAAAGTTTCCTTACTATTCTGAGGGGCCATAAATATAGAGTTTAAACTTTATTAAAACAAAGGTAAATGATGAATGCATACCTGGTGCCCACAAGTCTGGCAGTGTAACTGCAGTGTTCTAAACTACTGTTTGCAGGTGAGAACTGTTTCCTAGACTGTATGTTCTGCTTTCCTCCTTGCAAGGGACATTGGTGGGGTAATGAATAAGACCTGGGTGACTGCCAATTATGAGGTACCTGTTCTAACTGCTTAAATCCCTGCCAAGAAGTAAAGCTGTTTGCAGCAGCACACACCTCGAGTTTGTGTCTGTCTGTCGCGCGGAATCCGTTCTCTACCTGGAATCCAAGACCTGGTCCCTCTGCTGACACACTCCCCTGGGTGGTCTCCGGCAAAACCAAACCAAACCAAAACAAAACAAAACCAAACCACAAATCAACCAAACAGAAAACTGCACACACTTTTTCCAAGTGCTGACTAACCTGGGAGGTTTGATTTCCAGGACCTTAGAGAAAGGGAAAAGGAAAAATGGATACTTTGTTTCAAAAAGCCAATATTGTGTTCGCTGAGGCTTTTCTTGGGCCATGCCCCACATAGATTTCCCCAACAGTTTTCTTTTCCATTCTCCCTCATTTTGGGCTATTGTTTATAAAAAGAAGGAAAGACTTGACTAAAGAACTGGAATAAATAGAGAAGAAATGGAAAACTTTTTTATTCTAAACATGGAAAAAGAAAGGGAAAACCGGAGAGCTCATCTCTCTCTTCTGAGAAGTAGCCGATTGGCTGTCCAGCTAGAGAAATTAGCAGAGGTAGGCGAGTTTAAAAAATGTCAGACACAAGAAAAGGGAGAACCAATAGGCTCATTCCCAGTGACTGGAGCAGAGAGAGGGAGCTTCCCCCAGATAGAAAGAGAGGAATGAACAGAGTCAGACGGCGGTCAGGTCAAAGTGGAAAGCAGGAGGATGGTCAGAGGAGACCGCCATGTTTTGTGGACAGGGATAAACCCACAGCACCTTTTGAGGGCAGGCTGTCCTGGGTCACAGAATCACCAACAGCATTCCAAGTAGTTCCACCACAGCATATGCTGGCTAATGGAGACAATGCACCCACATGGTTATGACAATACAGCATGGGGTGCTGTACACATGATGGACCTAAGGCATTTCAAAGACACAATGGTGTCCTAAGGGATGCCCTTTTCCTATGTGAAACAAACCCTAAATATTTAGACTACTTAGAATTGAACTATTCCCCAAGACTGAGGAGGATTGGTAACAGCTGTAGCACAGGCTGGACCTCAGTGGTAATGGTTGCCATGATGGACAGAAGAAGCCAGGAATGTGGAAGAGCACAGAGGAGGAGGGGAATTAACACAGCTCAGGTCCACTTGACAGGGGCTCTGCGCTGCTGTACAGGAACAGGGCAACTTGAAGATACAATCTCAGAACAGTGCTGCTTAGCAGCTTTAAGGGCTGGGAACAGAGTGGAGGAGCCAGGACGGAAGTCCACATCACTTAGAAAAATCATGCAAGTCTCAGGGGAAGCCATCACTGACTTTTTTTTTTTTTCTTTTGCAAGGATTAGTTTCAGCTGTGCACAAAGCCATGTCAGACCCTGATTCCAGACAAGTGCTCTCTGAGACCTTAGCATTTGAAAAGTCTTCACCTGTGGCCAGCAGCTCTGCACCTTCACTCTGAGGCCCCTGGCTATTTCCAGTTCCCTGGGTGTAGCCTAGCGATGGAGGCCCACAGTCACTCAGCAGCTCGCGATGTTGGGAGGAGGTCGCCATGCGAGTAGACAGTGAATGGACACTTCCTGCATTGAGGGCGGCGGCGGGCAGGTGCGCGAGTAGGTTCGGCTTGTCTGATCTCCACGCGGGCGGCAGGCGCTGGGCACAGGTGGGCCAGGCTGCGAGGGCGACGGCGGCAACAGCGAGGCCAAACTTCGGGCTGGACCGACCCAGGTCCCTGCACCAGTCCGTCTGAGCACCTGCCCAGAGCCCGCGCACTTTCTGTTGTTGCTGGCGGGGCGCAGGCAATGATGGCCATCCCCACCCTATCTCTGCCACAGTTCATCACCCAGACATCGGGCGCGGCACCAGGACGGCCTTGAACTTTGAGCCCAGACCGTGCTGGGATCCGCCCGGACTGGGAGGGGGCTGCAGGCATGGAGGGATGGCTCCTCCCGTGGCCGCGCCCCACGCTGTGCGGTCTCCCACAACTTACAAAAGGCTGGGGTGCTAAGGTCCCCGCAGCGCCCCCCAACACCCTGTTCTTTTGTCTTTAACCCGTTCTCCCGCGGGGCTCATTAGACAAAGGGAAGTAGCATTTTAGAATGAAGCTTCTTAGCACACACTGAAAGTAAAGAAATTAAAGCCTTATATCAAAAAGTCTCTGATTTAATTATAAAAGTATGATTGTGTCAATTGTAGGAATAGAAGCATGAAAATTTTAGAGCCGTAAACTAATGCTGAGATTACGTCATTAAGGGTAATCAATGAGGACTGGCAAAATGTTTGTAACATCTATTTGGGAGCAATTAACACATATCCTAAAAGAAAGCCACTTCAATTTACAAAAAGAACTAATTGGATTGTCCCATGCATTGCAAAAAGAACACTAATTCCTGAAGCCCCTACGTTCCATCCAGGTGAAAAAGCTGGGAATGGCTGCTTAGTTATAAATCAGAGGGGAAAAAAAATCAATTCAAAGCCCATGGGCTTCAGTTCAAAAATCAGAGTTGTGGGGGCTGGAGAGATGGCTCAGCGGTTAAGAGCACCCGACTGCTCTTCCAGAGGTCATGAGTTCAATTCCCAGCAACCACATGGTGGCTCACAACCATCTGTAAAGAGATCCGATTCCCTCTTCTGGTGTATCTGAAGACAACTACAGTGTACTTATATATAATAAATAAATAAATCTTTAAAAAAAAATCAGAGTTGTGTGCAATCTTTATGATATTATCACATTTTCCAGAATCTCTTAATATAGTGACTGAGGCTCAATCTGCAGAAAGACTTGTTCTGCACACAGCAACTGCCTGATTTATTCTGGATAATTCAGAATTCACGTTGTTTTTGCCACTGCACCAGGCAATCAGAAACAGCGACTGTCCATGACTTATCACCCACATTCAGTCTCTCACGGTCATGCCGGGGCCATTGGCAGAGGGAATGAAGGAAATGACTGATTATTCATAAGGAGTATGTTAGGAGCCTCAGATGTTCCTGAAAACCACTATGTTAACAGTTAAGGTTTAAAGGAAAAATTCTGGCAACAAGCGAAGGAATTTATGAAGAAATGTCCTACTTGTTTTTTGTACAACCAAACTCCATTGCACACTAGAAGTAACTCTAAGGGCACCGACAAAGTAAATAAAAAATGGAATCTGGCAGATAGATGTGTTTCAGTTTGCAGAATTTGGGAACCTAAGGCTTGCACCACACCATTGACACATACTCAGGCTTCCAATGGGCAAATGGTTTGAGATCTGAAAAGGCTGGCTCTGTAATTACACATTTACTGGAAGGCATGGCTCTGGTGGGGATAGGTGTACAAACTAGGACCAACAGTGCCCTGCATACGTCTCCAGTAAGATGCAGCAATTCTTCCCTCATTACAAAGCACATTACAGCTACACCACACAATTCTGCAGGGCAAACAGTAGAAAAGACCCAATTACACCTTAAAGAACACAGCTATAAGACAAAAAGAGACAATAAAGGCCCCAGGGGTAGAATACAGTGTGCTCCATTAACTTTGGATTTTCTGATCATTAACAGGAGAGGAACAACAGCTGCCAAGAGACACTGGATCAAGGGAAAAAACTGTGGAATTAAATCACCCTATATACTACAAGGATGTGTTAACATCAGAATGGAAGTCAGCACATCTATGGTGTTGGGGATGCTGATTTGTTTATATTTACACAGGACACAAAAAGCTGTAGATTGCATCAAAAGTCATAAAGCTCAGGGTTGACCCAGGAGGTCCTCTGAAAACCATGGCCACTCACCCAGAATGAGCAAAGGAGAGAGCCTGACCAGCCACTGCCCTCCCCTGTCAGCCAGAAAAGTCCAGACAAGAAATGTTCAGCTCCTAACCACTGACAGGCCCATGTCACAGAATATTTTATACATAGAAAACCTAATGGTTAGCAAAATATAAAATCCTCAGTAGATACCACATTTGGCAGATCCAGGATATGTGTCTTGGTGTGGTTTGGGTGCCTCTGAATTCCCCACAGATAAGAAGGCTGAAGAAGGGAAAGACCCTGCTTATTTTAAGGCAAGGTGCTTGGGAGAGGTCCTGTGGTCCTTGCTCTATGACCTGAGGCAAGGTCAGCAGGTGGCCTTGTGCTACCTTCCACCTGAAAGGTGAAATATTGGGGCCTCTAGTGGCTTGCCCTGGACAACCCCCAACCCCAACTCCCACGGCAGTGACATGGTTCAGCAAAGGGAAGAATTAAATACTTTTTATAAGTAATTGGACTTTTGGAAGATCTCTCTCTCTCTCTCTCTCTCTCTCTCTCTCTGTTAGCTTTGAAGAGCCTTTATGGAATGGGATTTTCTTTTAGGACTTGCAGGAATGACAGAGAGGCAGCTTAGAAGCAAAATAAAACTGTAGCTATTTATGTATGCGTGTGCATGCACTATAGCCCTGTGTGTGTGTGAGTGGTGTGTGTGTGTGTGTGTGTGTGTGTGTGTGTGCACACCGAAACAACCAGTCCTGCTTTGCAGGGGCCTGTGTGTGTGTGCTGGGACGTGTCCTCTCTTTGTCCCTGGGCCTCTGAACTCTCCGGCGTCTCTTTATTGTAGACCTAGTCAGTTCCTGGTGGGCAGCAAGAGGGTGGGGTCGAAGCCCGAGGACTGTTGGTGCTTCTGGCCCAGGGGTGGCATAGCTGCTCAGGTGAGGACTGTTTGTACCTCTCCAGGAGGGTGGCACATGCCACAGGCCTGGGAATGTGATAGTTTTGTGCACTGTCTTGAGGGCTGCCATGGGAAAGATCCACACAGACTCTGAGATTGTCTGTGTTGTCCTCTAAGTGGCTGTCACAGCTCCTTTGAGAGTGGAGGGCCTGTAATACCTGCACCCATGTGTCTGTCGAGGCAGGGGTGGACCTGGTTCCAAAACAGACCTTGTCATGTCCATGTGACCCAGACCCTTCCCACTGCCCTCTGCCCCACCTCTGTATGGAGTTTCCAGAGCAGTGGTTCTCAACCTTCCTGAGACCCTTTAATACAGTTCTTCATGGTAACCCCCACATAAATTATTTTCATTGTTGTAGCGCCCACCTCGTCCGGCAAGGAAGACGCAACACGGTTGGATTCTTCTCAACAGCCTTTACTGCAGGACACCTTCTTTGTTGATACAGGGAGGCGGTGGCAGCCAGCCCTAAGTGTTACAGCTCCAAGTGTTACAGCTCCAAGTGTTACAGCTTTAAGTGTTACCGCGCCGAGCGGCAAAGCTGCTCGGCTTATATACACAACAGTATGCTAATCTTCTTTCAGGGATTGGTGGGGCACGAATCACCCCACTGCATCCCAGCTACTTGTCCTCCAGAGATTGGCGAGGCATGAACTCCCATTTAGCATAGTACCGCCCCAGCCAGACTGACGGCAGGTGCAAAACTCCACGCATGCTCAGTACTGTTGTTAGGAGGGCGCCAGATTCACCTCATTATCATACAGCTGTCGCACCGCTCCCTACACATTGTTACTTAATAACTATAACTTTGCTACTGTTAAGAATAGTAATAGAAACATCTGTGTTTTCTGATGGTCTTAAGCAACCCCTGTGAAAGGATGCTTTGGCCCCCAAAGGGGTCATGACCCACAGGTTCTAGAGTGAAGGAACATCCTTGACCAAGTTGTTTGATTTTGGGGACAGGGTTTCTCTGTGTAGCCCCAGGTGTCCTGGAATTCACTCTGTAGTCCAGGCTGGCCTCAAACTCAGAGATCCTCCTGCCTCTGCCTCTCAAGGGCTAGGACTAAAGGTGTGAACCGCCATCACCTGGAACCTTGACCAAGTCTTAAACAGAAGCCAGGCTGGTTTGTAGACCTGCAGTCCTGGTTAATTGGGAGCCCGAGGCAATGGTGGGAAAGGCTGCTTCAGTTACAGAGTAAGCCCAAGGCCAGCCTGGACCCCGTCCTGAAAGTAAAGATCTGGGACATAGGTGAGTGGCAGGAAGCAGTCCCCATGTCCCATCTACAGCATGGGAGGAAACTTCAGGTGAAAGAAGCTGTCAGGAAAAGAAAAGGTAATTTGAGGTTCTTTCCTTTACCCCAGACACCCCAGGGCTATACTGGGCGGGGGACCCTAAGCTCACTGAGACCTGGCCCTGGGAATCCATGCTGCTTTCTCACTTGTCACAACTTTCCCACCTCCCCCACCACCCCCTCCAGGTGCCAGTCCTGGGGCTCCCAGGCTCCTGGGTTCACCTCATAGCCCTGGGTGTTCTGGAACTTGCTATGTGGTGGAACAATGCAGAGATCCGCCCTCATGAGGACTGGGATTGAAGGCATTTAATCCTAAAGAATCCCAGAACCCTTTCATGGGGTGGGTCCCATCAAACTCAGCAGGTATGCAGCTCAGTGAGGACAGGGTCAGGAGGTGGGGAGCTCAAATCCCGGGCGACAGCAACAACAAAAGAAAGAGAAACTAACGCTCCGATGCGGGGACTGTGCAGGGGATATCCGGTTCCTTAGTGTGGCCCTTGTTCAGTGTGACCCGGACAGCTTCGGGGACATTGGAAGCCACAGACCAGCAAGCAGTTCCTGCAGTCTGGAGGGACTTTTGGCACAGTCTAGTCCATCCCCAGGACCTTTGGGAGCTGCGATACCGCTCATAGCCGCCAGGCGGCAGCAGAACACACGAATAGGGGCCTGTCCAGGTCTGGATCACCTAAGTGGCTGTGAGCTTTGAAAGCTGGGGAAGGCTCTTCATACTGAAGCAGCCAGGAATTTCTCCTTCAGCCCCAAATCCTCTGTTTTGTGGCTTTCACTGATCCTTATGATCTTCGGGCTGAAACACAGATTGCACCTCTGGCTCCTCCCCTGAACACACACACACACACACACACACACACACACACACACACACACACACACACCTACCTGACACTTGGCATGCTGAGGTGAGGCAGGAGGATCGAGAATTCAAGTTCGGGACAGGAGAAATGACTCAGAGGTTGAGAGCACCAACTGGTTTTCCACAGGTCCTCAGTTGAATGCTCAGAAATCTGGCGCCCTCTTGTGGCAGTCCGGCATGTGTGCAGGCAAAACGTGTACATAATAAATAAATCTTAGAGAATTCAAGGTCACCCTGAGTTACAAGACATAACAACACAAACAGCATAATTGGGCGAACACACAGGCTGCATAGACCAGTAACATCACGGGCCACTCTGTAGGGGGAGTCGTGTCCATTTTTCCCTTCCATTGCTGAATCTCCAGGACCAGTGTATAAATCTAGTGCAGGGGACCATAGAGCCCTGCAGTAGGGTTGGTAGGTGTTCCTCCATGCGGTAGTGTCCCCAATATTGTTCAAGGACCTCTTTTGTTAAGGAAATCTTATTTCCCTCCTCCTTTCGTTCTTTTAAAAAATATATTTCTGTATAAGGGTATTTTTCCTCCATGTGTGTCTGTGCACAACGTGCATGGAGCACCCCAGGCGGCCAGCAGAGGGCGCTCTATCCCCTCTGACGCTGGAGTTACAAGTCGGTGAGAGCTGGGAACTGAACCAGGTCCTGTGGAACAGCAGTTAAGCATTCTTCACCTCTGAACAACCTCTCCAGCTCCACGAATTTACTCAGCATATTTTTATGCCTTGGCTCTGTGATTCTTTTCTCTGCAGCACAGGGCCGCACTCAGGCCTGAGCCACCCAACTCCCCTGCAGAGACGGTCTGTACAGGAGAAGCCCTGGGTTCCTCAGGGTCACAGAGTCCAGGAGAAGGAGTTTCCCAATCTGTCCCCACAGTGTTCAGTCTGATGTCCTCCAGCACCAAGCAAGGATTGGTAACATAACTCACACAAGGATCCTTCCAGATGCCCTGTGTGGGCTTCGAGTTTTCAAAACCTACTTTAATAAGCTTACTTAAATGTCTTAACCTCTCCTCTAGCCCACCACCCACCAGCAGTAGTAGAGAGGAAAGGGTAACAGGGCAAAGGGAGATGTGCACCTGTCCTGAAATAGTTCTTGGGGGTGAATCCAATCTGTGTCGTCAGGATAGCAGCACTGAGCTCACACGGGTCAGCATTGGCAGTTCAATCCAGAAGTAACTTTGAGGCTCTACCCATCGTCCTGAGTCTGCAGAAGCAGGAAGAAGCTGCTGGGACACCAACAGAAGTTCTTTGGTTTGTTTCTCTCTACAAAGTCATGACAAATGATCAGGGAAGAAGGCATCAGCATCGTTAGTGAAGAGAGGCTTCAGCAAATCCCAGCGATGACCCACAAAGAGTGGCAAGGGGAACCCAAGCCACACAGTGTCGTCTGTGGTCTGTTGAGTTATATCTAGACCCTTTCCCAACACCATGAGTTCTCTCAAGAGGACATCTCTCAAGCTCTAGCAAAACATCCCATGCCCCTCTTCCAGGCAGCTTCCAGAAAAACACCACGTGTCTGCTTCAGCAAAAACATCCCCTCATGAGACAGTTTCCAGAAAAAACATCAAAGGACACAACCGAGTCTCCAAAGAAACCAGAAATTTACACTTCAGACCTGGTTCTCCTAGATTAGGTCCTCAGATAAGTTGGCTGTGCTGACAAAGTGTTTCTTTCTTTCTTTTTTCTTTTTTAAAGGTTTATTTATTTATTTATTCTATATGAGTACACTGTAGGTGTCTTCAGACACACAGAAGAGGGCATCAGATCGCATTACAGATGGTTGTGAGCCACCATGTGGTTGCTGGGAATTGAACTCAGGACCTCTGGAAGAGCAATC
This sequence comes from Rattus norvegicus, assembly GCF_021556685.1. Taxonomy (NCBI): domain Eukaryota; kingdom Metazoa; phylum Chordata; class Mammalia; order Rodentia; family Muridae; genus Rattus; species Rattus norvegicus. The sequence continues at coordinate 5,673,739 of NC_141553.1, read as the reverse complement.
AGTGCTCTTAACCACTGAGCCATCTCTCCAGCCCACCAAAGTGTTTCTTGTACTCCACTAATGTCTGTTTTTAATAGGTAGGCTCCAATTCCATCTTTAGCCCAAAGCTTTAGTAAGGACCTTTGAAATAACAGAAAACCCTTGTCTGCTGACTGTGTTTCAAACATTGGGAATGTGGTTCAGTGACTAGAGTGCCCACCTTGTACACCGCAGGTCCCAGGTTCAATTCCTCAAACCTCCAAAAACAGGGCAGGGGCACCCAGGCCGGGATGGTGAGGTGACCCATGTGGCAGGGCTTGCCACCAAGTCCAACCACCTGAGTTCAGTCCCCCAGAACCCACATGGAAAGAGAGAACCGACGCCCCAAGGCTGTCTTCTGACTCCCTCCACCCCCAACACACACCACCACTGGGGATTGCCCTGATTCACACACCACACGCACACACACACACACACACACACACACACACACAAACACACACACACACCACACACACAGCAATAGTGTAAACACATAGCACATAAAATAGTTGAAAATGCCCGTGTTTGTCCTTGCACAGGTTGTCCTTTAACCCTTCTGTCACCTTCTCATCACAACATGGGTTTTGGACACAGGAAAATTCCCTACTGGAAAGTGTGGAGGCAAATAGGACACAACTTATACACGTGTGTTTCTGTGTCCTTTAACAGGAAACAGTTGTGGTATAATTAATAGAGCTGACAACCGGTACCAGCAAGTTCCCATTCCATGCAGATTCCCGGGCTCTAGCTGTTTCTCTGTCAGCCGCTTTCACACACTGTCCCCTTGGTGGGTTGTTACCACGCCTGACACACACATCCCATTCCTCGGTCCGTGCTAGGGCGGCCCCACGCCACGCTACCCCAAGCATTCCATAGCCTAGCACAGCTTCCTGTCAGGGACTCTGCTCACTCTCCCAACAACCCAGTGAGATCATGACTCAACAGACTGCAACCCAACACCCAGGTTTATGTGTTAAATACTCAGTGTGCAGTGCATCCACACAATTAACTCACATCCAATTGATAAGGGTACAAACCGCCCATGTAGACAAGATAAATTTGCCTATAGAAATCCATCCCTAAAGAAATATTCATAACAACCTGTGTCTACAGAGATGCATGGTGAGGATCATTTAAGTCTGCCTCCATGTTGCTTCTCCCTTTCTGCTCCCCACTCTCCTTCTAAAACCTGTTCCCGCCTCCCTTTCTTCTTGCCCAATGACAGGCCTCCTTTGATCTTGTGTCTGCCTTCACCTGCATAAGGACATCAACCTACATGAAACCATTATGGATCCTTCTTATTGCACTGATTTAATAGTTGTGTGTAGGGCTGTGCGTGTCATGATGCCCACGCGAGGCTCAGGGGATAACGTAGAGGACTCAGGTCTCTCCGTTCACCATGTGGCTTCCCTGGATCAAACTCAGGGAGCAGAGCTTGGTGGCAAGCACCTTTACACTCTGAGCCCTCTCGACGGTCCCCTTGGAAATCATTGGGTTCGAAGGTTCCTTTGGAAAGTCCCTTCCTTCCTGGACTTGACTCATACAAGAGATGCCCACCATGACATTAGAAAAAGCATTTACTGGCCAGATAGGTACCAGCTTTGCCTTGGGTGACTCTGGAGAACCAAGCCTTCCGGCCCAGGCCCTGCCTGTGGCAGTGTCAGCCCGCTATGGCTGGGAGAGGCCAAAGCCTCAATCCAGACTCCATTTTAGAGAACTTGAACTCAGGCAAACTAACAGGCTGGTGCCTAGCGTTAGTTTCCAAGTGACCTCCCAACAAAACTTGAGCCCAGCTCCAGTCCCTAGGCAACCCCCATCAGGACCTGTGTCTCCAGGTTACACCCGGACAAACCTGCATCCCCCGGTTACAAGCCCATCCCCTGTCCAACCACCACCAATGCAGAGGGAAGCAGAAGTTAAGTTTATGAGTCCCAGCACCAGCCAATGATGTCAAAGGCCGTAGTAACTTCCAATTAGATGCTTGCACACTCCCCCACACTTACTGCTTACTTATTGGGGATACAGTGAGCCCCAATAGATATTCAGGGCTCCTCTTCACCAAAACTGTCCTGCAGGACACAGTGCGCTGGCCTGAGCTGGTTCAAAGGAAAAGGCCCTACTGTGATTACCTCAGATCGAGATCAGCTCCTGTCTGGATTTGGGGATCTCTAACATTTCCCTGGCACCACATCTGCAAGACCCCATATTTGCACCGAGAGCTTGGGTGTCACTGTCTGTATTAGCTACTGTGGTCCGAATAAGACGACCCCCGTGTTCTTGGTCTCTTGCACTTGGAGCTCAAGAGAAGGGTAGAGCAGCTCAGAAGAATGACAGACAGACAGAGATTTCTGAAGAGCTGGAGTTTAGTTGTAGCATCAGGCTGGTAAATAGATATCCCGTATGTAGTTAAGAAAATAACGTTTCCTTGCTGAGCTGTCAGGTTTCTACCTCAGCTTCTGCCTCCCGTGTCTTTAGTGCTATAAGTATGAGATGATTTTAATGGTCACAGGCCTCTGAGGGGGACTTTGCTCGCCCGACATACAAAGCCACCCAAAGGCAGAGCAACCACAGGTGCATCAGCTGCAAGACCCAGGTGCACAGAGCTGGGGGTGGAGATTAAGAGACTTCAGGGAGTTACCTCCAGAACACCAGATGGAAAAGGTAAGACAGTCCAGGAGTATAAATGTTTCAGGGGGCGGTGCCCAGGTTACAGGAGAGAGAAGCAACGTCCTTCCCTAAGTGGAAACTTCTGGTTTCTTTGGAAAGTCAGTGGAGACAAATGATGCTTTGCTGAAGAAGACACAGGTGAAAGGATGTCATGATAAGTCATATGCATGACAGGACACGTGACAGGACACATGACACGACATGCAAAGGGACACATGATGTTTGGAAGGAATGTAATTAAAACCCAACAGACAGTAGACGAGGCTGCATGCTATGGCTGAGTCTTACCATTATTTATTGGTCACCGTTTCTCCTGACTCCATAGAGAGAAATGCACCAAAAACTTCTGGTGATTTGCTGGTGGCTTCCCGTTGCCCCTGCAGTGGGCTGATGGGCAGAGAGGAAGTTTCGGGATATGTCAGCTGATACAGACTCAAGTGGAGTTTCACTGAGGCAAGACTCGTTGGAGGACACGTGCTGTTTGGAGGGAGAATGAAGAGGACACAGTGGACAGTGGGGGCGGCCTGCACAGCTGGCTTTGCAGGGCTTCCTTGGTCTCCAGTCTTCATCTACCCAGAGCTGTGCTTTGTTGAAGGAGTCATGGCAGAGAACTTCTCCTGGCTTTCCTGCTGGTCCTGCTCAGTCCTGCTGACTCATGCTGATTTGGTGGATGCCTGGCAGTTTCTGCTGCCTTGTGCCACCGCTGATGATTCGTGTTTGCTATCCTGAAACTACTGACCTGGACGGCTGCTGTACTGCCAATTAGAGATTGGAGTTGCTCCTAGGAACTACTACACAGCAAACAGCTCAGCCTCCCAGCTTCTTCTGAACTGACCAGCCATTGCTGATTCTTGTGAACTGAGCTGCAGATTAATTTGTCCCAGAGAAACATTTCTAAACAGGCCCACCTCTCCAGTATCCTCATAAAACTTCTTTTCCACATCCTCCCATGGGTGGTGGACTAGAAGGGAGGTTATGCATTTAAGAATTCCATTATTAAAAATAGGTTATGAAAAATCTAAGTCAATTATCTCAGCTGGGGAGGTGCTCCTGAGAGTTCAACAAAAAGGCACATCCTACACCTCAGTTCCCTGACACTGGAGAGGAGAGGCAGAAATCACCACAGCAGCATGACCACAGGGAGCTCACAGGGCAGCTTCCCGACCCCATCATTAGCAGCTAAATCAAGTGGGTGGGAGGAAATGTAGTGACTCATCTTGTGCACCCTGCACTTTAAAGGACCCCACTTGAGTCTCTGATCTTCAGCCCTGGGGGCTCATAATCCTGGGGTCAGGACAAGGCTCTGGCCTTCCCTGTGTCCTTGTGATCACAGACTCTCCCCATGTCTTCACAGTGATGGAGAGGGCACAGCCTGGAGGTGACAGAGCTGAGGCCTGAGCTCATCAAAGACAAGAACTGACTGAGCACACCTGGGCACAGCCCTGTTCACACTCAGCTCCCACAGCCTCACCCTGTCCCACCAGACACACACAGCTTAGTGACACAGATTCTGGAAGCTTCTCCATCTGCCATTTATTTAAAAAAAAAAAACCAAATAACAAAAACACAAAAACAAAAACAAAAAACAAAGCAAAATCTCAAAACAAAAAACCTCTAAGTATTCTCAATCCAGTAATTTAAAAAGCTATCAACACTTGGGTCAAGGATGTGAACAATCAAGTTCACACTCAGATTCTTATTCTCAGTGTGGAAGTGAGGGGCTCAAGCTCAGGGTAGCAGGGAGTGACAGGATGCAGATGTCCCCACCCCCCACCTCCAGGCTGGACCAGCAAGGTTGAATGTGGTAGGGAACACAGACAGTTCAGGGACAGGGTCCAGGTGTGTAGGGCAGGCTGGGCTCCACAGTTCTTCACACTGAAGCCATAGAATCACAGGGAACATCAGACACTGGTGTCTAAAGAGAACTGAGGGCTCTGGATGTCACAGGAGAGACCTGAACACATCGTCTGTCACTCAGTCCACTGCAGGCAGCTGTCTTCATGCTAGAAAATGAAAGTCACAAACCATCACTGTGAAGACAACAGCCCAACAACCCTCCACTCACAGGGAGTTCTCAACCTCAGGTTTAGACCCAGACTCCTTGTGTTTATTCCCAGAAGCTGCATCTGTGGCTCCAGGTGGGTGAGTTTTACAAGGATCTTCATTCCCAGACCTGAGATTGTCCATGTGGACCTGGGTCATTGTCTCAGCACAGGAGACCCCGTTGTCCACAGGGAAGAGACCCCTGTGGAGACCACAGACAGCACAGCACCCTGTGCTACACTGCACTTCCCTGTGTCCACACTTCCCCGGTGCAGCTGCTTTAGTGACTAAATCACAGTAGGAGGGGACCTGTAATTAACTATACCACAGAATAATGAGAGAGTGTGGGAGAAGTTATCAATCTGTGACCTCTCACTCCCTCTCTGACCTTCACTCACACTTATGAGCTGATGAGGTGTAGGACATGAAAGTCACAGATGTGTTGGACATGATCGGATAACCTACAGCACCTATGTCCATGAACTCTTCGTAAGAGCTATGAGTGTTTTCCCTAGGAACTTGAAGCTCTTAGGTTTCCTCCTGACTGACCTAAGGATGCTGCTTTCCTTAGGCTGCTGCACAGAAAGGATCTGTTGCAGTTTCTTTTCTTTTAAAGATCGATTTATTCTATATAAGTACACTGTAGCTGTCTTCAGACACACATAAGAGGACACCAGATCTCATTATAGATGAGCCACCATGTGATTGCTGGGATTTGAACTCAGAACCTCTGGAAGAGCAGTCAGTGCTCCTAACCACTGAGCCATCTCTCCAGCCCTTCTTTTCTTTTTTTTTATTTCCATTTTTCAAGACAAGTTCTGTCTTCAGAGCTCTGACTCTCATACAACTTACTCTGTAGACCAGACTGGCTTTGAAATACATTTTTGGCTTCCATTGATCAAGCTCAGGCAGCCACTCTCGGTGGCAAGTGCCTTTATCCCTTGAGCAATCTCATTGATCTTCTTGGAGTTCAGTGGGTTTGGTCTTTTCCTCCTGAAGGTTCCCTGCATTACTGCACATAGGAGAGCCGTGTCATTGGAAAGGCCATTTTCTGTCCTGACAGGTACCAGCATTGCCTTGGGTGACTCTGGAGAACCAAGCCTTCTTGCCCAGGTTCCTGTGGCAGTGACAACCAGCTGCTGACTGGAAGATCCCATATCTGCACTGAGTGATTGGGTGTCACTGTATTAGTTACTGTGGTCCTTTGGATAAAATGACCCCCATATGCTTGCTCATTTGAATACTTGGTTCCCAGTTGGTGCTGTTTGGGCAAGCTTAGGAGGAGGGGCCTTGCTGGAGGAAGGATGTCACTCGGGGCATGGTTGGAGATGTGAGCTCTCAGACAGTCCTGCTGCCACGCCTGGCATTTGCTGACACGATGATGATGGACTCTTAACTCTCCGAACCCTATGCTCCAAATAAACCTTCTGTAAGTTGCATGGGGGTGATGTTTTATCAAGCAACACAAAGTAACCAATCCACTTACTTTCCCCATCAGTGTGACTTAATATGCAACAAGCGGCAACTTAGGGAGGAAGGGTTTATCCTGGCTTATAGTCTGTAGGGATACAGTCCACCACATCGGTGAGGCTCACTGCAGAAGCTGGAGGTGGCTTGTTATATTGAGTCTACTGTCTGGAGATGTTAGCGCCCAGCCTGCTTTCTCCTTATTCTGTACAAGACCCTTCTTGTGGATGGTGCCACCCACATCCAGAGTGAGTCTTCTCTCAGTTTAAACCTTTCAGGAAATGCGTTCTAGATGTGCCCAGAGCTGTTTTCGCAGACTCTAAATTCCATCCAGCTAGCGATGAAGATTACCCATCACACTGCCGTGGCCCCTCCACATGTGGTCATTCAACACTTAACATCTGGATACGTTCCAGAAACCGTGATGTGAACATACAGTGTGCTTCTGTGAACCTACATGATATGTCCTGTGTTGCACATGTGGTTATGTGGTGCATAGAATCTGTACATCGTGTATGCCATCAGGAGGCACAGTAGCATGGGCTTGTGAGGCCATTCTGGTATGACACAGCCCATGTTTATAGCGCGTTTATGTGTGTACTTGTGATTTGTGAGACAGGTTCTCTGTACGTTGCAGTCTGACCTGGAACTTACTATGTGGCCCTGGCTGGTCTGGGATTCACAATCCTCCTGCCTCAACCTCTGGGTTGCTAGGTGCTCAGGCACCATCATGCAGCTGAGGTAGCTACGCTTCAGGAAGTAGTATATTATGAAATAATAGAGAATTCGACATCAGCCACATATATTTCTAACAGCTTTTGTCACTCTGGAGCATTTTATACTATGCACAATGACAGATGCTTTTTAAACATTATTTCATATGTATGAATGTTGTGTGTGCAAGTATGTGTGTGCATGTATGTGTGTGCATGTATGTGTGTGCATGTATGTGTGTGCATGTATGCATGCAGTACGTGTAGAGTCCAGTAGAGTCCAGGACAGGGAGTTAGGTTCTCCAGAACTAGAGTTAGAAACAGTTGTGAACCTCCACAAGGAGCCTCTGAATTGCGTCCAGATCTTTGGAAGGGCAGTCAGGGTTCTTTTTTTTTTTTTTTTTTTCCCCGGAGCTGGGGACCGAACCCAGGGCCTTGCGCTTCCTAGGCAAGTGCTCTACCACTGAGCTAAATTCCCAACCCCCTGGCAGTCAGGGTTCTTAACCCCTAAGCTGTCTCTCCACCCTGTCCATGTCCTGAACTTTTAGTTCATGTTCATTTACTTGCGTTTGCTGTACTTGAGGGGGAAACAAAACAAAGCAAAACAAAACAGGGTCTCGTGCATTTGAAATGAGTCACGTTGAGCCTCGTCCCCAGCCTTGTGCTGTGTGTGTGTGTGTGTGTGTGTGTGTGTGTGTATGTTTGAGGACATGAGACTGTGTGCGTGTGTGTGTATGTTTGAGGATATGAGTGTGTGTGTGTCATATGTGTCGTGTGTGTGTGGTGTGTGTGTGTGTGTTTGAGGATATGAGTGTATGTGTGTGTGTCATATGTGTCGTGTGTGTGGTGTGTGTGTGTGTGTTTGAGGATATGAGACTGCGTGTGTGTCGTGTGGTGTGTGTGTGTGTGTGTGTGTGTGTGTGTGTTGGGAATGTAGGTTACTGGAGTTTGATATTAGCGCCCTGAGCCCACAGCCAAGCATTTTAACACTGAGCTACAACCCATTGCTTTCCATGATGTTTGTTTGTTTGTCTTTTCTATGTAGGAGTGTTTTACCAGAGTGCAGAAATGTGGCACTGACAGACCAGAAAAGAGCGCTGGGTCCCTCAGAACTGGAGGAACCTCTGTCTGTAAGAGTAGCACCCCGCCCTTAACTGTGGAACCATCTCTCCACACTGGTGAGCTCAAGGTCACCTCCATCCCCAACGCACACACGCGCGTGCACACAAATTCTTACTTTGAGATGAGGTCTCATTGTATTGCACAGACTGGCCTTGGATTCACTCTGTAGCTCAGACAGGCTTTGAACTTGCCATCCTTTTGCCTGCTCCCAAGGAGAATGGGAAGTGTGGCGGCAGACAGCCGCAGGCCACAGGAGCTTGAGGCCTGCTCTCCCACCACTCCCCACTCCTCAGAGGAACAGGAAGCTGAGCCTATGTCCTAGCATCCATCCCAGGAACTGGGCGAAATCCAGCCTCTAACAGCAAACACGTGAGCTGGCGCCTTCTTGCCCTCCCATCCGACTCCTCCCTGACACTGCTTCTGTACCTTCTGTCCCCACCATAGCCTAGCCTTGTCCCTCCTTATCCAGCCCTCCCTTCCTCTGAGGACCACAGCCCCTCACCGCCCTCCCTGGTCTAGGAGCTCTGCTCCTCTGGCTCTAACAGCACAAACAGAACGGAAGCTCGTGTTCCTTGATGGTCGGCGCGAGCCTTTGAGAACGTCCCCTCCCCCCGTAACATAAACTGTCACCTGGAGACTCAGAAGGCAAGTGTACACCCTGTGCTTTTAGAAAACCATCCTATTTCTTTTCTTCCTTGTTTTTTCAAATCTACTTTTTTTTTTTTTTTTTGGTTCTTTTTTTCGGAGCTGGGGACCGAACCCAGGGCCTTGCGCTTCCTAGGTAAGCGCTCTACCACTGAGCTAAATCCCCAGCCCCTCAAATATACTTTTATTTTATTTACTCTTCATTACTTTAAATCCGGGATGGGTACAGCATCACACGGATTCTGTGTCCAGTGGCCTTTGCAGGAAGGCTGCTTCGGAATTTGGCACGAACCATGCCACAGTTTCCATGGGCCTGAGTTACTCTTCCCCATATCCCTCTGGTTGTTTGGTTTGCCTCCGGGAGTCATGGGCATAAACACTTTCAATTTTAAGAAGAGACCTGGAGCTGGAGAGATGGCTCAGGGGTTAAGAGCACTGACTGCTCTTCCAGAGGTCCTGAGTTCAAATCCCAGCAACCACATGGTGGCTCACAGCCATCTGTAATAGGATCTGGTGCCCTCTTCTGGTGCATCTCAAAACAGCTACACTCTACTCATATAAGTAAAAATTAGGGGCTGGGGATTTAGCTCAGTGGTAGAGCGCTTACCTAGGAAGCGCAAGGCCCTGGGTTCGGTCCCCAGCTCCGAAAAAAAGAACCAAAAAAAAAAATTAATAAAAAAAAAAATTAAGAAGAGACCTGTGTTCCTTGCTTGTAGCCAGCAAAAATGGCCTTGCACCACAGCCTTCCAGACATACTTGCTCTTTTTTTTTTTTTTTTTTTTTTAGAGGTCCTGTTCCCAGCAGGCACCAAGATGGCAGAAAGAGAGGGGAAAAACCATCCTATTTCTAAGAGTCAAGGGGGCGGTGACCTTTGACCTGTCCATCCCTTCTGAAATCCCAGAACGTCTAGATCCTCCTGCCCCAGACCCTGGCATGCACACATTTATGCAAACATTGTAGAGAATCCACTGCTGGGCTCGGGAGGGCAAAGCTGATGACCTACATCCATGGCCATGGCCCTCAGGGATCTTATGTCATCCAGGGGCATATGCAGAGGTGTGACTCTGCCAGTGCCTTTCTGGAAGCTATGCCTCAACTCAAGGCTTCTGTAGAGGAGATTTGAGTCGAGAAGGAAGACTTCAAACCTTACGTGAAGAAGCTGGGGTCTGAGTGTGACGTGGAGCTAACTAGGGGAGACTGAGGCAGGAGCTTTCAGGTCAGAGCTCAGCAAACCCCAAGGCCGTCTGCAGGGCAGGGCTGGCATTAGAGTCCATTGAGTGGGGAGTAAGTAGGTGAGGCCACCCCCAACAGGGCCTTGCAAAATAGGTCAAGGTTATAGCTTGAACTTAAGTCAGTGTAACAGCCTTGAATGTGTTTCAGCAGGGAATGAAACAATCAGGTTTCTTTCTCATGATGCCCTTTAATCTATTTAATCCCACACATGGGAGGCACAGGCAGGTGTATCTGTGAGCTTGAGGCTAGCCTGATCTACACAGAGTTCCAGGTATCAATGAGAATTCCTGCAAAGAAGCCATGTCTGCAAAGACTGATTAGAACTGCAGTGATGTAGAGGGGTTGGAATGCTGCAAATCCAGAGACAAATCATCTTATCTTGGGCTAGCCTAAGACCCCTGGTGAGCCATTTTCCCCCCCCCAACTCTGGGTGGGAGCTGTAGGCATAATGTTTTTGTATCTCCCTTGCATTATCCAAATGCCTTAAGGCACAATGTAAAGTTCTAGTCCCTTTGAAAGCTGCTATTACAAACTGTTAGGGATGGATGAGAGATACAAGTTAATAGTCAGGCAATCAAACTCATGGTCATGGTAGGTACTAGGTTAGTTAATCACAGCAGGGTGTTTTCAAAGTCATTCAGATAGTAAGTAGTTACAAATAAACAATGTTTGACAATCAGCAATATGATAGATACATACATAGATACATACATAAATGGATACATACATAGAGACGATAGGTAGATAGATTTTCTTCAAAACCCTTAGAGATCTGCAGACTGTACCATTATAACATTGTTTCATTATTTAAAAACCTTTTTGGCAACGGGACAGGTCTGCTCCTGGCAGTACACCCATCCCACTTTACAGGAGATGAGGAGCATCGAAAAACCTCCACACAGGGATGCTTCAGTTACCGCAAGCTAGCCACTGGGCAAAGAAAATGCCCTAACTTCATCTACAGACAAAATGGTGTCCAGAAAGGACAAACAGATGCAGGGAAGTCGACTAAGCTCTGCCAAGACAGGTGAGCAAGTCCTTCGTAACTCCTGCTTAGCCAAGGGTCTGCCAGGGTCAGAAGGCTGAAGATGGAGGCTCCAACTTTATAGAGACAATTCTGGGTGACTGTTTAGACAGCCTGTGTCTGGCTGGAGAGATGGCTCAGTGGTTAAGAGCACTGACTGCTCTTCCAGAGGTCCTGAGTTCAATTCCCAGCAACCACATGGTGGCTCACAACCATCTGTAATGGGATCTGGTGTCTCTGAAGACAGCGACAGTGTACTCATATAAATAAAATAAAAATTGGTCTTTAAATAGACAGCCTATGTCTCTGTCATTTCTGTAGTTTTGGAAGTTGCTTGTCTGCACTTCCTGCATACCCAGATAATATTTATGTCTTCCCAGGTCTCTGATGTGTTTGAAGACTACATAGTTACAGCCCCTCAGTTATGCTTAAGTTGTTTAGGATTTAAGAAGATATTCTTAGGCCTAAGAAGATGTTTTTAGGATGGCAATACAAGTGAGGATAAAAACGAAAAGATTTAGATACAAGCCTCTAACTCACCGATACAGGATAGATGACAGAATACTTTCTCCAAATTGTCAAATCCTTATGAGCTGGACATTTTAATGTAAGCCACGTCTGGTAATCTTCACAATTGTTATCATTGTATGTGGTACACTCTTACAAGGAAAAGAGAGCCTCGTAATAGGGAAAAAAGGAGAAATGGAGGCACAATGTTTTTGTACCCTCTGTGCCGAGTTTACCTTTGTGTTATTTGTATGCTGCCTTCTCTGCTCTCGTATTCATGTTTCAATCTGGTCAGGGCATTGCAATGCTTCTACCAAGAATCTCCTGTCCGGAATCCGTGTAAGCAACCCTTACCATGTAGTCTCTGCCTTGTCAATAAATGCTGATCATGCAAAGGCTGGGCAGAAGGAGAATAGGGCAGAACTTCTGCCAGCCAGAGAGAGGAGATGGGGGCGGAGGCAGGGGCGAAATTGAGGTGTGCTCAAGGACAGGAGATTCTGAGAAGATACCATGAGAAGAAACATCCGAAGCCCAAAGAGCCAGATCAATAATCAATAACAATATGCAAGGATCATGGGACAGGGCTGGGAGGTAGCCAGATTGGCACAGGGGTTATTGTAGATCATTTAACTGCCCAGCTTTCAAGGTGCAGCTTGAAATAAATCTTGGTTTCTCTGCGTGGTTATTGGGGACTAACAAAAGTTAAATAAACACAGTCATCACATTAATTCATTAATTACATTTGTATTAATATCAATTCCTTTTACAGGGACATAATGGCAATGACTAATAGAGTTTTAAAATAAAAGGCCTTTGGAATCTATTAACTTAGTTGACCATTAGCTTCCACTAACCCACAAGCTAAGACTGTCAGCAAATATCATCCGAGGCCTGTGGGAGGTTCTCCATCATTTTGCTATAACCACTTCTCTCATGTTCCTCTCAGTGTATTTGAAAAGTGTCTTGATTAAGGGCTGTCTCTGTTCTGCTCCTACGATATTTCACAAAACTTTCCATTTTGGAAGAGGGAATTTGGGTTGACCTAAATCAGTTGTCATTCAAATTTGGCTCTACAATAAACTATCTCCTATTCCCCCCTTGAAGTGAGAGCTGCAATGTGTGTGTGTGTGTGTGTGTGTGTGTGTGTGTGTGTGTGTGTGACACAAACTAGCCAGGGCTGCCCAGTGGGAGTCTGTGGAAAGAAAACACATGGGTGAACCTGGAGTGGCCTGTCCATCACCTTTGTCCTCTAAAAGTGTCAAATCCCTTTAGAGTCATCACCCTCTAATGAATCATGGGAAATATTGCCAGGCTTCAAAGAGTTAACTGTGGGGCAAGTTGATACAAGGACTGAGGCCCTACTTTGACCTGTGAAGGGAACAAAATGGCCACGGTCGCTTAAGCCAGTGACTTCCCTAAGGAAACCCCCTACTAGGGTGGAGGCAGCAGCTCACTCCGTGCCAGGCCAGGTAGATGGGGTTGCTGGGTGAGTTTGCCCAGAGCCAGACTCCAAACATGCAGAAGTTTCTAGGGAAGAGTGCTTAGTGTCTTAACTTTCTTTTCGGTTGATACAGAGTCTCACTATGTAAGTCTGGCTGGAACTCACTCTGTAGACTAGGCTGGCCTCAGCTAACAGACACCTGCTTGCCTCTACCTCCGGAGTGCTGGGATTAAAAGTGTAAGCCACCAACTTTGGCAGAAACTCTCTCTTAGCCAAACTACATCTTAGATAGATGTAACTGGAGAAAAAGTGGGCAAGCCCCACCGACCACGTTTCCTCCTAAGGTTATTTGCTTTGGTTTTTTGTTTGTTTGTTTGTTTTGTTTTAAGATTTATTTATGGGGCTGGAGAGATGGCTCAGTGGTTAAGAGCACTGACTGCTCTTCCAGAGGTCCTGAGTTCAATTCCCAGCAACCACATGGTGGCTCACATCCATCTGTAATGGGATCTGATGCTGTCTTCTGGTGTGTCTGAAGAAAGTGACAGTGTACTCATATGACTAAAATAAATAAAAATTTAAAAAAAAGATTTATTTATGTATTATGTATACAGCATTCCGCCTGCATGTATGCCTGCAGGCCAGAAGAGGGCACCAGATCTCTTTATCGATGGTTGTGTGTCGCGCCCACCTCGTCCGGCAAGGAAGACGCAACACTGTCAGATTCTTCTTAACAGCCTTTATTGCAGGACCACCTCATTTGCTGATACAGGGACCTCAAGCAGCAAAAGCACTCGCCTTATATAGACAGCAGGCTGAGGCTATGCTAATTGTCTTTCAGGGATTGGCAGAGCACGAATCACCTCATTAGCATGGTACCCCTCCCTCATTAGCATATTACCGGCCAACTGATGCCAGGTGCAAAACCTGCACGTGCGCAGTACCGTTGTTCACCACAGGAGGGCGCCCTACAGTTGTGAGCCACCATGTGGTTGCTGGGAATTGAACTCAGGACCTCTGGAAGAGCAGTCAGTCCTTTTAACCTCTGAGCCATCTCTCCAGCCCCTTGCTTTGTTTTTTTGTTTTTGTTTTTGTTTTTGTTTTTAATACCGAGAATTTTCTTTTTGACACAGGGTTTTGTGTACCCGGAACCCAGTGTGTGGCCAAGGATGATCTTGAACTTCTGATCCTCCTGCATCCACCTCTGGGGAGTCTAGGATTACAGGTCGGAGCGCCATGCCTACTGTAGTGAGCCTTCCTCAGCAAACCCCCCCCCCCCATTTCTCTTCACCTCTTTCTCTACCACACTCTCTCAGCTTCTTCCAATCTCTGCCTCTGTCCCCCTGCTGCCTTTACAGGGACACCTTCTCGGCTGTTCTCTCCACTTAGAAACCTCTAGAAGGCTGGAGGTGCCTCCCTCTGGGCTTCAATCCTGGTAGAGCACAACAGGGTATTAGGAAGTCCAGGGCAGGGCTGGAGAGATGGCTCAGCGGTTAAGAGCGCTGACTGCTCTTCCAGAGGTCCTGAGTTCAAATCCCAACAGCCACATTGTGGCTCACAACCATCTGTGATGGGATCCGATGCCCTCTTCTGGTGTGTCTGAAGACAGCTACAGTGTGCTCACATATATAGAATAAATATTTTTATTTTTTAGAAAGGCAGGGTTGGTTTCCCTTTCTGTTCCTTGTGCTGCCCCATTGGTCCAGGAGTCTAGGGAAGAGGGTACTGTCCTTGGAGATGTAGCAACCATTCCAAGGTGTCCTGAAGAAGCCAAAGCCTGCTCTTGCACTAGATCTGGCCTCCCCGACTCTAACTCCTGGTCTCACCCACTGCCACACACGCATTTGGTTCCTCAACCAAAGGAATGACCCCACGGCTCCTACAGGCTCTGCTTAGGTGACCCATGACCGTCACGGTGATCACCAAGGTTCCCAAGAGCTGCACTGTCATAAAGACCGCCTTGCCCTCCCCTCTTTTAAATAAAACATCTTAGTTTCTTCCCTATCCCAAATACAATGTAAAGGGGGACGAGCTTATTCTGGTTCACAGTGCAAGGCCATTGTGGTCCTCGAAGTCAAAGTGGCCAGTGCCTGAAACAGCTGGTCACATCACATGTGCTGTCAGAAGGCAAAGAGCAAAAGCCAAAATCAGCTCAGTTCGCTTCTCTATTACAGTCCAGGATCTCCTGCCAAGGAATGCTGGACCCCCAGATCAATTAACATAAAGACCGTCCCTCTCAGACCCTCTCAAAGGCTAACCTTTGACCCAGGGTCTCTCTATAACTCTGGAGCCCTGGAGTTCACTGTGTTGAACTGCTTTGAACTCCCAGAAATCCCCCTGCCTCTGCCTCCTGAGTGCTGGGATTAAGGGTGTGTGTCACCGCAACCTGCTAGAACATGCGTTATCAGCCAAAGATCATCAAGGCACTTGGTGATTCTAGAAATATTAACCATCACACAGCCTCACTCAGGCTGACCTTGAACTTGCTATGTGAACAGGCGGGTTAGGAACTCCTGGGCTGCCTCACCTATTCTGTTTCACAGGCCAGGACACCACGGATCTGGTCTGGGGTTCCCTCTTCCTTCATCCTTCACCACCCCTGCCTTCCAGGGATGTCAAGCTGTCCTTTTTGATACTTTGTATCTCTCAGCCTGCCGAGTCCTAATGCTACCTTGACAGAGGAGGATGTCGGGAGAAAATGTCCTAACTGGGGTTGATGAGTGGACAACTAGTGCCCCACTCAAATGCCTCCTCCCAGCACTGAGGAAGGCCTGGTTGGCAGAGGTGGGAGACACTTACCCAGAGAGACCTGGGGCCGGCCCTCACAGGCTGTCTCCAAAGTAGGAGGCCTTACTCAGGAGCAGGGAGGGGGACAGGGGGCAAACCGGGGAAGTATTGGAGTGAGAAAGGAAGCCAGGAGGGTTGGGGATTTAGCTCAGTGGTAGAGCGCGCAAGCGCAAGGCCCTGGGTTCGGTCCCCAGCTCCGAAAAAAGAAAAAGAGAGAGAGAGAGAGAGAGAGAGAGAGAGAGAGAGAGAGAGAGAGAGAGAGGAAGCCAGACAGCAATCCCACAGAAACTGCTGGGAGGGAGGGAGGGAGGGAGGGAGGGAGGGAGGGAGGGAGGGAGGGAGGGAGGGCTCATTCCTTGCTTGAAGGGGGCTTCCAGCCCTGTCTAGCCGGCTTCCCTCCTTCTCTACCTCAAATCTCCTGGGGCAAAGCCCACTGGGCTGCTCAACCTGTGTGTTGCTGGGCTGCAAAATTAAGGGAATGCGGTTGGGCATGGGTGCATTCAGGAGGCAGAGCTCTGAGAGTTAAGAGTGAGACTGGTCTAAGTAGTGGATTCCAGGCAGCCAGAGTGACATAGTGTGACCCTGTCTTTTTTTTTTTTTTTTTTTTTTTGGTCTTTTTTTCGGAGCTGGGGACCGAACCCAGGGCCTTGTGCTTCCTAGGCAAGCGCTTTACCACTGAGCTAAATCCCCAGCCCCAGTGTGACCCTGTCTTAAAAACCAAAACCAAAACCAAACAAGGGCCTGGAGAGAAGGCTCAGCAGTTAAGAGCACTGACTGCACTTCCAGAGGTCCTGAGTTCAAATTCCAATAACCACAGAGTGGCTCACAACCATCTGCAATGGGATTCAGTGCCCTCTTCTGGTGTGTCTGAAGATAGCTTAAAGTATATGTGTGTGTGGTGTGTGTGTAGTGTGTGGTGTGTGTGTAGTGTGTGGTGTGTGTGTGTAGTGTGTGGTGTGTGGTGTGTGTGTGGTGTGTGTTTGTGGTGTGTGTGTGGTATGTGGTGTGTGTGTGGTGTGGTGTGTGGTGTGTGTGGTGTGTGTGTGGTGTGGTGTGTGTGTGTGGTATGTGGTATGTATGTGTGGTGTGTGTGTGGTAATGTGTGTGTGTGGTGTGTGTTTGTGGTGTGTGTGTGGTATGTGGTGTGTGTGTGGTGTGGTATGTGGTGTGTATGTGTGGTGTGTGTGTGTGTGTGGTGTGTGTGTGTGTGAGTGTGTGTGGTGTGTGTGTGTGGGGTGTGTGTCCAGGATGGATGCTGCAGAATGGGGCTGCATGGATGGGTGACCTCTGTGGGACCACGGTAGCACTTTGTCAGCTCTGCCAATTCTCCCATATTCACGGGGACTGTGGGTGGCCTGTAATTGGCAGTACCAAGGGGACCACACAAGAAAGCCCAAGCGAGGTCATCCAGCCTGCAGCATCTTGAGGCCCTGGCACTACAGGTTAGGGAGGCTGGGGCAGGAAGCGTGGGCAGTGGAAGGGCAGAGGGGTTATTCATCTTGCTGAAGGCCTGTCCAGGGAACCCTAGACATGTTTGGGACTCCAGACTGTGGTCACCACTGGTTCTCACAGCCCCGTCCCCTGTCATTTCTGACACTAGCAGCGCTGAAAATCTTCCCCTTCAAGCTTTGGGGCTCTGTCCTCTCATTGGCCGGACTTTACTGTGGGGACACTGCCCTGCCCCTTCCGCGGGTTAGCTGGATCTGACTGGGCCATTGGGTTTGTGCAGAATAAGCTTTGGGCTCCCACCCACCCAGTCTCCTTTCCTTCCGGTGCTTGCCGATCAGGTGTAACTAGACCAGGCTAGCTTGGAATTCACTGCCTAGGCTGGTTTCAGTGGGGCGGTCCTTCTGGCTCTGCCAATCAGAGCCTGGGATTACAGGAATTTGCTGGCTCCTCCCTCTCTTCGCTTGTATTTTTGAAGAGGGGGAGGGAGTTACGGGGAGTTAACCTCTGGTTTCACCTTCCGATTTACAGCCCCGATTTCCTGGGAGTTTTAGGCTTTCCTTCCCAATTGAAAGTGTTGTTTGTTTTTGTTTGTTGTTATTTTTAAAGACAGGGTCTCACAACGACGTAGTCTTGCCTGGCCTGGCACTCACTCTGCAGACCAGGCTGCCCTCAAGCTTAGAGATCCGCCTGCCTCAGCCTCCTGAGTGCTGGGATCGAAGGTGTGCTCCCACACACCCGCTTACTATTTTTAATTCTACGTGTTTGGTTGTTTCGCCTGCACCAGTCAGTGTACCGCACGTGTTCCTGGTCACGGCAGAGGTCAGAGAGGGGCATCCAATGCCCCGGCACTGGAGCTACAGATGGTGGTGAGCTAGAGATCAAACTCCGGGCCTCTGCAGGAGAGGCCAGCACTCTTAACCGCTGAGCCATCTCGCCAGCCCCCTCCCCCTGAGAGACACACACAGAGATCTGCAAGTTTCAAAGAAGAAATAAGCAAATTTGTTGTTGGGAGGAGGGCGGGGAGGGGGCCTTGTTCGACCGCCGGGTCACCGGCTCGGTGGGCAGTGGGGGCCCATAGAAAAGGCAGTAGTGGGCGCGGGTCCCGTGCTGTACAATATAGACTAGTTCAATATAGATACTTTGTATAAAAGCCGTCTGCCCTTGTCTGTCCTCTTGCTGTCTGGCTGGGGGGCTTTGGGAGATGAAGCTGTCAGGCTGAGCTGGGACACAGAGACACCCCATGGTCCCCATCTTCTGGCTGTCCCTGTGACGTCATTTTGGGTCCTTCGTCGGGGCATAGCATAGCTCTAACGGCCTGGAGACCTTCCAGAACTTCTCGTTCACAAGCTCCAAGGTCAGGGAGCCATTCAGCGTCTGGGGATGGGGAGAAAGGGGAAGAGGGAGGAAGTTAGAAGAGGACAAGAGAAAAGGGGAGGGGGAACCCTGAAAACTGAAGGAGGCATGACCCAACAGGAGCCACAGGGAGGGAAAGAGCAGAGGCTGAGACGGGGGTGGGGGGTGGGGTGGGGGGGGTGGGAGTAGTGGGGTGGTGGGTGGGACGGACACAGAACACAGGGACAGACGGACAGGAGGACGGACACACACACACACACACACACACACACACACACACAGGGACACCACCCTGCTCTCTGTTACTATTAGCGGATGCTCACCGTGAATGCTCCGCCCCCAGGAGCTATGTAGATGGTGTACTGTTTTTCGCTGACACCTTCCAGGCTGGGCAGGGCAGGCTCCTCAGGACCTTCGCCTCCTCCAGAAACCCCTCTCTCCCCACCACCCCCGTCAGGTCCGCCTGTGTCCGAGGCACCCCCGCCAGGCCCTCCGGGCTCTACGGTTTCCTGCTGCTGCCTCCTCTCCAGGGCAATGCGCAGGGCCAAGTACTTGGAGAGGTGATCCACTGTGGCATTCCCAGTAGTCTTCACATACCTGGAGGGAGGACAAGAGTCCCTGAATGCAGAACTTTCTCCAAAAGCTCTGGCTGGGGTTGTGGAGGGAGGGAGGTCTCATCATTGTCTCATCCCCCTGCCTCTGGGATTACAGGTGTACACTACCACCCTCAGTTTGTGGGGAACGAACTCAGTGTCTCATGCATGCCAAAGGCAGGGCTCCTCACCTAGTCTGGCAGTATTCTCCTTTCTCCACAAGCAGGGGATGGGGCCGGAACACAAGCTCGATCTCTCCACCTGGCTCTGGAGGACTGGGAGCCCCAGGAGGGCTTGGGGGGCCTAGGGTTCCCCCTCCCAGGGTGCCGCCCCGATCACCAGAGTCTTCAGAACCAGCACCCCCGCAAGCCCCACCAGCAGCACCACCCCCTGTCCCTACACTGCTGCCCCCTGCACCCCCTCCACGGGGTCGCTTGGGAGCGGGGCCCGGAGCAGAGTCTGGGGCGGAGTCGGAGCTTATGTCCTCCCCATCCCCTTCTCCCTCCCCAGGCTCTCCTTCCCCCCCACTCATTGTGGTGGTCTGATCAGATCCTGGCATCGGCCGCCTCACACGCTGGGCCCTGTAGAAAGCAAACACTCCGGGTTACAAAGGGCCTGACTCAAGCCCTAAGTGTTAAACTTCGGAGGACGCCGCCCCTGCCAGGAGGCCGCGGAAACCCTACTAGGGATATGCTGCTGCCTGTTTATCTCTAGTGGGTGGCGGAAGAAATAGGCTTAACGAGGGCTGGTGGGGTTAACTTGCTTGAGGACAGACATTTGCCCTCAAATCCCAACGTCAGCTGCAGGGCGGATGAGCCCCGCACCGCAGACAAGCCCCACAGTCTATGTGTTCTCTGGATCTCCGCACCTGTGCATGGCCTGCATCCGAAGCCCCTCCTCGATACTGGAGCTCAGCGCCTGCTGGTTGTGCAGGCGGCTGAGGCGGATGAGCACCCGGTCTTGATGGGCCTCGTACTCCTCCCGGCTAGGATAGATTTTGGAGATCAGGGCGTCGAAGTTGGGGTCGGGCCGTAGGGACCGCTTGGATACCAGCTTTTTCCGGCAGGTGGGGCACTCTTTGTTCCTGGGGTGGGAGGAAGGTCAGCGCCCATGGTCGATGCCCAGGTTGGCCCGCCTGGCCCCATGGCATCGTCCCTCCTGTTACCCGCTCCGCAGGGCAGTGACGATGCAGTCCGAGCAGAACCTGTGCAAGCATTCCTTGGTGGTCATTGTGTTTTTCAGCATGTCCAGGCAGATGGGGCACATGAGCTCCGAATGCAGTGACCGGGGCGAAACAGCAATCTCCGTCCCGTCCATGATGGCTTCCTGAGTCATTAGCAGGCGGCGGCGGGTTGGGGAAGAGGGACTTTAGAGGCAAGCTCTGAGAAACGTAAGAACCTGGACAGCCACGCTGACCAAAACTGATGGGGAATTCTGGGATGGAGGAGACCAATGACTTGGAAATTACCGGAACAGAAGAAGGGATGAGGGCCCATTTACAAGGAGTTTTGAAACAGAAGGACCAGAGGTTTGATGAGAGAGAGGGCTAGGGTTGGGGGACCGCACTGCTCTATGGGTTGAGGGATATTTACGCAACAAGACTTCTTTATTTGTTTGTTTGTTGTTTTCAAGACAGGGTCTCCATAGGCATGTGATCCTGGTAGGCAACTAGCTAGACTGACCTCAGACTTAAGAGATCTGTCTCTGCTTCAGGAGTGCTGGGGTTAAAGGACTGCACCATCATATCCGGCCTCAACAGGCTTTCTAAAAACTCTAAAGAACAAGACTACCTAGACTAGCAGTTTCAGGGTGCCAATTAAAACAGATTCGGACGCCGTCCCAGCGCACGTGGGTCAGAATACTGGAGAGGGGATTCTATTTAAGCTCGTAGGATGAATATATGTGTACACTGACATGTGGCTCTTGAGATGAGACAGAAGGTCTTCTGGCGTCTGTTAACCGTGCTTCAATTTAGACGGTGATATCTGCTGTAGCTCTCTGTCATGGCCGCGTTGAGGGGTTAAATCGGATTAAACGAGGTAAGTGTAAAAGTGCTTTGAGAAGATGATTCTGAGACCGAGTCGGGCAAAGAATAGTGTGGTGGGGGAGGGGGAGGGTTGGCGGGAGGGAGTAAGCTGGGACTGGAAGATTCCTGTCACCTGCGGGGTCCGGTGCAGCTCATAGAGACTCAGTTCCCACGTTTTGCTGGCATTCTGTGCATTCGCCGGCGTCGTCATGGCGACGGGGCACCGACCCCCTCCAAGCAGGGCTCCGCTGAGAGAGGTCTGCGGAGGGGGAGGGAGGGAGACGCTGTCGGGGCCGCCCCTCTGCAGACCCCGCCCCCTGACCCTGGGCGCGCGCCCCGCGGCCCCTCACCCGGCTCCGGCCTTCGCGCTGCCCCACTGCGGGCTTCTCCCCGCGGACCCCGGGACTCCGCCGCCCTGGTCTGCTCGGCCCGTAGCTGCCACTCACGCCGCAACCCTTGCTGCCACCGCCGCCGCCATGGCCCGGGCGCTGAGGCCCGACGTCACTTCCGCCCTCCCTGCATCCCACCCCGCGACGGAGACGTCACCGCCCTCACGCGCCACGCGCGCCGTGGAACCGGGTTCCCCCTCCTCCGCGGGGCGCGCGCGGAGCCGCGCCGCTGGGTGCTGGTACTTGTGGAGAGCCCAAGGACGGAGCTCCCCTCCGTGACGCTGATCCCCAACTTCTCTCAAGCCGGGCCTGGGAACCCCGGAAAGCCAGCCACAGCTGCACCTCGGCTGCTGGGCGCGCGCCCTGAAGTCCTAGGGCTGCGGCGGGGTCCCGAGAGTGTCCGGGGACTGTCCCGCGCTTCGCCCGGCCTCTCCCCCTCGAGGTTTGGGGGCTGCGGCTCGGGACGTCCAGACGCAACTCTCGGCCGGAGCCAGAGACTCGAGAATTGCGTTTGGACAATCAGGAGCCGCGGCCCGGGACAGGGAGAGAAGCGCACAGGAGGCACCGGGGCTGGAGACGCCACGCGGAAGCGGGGACACCAGATGGGGCGGGTCCCTGGGAGGGGGAATCGGGGAATACACGAGTGAATGTCTGGCGTGGGAAAGTAGGCAGAGCCACTCCGGGACTCGGAGTGAAGGAAGCGGACGAGGAGGAGAGAGAAGAAGAGGGAGCAGGGCCATACCGGTTGAGGGCCGGGAATAAGGGGCACGGAGGAAGAGACAGTGATGGGTGTTCGTCCCCCACGCCAGCCTGCGCAGCGGCTACCAGGGAGTGGCCTATCTCTGGGACAAGTTAGCAGCGGGTCCCCTCGCCCCCCAACCCAGTTGCCCCCTACTTCCCTGTTCTCTCCTTCAGTCCGTGGCCAGTCCTTATGTGGGCACCAGAGTCGATTAGCAAGGACCCCCTCCCCTTCCTCCTCCTCCTCCTCCTCCTCCTCCCAGCCCCCTCCCTTCTGCTCTCCTCCAGCCCCTTTCATCGGCTAGTCCATTCCCCTAATCCTGGCCCCCTCCCCTAATCCCCCCCATCCGACCCCAGGCCGGCTGCAGCTATTGTAAGGTGGAGAGAAGGGAGGGGAAAAAGAGAAAGGAGGGGTGGGGGAGGGCCACCTGTTCCAAGACCCCCTTCCAAGGCCAGACTGGACACCAGGATGGGGCCAAGAACAAATCACCCTTGGGGGCCATAAGGAACCCCGGGAATGGGGGGGGGGGCATGACTGGTGCTGCAGAACCAATGAGAGGGGGTGGGAACAGAATCCCCTCCCTCTGAAAAGACCCAGAGTGTCACGCATACACAGTGACATACACTCTTTCCTCTCACACCCGGCGGCGGGGGTTGCCCTGGGAGACCAGGCAGTGAAAAGGAACAATCCTTTGGAAAGGGGAGAGGGGGGGAGGTGGGGAAGGGTCTGAGGGCTTGGACACAAGAAGAACCGGAGGTGGCAGGGAAGAGGATTTGGAATTTATTAGGGTCACAAGCACCCCTGCCTTCCATATTCAGCATGCCTGAGCCACACACTGCCATCTCTTTTGTAGCCTGGGAACTTAGCGTCCTCATCAGCAGGAGGCCAGGCAGTGGTGGGGGAGTGAGCAGAGTCCGGCTTCCAGCAGGCGGTTACATGAAAAGACCTCCTGAGAGGGGTTGAAGCATCGGGACAGGTGCATGGGTGGGGATGTAGGCACCCACTTCTGTCCCTGGTCTAAAGAAGGGATCTCTCTGCCCTTCAGGCTGCAGGGTCCCCTCACTTTCTCATACAGCCCGGGTTCTGTTTTCCGGTCCTCCTCCCCATGAAGGCCACATACCACTGACTTCCACGGAGGCCCCTGTGATGTATCCACTGTCTTCTGATGCCAGGAACGCAACCACATCTGCTACATCTATGGGGATGGTGGGGGAAGGGCAGTCTCACTTCCTTAGATCCAGACTGGCTATATCCCCACTCCCCTCAAAAAAAAACCCCAACCCCTAAACCTACACCAATCATTAATCCCTGTGCGACCTTTTCAAGACTATTACAGATTTAAGGCTCTGTTCAAGCCCCCTCAGATCCTTCTCCCAATCCATGCTCACCCTCAGGGTCCCCCATGTGTCCCAACGGAATCATTGCAGTTACCTGTAAAGAAACACGTGGGTAAAACTTTCTTTTATGGACTCCCTCCCACCCCTTACTTTTTCATCATCCTTCATTATGTACAAGCACTGTGCCCTTGACAGACTGCCCTCCACCCACAGCCTACCTTGTCCTTCACTTTCTCTGGCATTTTCTGGGTCATGGGCGTTGCAATGAACCCTGGGAGGACTGAGTTACATCGAATTCCATGACTGTGAGAGGAGGAATGGATGCTGACCCTGGGAAGGACACTGACCCTTCCCTTAGCAAGGTCCTCCCAAGGTATCCCCAGTCTGACCCACCGTCCAAGCTCCCGGGCTGCAGTCTGGGTGAGCCCAATCACTCCTGCTTTGGAGGACGCATAATTTGTTTGTCCAATATTCCCCACCTACAGTGAGTCAGAGACCCATAGTGAGTCAGGAGTCGGTACAGGGGACCCGCTTCCCAGCGCCCACGTGGCTAGCTGGCCTGGCCCAACCCATCCTGACCTTTCCAACGATGCTACTAATGTTGATGATGGAGCCACGACCGCCACTGGACACCAATGCCTGGGCGGCAGCCTGAGTGACTAGGAAGGTGCCCTGGCACGAGAGGGTAACAAGGCTGGTAAGATCAGCTGGGGTGGCAGCTTTCCTCCAAGTACTTCCCCAGGCTGGGGGCGGGCACAAGTCACAGGTTTAGAGATCACCACCTTGAGGTTCACAGCTATGACTCTGTCCCAGTCTTCTTCTGACATGTGGAGCAGAAACTCATCGCGTGTGATGCCCGCACAGGACACAACGACAGATGGCGGGCGAAAAAAGCAGGCCTATGGGAGGGAGGAGGAGGCTAACGCCAAAGACCACAAAGGGCCGAGCTGAGGGGGTGTGCGGCGCGGAGCCCGGTTCACCTGCACTTGCTCCAGCAGGCGTTTGGCTGCGGGGCCCTCGGACACGTCCGCCTGGAAGGCAGCGTGCTTCCCGCGCGGCTCCCTGTCCTCGCTCCCTGGGTTTCCCAGCAGCCGCACCGTGTCCTGTGCCGCTGCCCCGTCCAGGTCGCAGGCGGCCACTGCGGCGCCCTCTGCCGCTAGGCGCACGCTGATCGCACGACCGATGCCGCTACCCGCACCTGAGATGGGAGAGTCCGCGGTAGGGGGAAACGGGCCGAGGTCAGAGGTCATGGGGCGCAAAGTTACTGAAACTCAGACAACAGGGCCAGGGACTCCAGGGGTGGCTCTCCCTGACATGGGCCGGGCACCCTAACCCACCCTGAGGGAACCCCTGAACCTGTGACCAGGGCCAGCGCGGAACGGAGCCGGAGCTGAGACGCCATGGCGGCTGCGGGTGGGCGTGCCCTGCGCCCAGGCCAATCCGAGCACGCCGGGGGTGTGGCTAGGACCGGTCAGGGTCCAATGGAAACCCCACTAGCCGTAGGCCTTTGGCAACCACCAGCGCAACCTCCCACCACAGGGGCGTGACCACCCACTACCACTTGGGGACCTATCGGGAAACAAGGGGCCCCTTCCCCCTCAAAAGACAAAGGCTGCATGTAGGGCAGAAGATCCAAGTACTTTTATTTCTGGTAGTCGTTCCTCCCCACCCATTCAAACAGTGGTATAAAATGAGTAGAAACAAAAATCAGGCCATGACATTTTTCCAAGGAACACCACCCACCCCCTCAAATCAGGACACACGATTGATGTCTACCCCAGTCCTTCTGCCAGGCCTTCCCTGAAGCCATCACTAACCAGTTCAGAGGGAGATGGACCTTGGAGGACCCTTGTGTGGCATGCTGGTGCTGGGAAAACGTAGACTAGGGACCACCAGGTAGGCTACTGTCTCCCAGCCTTCTTCATGGTCCCATTTATTTCTCCAAAACCAACAACACTGCTGGGCTGTCTCCCACAGCATGGTCCCTCTGGCCTCTCATGCTCTGTGTGACTCTCATACCTCTAAGGCCTCAAATACCAAAGATGCCATTCTCCAGGCTGAGCCTCCTGACAATGCACTGGCCAGGGTCCCAACTGCCTTTATTTTGGAGTTAGGGGTAGGACAGGTCACCCACCCCTCACTCAAGATGGGCAATCAGTACCATCATGGCAACACCCCCCAGCAGCCCCAGCACCTCCAAGAGAGACTGTAACGGGGATGCCTCTCTCAGTAGCTCAGGTAGCACGGACACTGTTGCCACATAGATGAATCCACCTGCAGTGAATGGCAGAACCCAGCCGGGACCTGCACCACCAGCCACCTCACTGCCCACTGCCCCTCCCTCAGTGAGAAGGGCACAGGCTGTGCCTGCCAATGCTCCAATTGCAGTCAAGAGTTGCAGACGCATCGCCTGGAGGGCAGAAAGGAGAAAGACAGGATCATCAACAACTAAAGGTTGGGGGACCAGTGGGGTACAGCTGTGTGGTGTCCATGTAAGGATAGGAGACAGAAAGTGAGGTGGGGAGATGGACCCATTGTAGTATCTGCTGCACAAACACCAGGGCAGGAGTCTGGGCCCCAGGCACCAGCACAGGAAGCAGAGGCAAGCAGCTGCCTGGGGCTCCCTGGCTAGTTAACATGTCAGCAATGAGACTGCCTCAGGACCACACCCAAGGCCCCCAGCCCCATACCAGCCTGGTAAAAATAAAGGGTCGAGGGCTGGAGAGATGGCTCAGCGGTTAAGAGCACCCGACTGCTCTTCCAGAGGTCATGAGTTCAATTCCCAGCAACCACATGGTGGCTCACAACCATCTGTAAAGAGATCCGATGCCCTCTTCTGGTGTATCTGAAGACAGCTACAGTGTACTTATATATAATAAATAAATAAATCTTTAAAAAAAAAAAAAAAAAGGGTCGAGGAGGGGGTACTAGAACAGACATCTCCTGAGAAACTGTAGGCCATCAGAGGCCCTTTCCAGGCTGTACTTATGGGAGGGTTGAGATTCGGAGATAGAGAAGCAACTTTCCCGGGTTCTAAAAGGCTGGATGGTAGTGTAGCTCGTGAGGAACCAATGGCAGGCTGTCAGCACCAACCTGTTTCTTGCTGCAGCCAGACTGGACCAAGATGGCAAAGTCCCCAACCTCATGAGGCACTTCATGCAGCAGGACTGTCATCGTGGTCAGGATCCCAAGCCCTCGGCCCCCACGGAAGGAAGCACCAATGGCCAGCCCGTCTGTGAAGTTGTGTGCCAAGTCAGCAGCCAGATTCAGGTACCCAGACACACGCAGGTCTTTTTGTAAATAGACAAAGGACAAAAATGACTGAAGGTGTCATCACCACCAGTCCTCGAGCTGTTTCGTGCATGCTCACACACGCATGCACACTCCATTTCCTAGAGCCCCACCGTCACCCACAGCAAACACTCTGAGAAACTCAGAGTAGTAAGCCCATCAACTCATCCCTTACCTGAGCCTGTTTTTTCTTCTTCAGGGTTCTGAGGTTTCAGAGGGCCATCTCTGGGCCCCATGTCTCCTCCTCTCCTTTTCCGCAAGCCCCCTGCTTCCTTTTCATCCTCTGAACTGGGCTTTCCCTTTGAAGGACACTCTGAGGGGGACAGGAGTTGATCAGAGTGGGGAACAGAGCTTTTTCCGTGTCCTGCTCCAGCGGATGAGCCTGAGCGTGTTGTGTAGCAGGCAGTGGGGGTGGGCTCACCATGCCTATCCCCGTGCGCGTGGCTGTGTCCGTGCGCGTGGCTGTCTCCGTGCGAGTGTCCGTGTCCGTGCGCGTGCGCGTGTCCGTGCCCTCCTTTCACGTGTCTCACAAACTTCTCCACCACAAGAAAGGCGACAATCCCACTGAGAACCCACAGCCCCACAGAGAGAATGGGGCCCTGGCCTGGGATGGAGGAATGAGGCATGAGGGCGATGCAGACTCAGATATAAGTGCTGAAGGAAGGGAAGAGGCAGGCCTCTCCCAGCGTCCCAGTCCCTAACTCTTTCTCACCGCTGTGGGAGTGTCCGTGGCCAGGCTGTGCCGGAGTATGGTGCGAATGAGGTTCTACAGGAAGAAGGGAAAAAGGACAGATGGGGGATGTGTACTTGAGAACTATTGGGAGACCTGGGATCATTAAAGAGGACGAACAAAACAGCTTGTGTTTCTGAGATGGAGCCCACATGTCACTTACCCAAGGCGTGAGGGATGAGGTGGAGGAAGGCATCTCCCAGGAGCCCCCCAGAAGCAAAACTGAGCAGGATCTGGAGCAGAGAACGATGCCTGGGAGAGTTTGACTCCACAGGGATGAGGAAGAGCACGAAGAAGGGAGCCGCGGAGATTAGCACTGTGGCCCCCAGTGCCTGGAGGAGAGTCAGAAAGCAAATATGGAGTCTTCCAACAATTAAGCACCAGTCCCTCTTCCCCACGTCCCCCGGGGACTCACATAGGCCCAGAGGGTGACAGTGTCCAGGTGGTGCTTGATGCCTGGAGCCCCAGCCTCCCTAGAGGCTCCATGGCTATGTCCATGTCCTCTGTGGTGGAGGCTATCGTGGGAGTGGCCATGGCTATGGCCATGGTGCACATCCTCCCGTGAATGTCCATGGTCGTGGCTGTGGGCATGCCCATGCCAGATGCTCTCATGAGTGTGGCCATGGCCATGGCTGTGGCCATGGTGGAAATCTTCATGTGAGTGTCCGTGGCTGTGGCCATGGAAGTCCTCTTCCACGTCTCTGTGCAGGTCACCATGACCCTCGTGTCCGGCTACCAGCAGCCCCAAAGCTGCCCAGGTCAGCAGTCCCACAGCCACCCAGTGGGGGTCCCGCAGGACCCTGGCCATCACGCTGACCAGAGGAACAGAGACGAGTCTACTTGACTCTCTACCTATGCGGGATCCGCTTCCCTTGAAGCCCTTCCGTCCACTCTATACCACTTGCTCCCCTCTTACATTGTTCCCAAGGCCAGTTCTCTTCATCCCCGACACCCTTCCTGGATGCAGCTCCCCCAAACCTCCCACCCCCCAACACCGCTCTAGCCTTTGATCCGCAACTTTACGGTCTCTCTGGGCCCTCGTCTCTATGGCTCAGTAGTTAGGGTAAAAGCATGGAAAGCGCCGTAAGGGAGCAGCAGGGAGTTCTCACCGGCTCCGGGATCCTCTCCGTTCTCGGTTTGCTGGGACGTGGCACTCGCGCCTCAAGCTCCCGCGAGATCCGGAAGTTCCCTCTTGCTGCGCCCCGCTACCTTTACCAACATGGCGGCGCCCCGAGGACGGCGCGGCCACGGCCCCAGGGCGCATGCGCGCACCCGGGGGTTATCTGAGGGGACGGCGGGCGAAGTGGCTGACAGGCCGGCGGAGACCGCCTCCTCCGTTTCCATCTCGGCGAGGGGGCGGGAGCTCGAGGCGAGACTTCCCGTCTATACAAAGATGGCGGCCGCGTCGGTGCTGTCACCTCGGTGCCGAGCCGAGCGCGGCGCTTGAGTCGCGCTGCCACAGGCCGGAGCCCGCCCTTCTCGGCGGCTTCCTCGCGCTCCCTGAGTCCCCCGCTCTGCCCCCTGCGCGTCCCTGGCGCCTCTCCGGCTCCCCCACCCTCGGCCCCGGCGTCATGTCTTGGGCCACTCGTCCGCCCTTCCTCCCGCCGCGGCATGCCGCGGGGCAGTGTGGGCCGGTGGGGGTGAGAAAAGAGATGCATTGTGGGGTCGCGTCCCGGTGGCGGCGGCGGCGGCCCTGGCTGGATCCCGCGGCGGCGGCGGCCGGAGAGCAGCAAACCCTGGAGCCGGAGCCGGGGGAGGCTGGCCGGGACGGGATGGGCGACAGCGGGCGGGGTGAGTGTCCCGTGGGCCCGGGCCGGCGCCCCTCGCGCCCCCTCCCCGCTCTCCCGCCCCCTTGTTTGTAAACACGCGCCCTCTCCATCCCGAGGCCCAGCGCCCTCCCCCGGGGCGGGGCGCGGCGGGGGAGCTTCCGCCCTCCAGGTGCGGCGCCGCGGGGCCAGTGTGTGCGGTCTCGGGCGTGGGAAGGACACCATTCCCCTTGGGCTGGAGGACTCTGGGCCTTGGAAGGCTGAGCTTGCGCTCTGGGACTGGGTATATCTTCCATACTCTTCGCCCCGAATGTTCTAAGTTGGGAACGAGGGGTTCACTGGTGCACCTCCACGTGCTTCTTGACACCCCCCTCCCGAGGTCAGCTTGGGATGACCCAATAGGCTCCGCCTGAACTGCCTCCCTTTTTTTTTTTTTTTTTTTTTTTTTTTTTTTGTCAACCGCCTCCTCTCCCAGCTTTTAGGAGTGAAATTGTTTGATGACTTGGTGTTTCTGAACTCTGGGGTTGTGGGCTGTGGTGGATCGGGGAGAATTAAAAGTGTCCATTTGGGTGATCGAGAGACTCAACTTTCTCTTCTTGTCTCTCCTGTCTGTGTGTCTGTCTTATGTACCCACTTCTCAGATTCCCGAAGCCCAGACAGCTCCTCCCCAAATCCCCTTTCCCAGGGGATCCCTCCCTCTTCTCCTCCCGGTCCACCTCACACCCCTTCAGCACCTCCACCTCCAATGCCACCCCCTCCACTGGGCTCCCCCTTCCCAGTCATCAGTTCTTCCATGGGGTCTCCTGGCTTGCCCCCTCCGGCTCCCCCAGGATTCTCCGGGCCTGTCAGCAGCCCTCAGGTGAGAAGTTGTGACACTTTCAATTCCTTGTTCTCAGCTTCTTACCCCCACCCCCACGCCCCATCTTTGGGTGAACTTCCCCATAACCCGTTGACTGTTCTGGTTCTCTAATCTAAGTAGGCCCATGGTCTCAGACTCCTTGCTCTCTCTGAAGGGAGTGGTCTTTTGGTGCATGATTCTCTCTGTTTTGCAAACAAACAAAAACACTTCAGCCCAAAGGGAATATTTTTGTTGTCCTGTTCAGCTCACAGTGGCCTTCTACCCTCGTCCCGTTCAATATGGCCTTCTAAGACGTGCCCTTCAGGGCCACTGTGTAGTGCAATTACAGAAGGTTAGATATCATTCAGTAATGCCGCAGGAAACCCCTTTACGACAGGCTACAATGTCACCAGTACCCTCTGGGCTTGTTCACAAGTAGGAACTGGTTTTCCTGGGTTGGGGATTTAGCTCAGTGGTAGAGCACTTGCCTAGCAAGCGCAAGGTCCTGGGTTCAGTCCTCAGCTCCGGGGGTGGGGGCTGGTTTCCCTGACATATGAGAGTTGCTTTCCAAATGAGTCTCCTGTGACTTCCCTATCTCCCCCATCCCAGATTAACTCCACAGTGTCGCTCCCTGGGGGTGGGTCTGGCCCCCCTGAAGATGTGAAGCCACCAGTCTTAGGGGTCCGGGGCCTGCACTGTCCACCCCCTCCAGGTGGCCCTGGGGCTGGCAAACGACTTTGTGCAATCTGCGGGGACCGAAGCTCAGGTACGGGGCTCAGCACAGCCGCAGAAGAAGAGAGAGCACAGGGGCTGTTTACCACTGCCTACGGGGTCCCCGAGGGTTCTTGAGGCAAGGCCAGGCCCAGGAGGCCTGTGGGACCTTCAGAGTCACATCGGACACGGCGAGGGGTAGGAAAGGGGTTGGTACAGAGTTTCTGGTCAGAGGACTAAGTTGTCACATTTCTGGGTGAGACACAGGAAGGATTTAGACTTTGTTCCCTCTCTGGGCAGATTGTCCAGGAGGTCTCCATAAAACTTCCTTGCTGCCAAACCTCCCTGTTGTAGGCAAGCACTATGGGGTTTACAGCTGCGAGGGCTGCAAGGGTTTCTTCAAGCGCACCATTCGGAAGGACCTGACCTACTCATGCCGAGATAACAAAGACTGCACAGTGGACAAGCGCCAGCGGAATCGCTGTCAGTACTGTCGATATCAGAAGTGCCTGGCCACCGGCATGAAAAGGGAGGGTAAGGGCCTGCCCAAGGGCCTCACGGCTTCCTTGTCTGCGGGGCTGCACTTGCTTTCTCCTCCAGGGGGCGCAGTTTGATTTCTCTTTCCTGTCCTCAGCTTGGTCCTCAGTACCTCAGTGTCTCTGTCTCTATCTTCATGGTCACGTCTCAGAGTTAATCCCACCTCCTAGCATAGTTTGGTCCTAGGGTGAGGTGACCTCTTCCCCAGGATGGGTCTCTTGTCTTCTCCACGTCACACAGCCCCTTCTTCCCTCTGACGCTGGGTCCTTTCTCTGGTCTCCCGGTCTCTCCCTGGACCCGGTTAAGCTACAGTCACTGAAGAGGTCAGGACTTGGTGTCTCTCTTTTCGTCTCTATATCTAGTGAAAGCTGACTCCTGGAATTCTATGAGACATTTTAGGGCTTATCTTGTCCAATTCCTGCTCTAAACAAGATAAGACTTAGCTCTCCTGGGGTCACACCGGCAGAGTGGTAGGACCGGCATCAGAACACACACCTTCCAGACCGGGCTCCGTCTACTGCTGCTCTGTGGTCAGGAGTGTCTACAGTCAAATGCGGAACTGGCCACGGTATCTTTAGCCTCCTGGAAGCAGGAGCCCATGAGGCTAGTAAGACTGCCCAACGAGTGTCAAAGTGTGTGGGCGGTATTTTAGCACATCGTCGGCCTGTTTAAATGTGGACTCAGCCTTGATTCTTTACTCTTCTGTCTTATCTGCCTATCCACTTACTTACGTGAGCGTCTGTTTGCGGTGGTGGGGATAGAGCCCAGGGTCTGGTGAGTGCTAGGCAGATTGGCTTCTGGAGCGTCCTAGCCGTTCATCCCCAATTACCTCCCTAGTCACTTTATCTCGAGCGACATTGGCTGAGAAGGCCCCCAGCAAGTTTCAGACCCTTCATAGCTGGCTTCTAATTTTGCATCTCTCCCCCCCCCCCCCCCCCAGCGGTACAGGAGGAGCGACAACGGGGGAAGGACAAAGACGGGGATGGGGATGGGGCTGGGGGAGCCCCCGAGGAGATGCCGGTGGACAGGATCCTGGAGGCAGAGCTTGCTGTGGAACAGAAGAGCGACCAAGGCGTTGAGGGCCCTGGGGGCACCGGGGGGAGTGGCAGCAGCGTGAGTGATGGGTTGATACTTTCTCTCGAGGTGGGGGTGGGGGAAGGAGGCTGGATGTGTTCCGCCCCCCACGACCCCCTTCTTTCAATCCCTCCTCACCTTGCCCTGAACTGAAAGGCCTTTAAGTTATCTGAGGTGAGCCAGGGATGGAGGCTAACAGTCTCAGCACTTGGATAGACAGAGACAAGGGATCTCTAGGAGTTCAAGACCAGCCTGGTCTACATAGCAGGTTCCAGTGATAACCGCATGGGAGACTGTCTCAGAAAGTCCTGTCTCTGGTATGGGGTGAAAGCTCCTCCTCTGCTCCCACTGGACGGCCCAAGGTTGGTGTGGTCTCTGACTGCCATCAGAGAAGCTCGCCCTGCACAGCTGTGTCCGACAGGGAGCGAGCGGAGGCATAGAGAGGAGCAGAAAAGCTCTCAGGAGGGAGGTGTTTCCATCGCTCTCATGCATCTCATCCCGTCTCCACAGCCCAATGACCCAGTGACTAACATCTGCCAGGCGGCTGACAA
Source organism: Rattus norvegicus (assembly GCF_021556685.1). Taxonomy (NCBI): domain Eukaryota; kingdom Metazoa; phylum Chordata; class Mammalia; order Rodentia; family Muridae; genus Rattus; species Rattus norvegicus. The sequence goes on along the minus strand of NC_141553.1, from coordinate 5,640,688 downwards.
GCAGCTGTTCACACTCGTGGAGTGGGCCAAGAGGATCCCGCACTTTTCCTCCCTACCTCTGGACGACCAGGTCATACTGCTGCGGGCAGGTCAGTGGCTGTGACTCTCTGACCTCGCCTCCTGGCCTTCAGTGACCCCAGTAGCGTTCATTCTCTTGCATATTCAGGGAGCCCAGCGGCTACTTTGCCCCCTGTTGTCTTTGTACTTGGGTTCCCATGGCCTGGTGTCTGGCCGCTGACCCTCGGTGCCTTCTGGCCCCTAGGCTGGAATGAGCTCCTCATTGCGTCCTTCTCCCATCGGTCCATCGATGTCCGAGATGGCATCCTCCTGGCCACGGGTCTTCATGTGCACAGAAACTCAGCCCATTCTGCAGGCGTGGGAGCCATCTTTGATCGGTCAGTGGCCCTTGGCCAGTCTGGCCTGTGACTAGAAGGGGTGGAGCTGTAGGCTGGTCCGTGTCCAAGGCTGGCTGAGCTGTGACCTTTGAGTGACCTGCAGGTCCCTCTCCAGGGTGCTGACAGAGCTAGTGTCCAAAATGCGTGACATGAGGATGGACAAGACGGAGCTTGGCTGCCTGCGGGCAATCATACTGTTTAACCCAGGTGAGGGGGGGAGGGGAGGCCGCCCACCCGGCCCGGCCCAGAGGTGAGGGAGGCCATCCCCTCTGACCCAGTGGGCCTCACTTCCCTCATCCTGAGGGCCACACTGCATGTCTGTCTGTCCTGACTTGATTCACCTGCCGTCTTCCTCTTGTTCTTCCTCCTTTACCGCCCCAGACGCCAAGGGCCTCTCCAACCCTGGAGAGGTGGAGATCCTTCGGGAGAAGGTGTATGCCTCACTGGAGACCTACTGCAAGCAGAAGTATCCTGAGCAGCAGGGCCGGTGAGGGGCTGCGGGGCTGTGGCCAGCTCGGAGGGTGAAGCAGGGCTCTGTCCAGGGCCTGGGTGGTGCTGGCTCTCACTCCCTCCCACCCTCACCTCAGGTTTGCCAAGCTGCTACTACGTCTTCCTGCCCTGCGCTCCATCGGCCTCAAGTGTCTGGAGCACCTGTTCTTCTTCAAGCTCATTGGCGACACCCCCATTGACACCTTCCTCATGGAGATGCTCGAGGCTCCCCACCAGCTAGCCTGAGTCCGGATGTACACGGAGGGAGAGTGTCGCTGAGGAGGACTTGAGCCGGGCGGGGGCGAGAGCCATGGGACAGGTGCAGAGCAGGAGGGGACTTGCCCATCCTGCCAGGGGTCTGGCAACACTTAACAGGGTTTGCGTGGTCCCCAAGTCAGAGCAGAGGGGACCCCAGATCCCTGTGACGACTACATGTCTACCTTCAGTGGCCTTGAGTCTCTGAATTTGTCGGGGTCTCCCATGGTGCGGGTGACTCCTCATCCTGACTCCCCAGCACCAAGCCCTGCCCTGCTCCCGGGACCCTGCCCCCTTCTCATTAGCCTCACTCCCTTCTGAAGAGTGGAACGGAGCTCCCCAGAAAGGGGTGTTGTGGGGCAGGCCCCCAAGCCGGTGGTCTTGGGAGGGAGCAGGGCTCGGACAGCCCTTCAGCCTCCCAGGCTCGGCAGGTGGGGCAGAGGAGGGCCTGCCTCTGTCCTGTCAGCCCTTTCCACAGTACCTGCTGCAGTCAGACTGAAGAACAAAGAGGCTGTGAAGGGGCCGCTGAGGAGGAGGCCATTGCTATTTTTAATTTCCTGTGAGGAGAGACTGGGAGTTAGACTCAAAGAAGTACTGTACATCCCCAGGTTGACTTAAATGTCAGGGCTGGAGGTGGCATGTGGGCAAGGAGGCCCCTCAGGTGGTCTGTCCTGGAGCTGTCTGGGCTCTGCCTTCCTCATCTTCCCTGCAGCTCTGGACTGAGAGGCGGTGGCCCCTCCTTGCCCCGCTCTTCCCTAATCCTCAGCGCAGCTAGTCTGGGAACAGGGAGAATGTGGGGTGGCCAGCCTGCAGAGATGGGTGCTGGGCTGCATGGTTTTTGCCCTGGATCTCTTTTGGGGGGGGTTCCCTCCCATCTTTCACTTGCACATAAAGTCGCTTTCCAGTTAAAATAGTCGTTTTCTGGACTGAGATAACTATGGGTGGTGGGCACCATGGCATCTAGGTGTGGGGATATCCGGTGAGAAGCCCTGATGTGCTCCTGGATGCTGCCACAGCCCGAGGTTCCCTGGGGCTGCAGAGGCGGTGCAGGGTGGGGGATACAAGGCGTGCTTTGTCGGGAGGGGGAGAGGGTGTGCCAGGTTGGGGGCGGGGCTGCCCAGGGAGGAGGGAGACCGGCTGCTTTTCAAAGGCGCCTTGTTTGCTGGTGCCCTCCCAGCGCCAGCGGGCGGCGGCGTCTTGCTCACTCCAGCTTTCACCCCGGCTTCACCGCAGGCTCCCAGCAGACCCGGCACTGTGCCCACCCTTAGGGGCACGCTGGTCTCAGCGTTGCCCTCTTAGAACGGCCACGTCCCTGAGTGACCCCCTTTTGCCAGACTTTTCCAGCAGCATCGCCTGCCCCTGCTCCCCTTTTCATTCTGTTTTACTTAGTCCAGTACTTTTATCTTTTGGGGCGATTCGCGATTCACCCAACCCTGGGCTCTCTCCATTCCACAGGGCGCCCCCCACCTTTGGGTCGCTATCTATAGCTGGGTCTATAAACACCCCACCCAGGACTCCTCTGTAATTACATGTGGCAGGACGAGGGAAGTAATTATGGAGTCCTGATTACGAGTGGGCGTGGGACGGTCGCCTGTAGGCCCGCCCCTTATGTCCCACAGTGCCCTGAGCCCCTCCCTACACTCTGCAGAGGGGCTCTGGGTCCCCTAGGGCGGCAGCGGTGGTGTGAGAAGACCATAGGATCATAAAAGTGAAGGGGCTGGAGAAGATACATTCTGTTCCCACAAATGCCATCTGAGGGTGCACACAGGCTGCCCAATCCCTCCAGAAGTAGGGGTGTACCATTCCAGGGCTAGCGAGTGAGGAAGGTTTCCAGCCCTCACACTCCCCTGCCCAGGTGGAAATCGGGGTGGGGTTTCCCCTCGGTTGCTGTGGGCGGGCGGCTAGAGGCGGGAGCTGGACCTGGGGGCGGGGGCGAGCTGGGGTCTTTGAGCTGCCAGGGTGGCCAGGGGCACACAGTAGCGGCCGCCGAGGAGCAAGCAGCACTGACAAGCAGAGGTACCCCCGCAACGGGCACCTTGCTGCATGGAGCTGGGCCGCTGAAAGCTGCTGACATCCCAGGGTCCTGGTTCCGAGGCTCAGCTGGCTTCTGTCTACTGTCAGCACCAGGACTGCCTGGGATTCTGAGCCATGGAGCGGTGCAGCCGCTGCCACCGCCTCCTACTGCTCCTACCTCTGGTGCTGGGTCTGAGTGCTGCCCCAGGATGGGCAGGTAAGAGGAGTCCTGCCTGGGTGTCAGTCAGCTGGAGGTTGTAGCATCTGCCTGGAAGGAACCTCTGATGCCTTGGAGTAGGAGCGTCTGAGCCTTAGGAAAGGGATTTGGGCACCAGGTTTAGATGAAGGGCACAACACTTTGGTTCCCTGAGCCAGTATAGGACCATCTCTTCCTCGAAATGACTGACGGAGGGCAGGTGATGCCAGCCAACAGGGACCACAGCCGAGAGCCTGAGTAGGCTGGTTTCCTTATTTGGGTCCTCAGAAGGACCTGAGATGGCCAAAGCCTGTTTTCTACAGGCTTCACTGATGTCGGTGGAGTGAATACCAGGGCTGATGGGTAAGGGAAACCGGGTGAACATCTGTAGGTTGGAGCCTAGAAGGCTAGGGAAGAAAGCAACAGCACTGTCCCATCCCCTTTGGGTCCCCCAACCCCTCCCTGTGCCCTGGATGCTGCCACGCGGCTGGCTCTAGGGAGCACAGGGGCTGGCTGCCAACAGGACGGCCACTGGACAGGCCGGGATCAGGTGTCTGAGGCCAGAGCCAACTCTTTGCATTCCTGCCCCTCCCCCTTCAGTCAGCGGGACTCCCATGGGACCCTGGTGTCCACCGACCCCATCTTTCCTTTTTTTTTTTTTTTTTTTTTTTACCCCCAGAATGGAAAGGCTCCAAGAAAAGATTTGATAACTGGGTCTAAGCAGGAAGGAACCAGTTCCTCTCTCCTGGAATATATATATGTGTGTGTATGTGTGTGTGTGTGTGTGTGTGTGTGTGTGTGTGTGTGGTGTGTATGTGTGTGTGTGTGTGCATGTGTGTGTATGTGTGTGTGCGTGTGTGTAGCTGATTTTGTATAGCTCTCCATTATTCATGTTTTCTCTGCTCAAGAGAGAGAATAAGCAGAACAACAGTGTGAAGGATTTAGATTAGGCCAGGAAAGCAGAAAGACGAAGTACATGGTGTTTACAGAGTCTAGGTAGGGGCTGACCAAGGTAACTGTCTCCTATTTGGGAACTGAGTGGATGGAGGAGGGACTCCAAGAAGATGGGTAACTAAGAAGTCCTGAGAGTATAGGACAGTGGGGGCTCAAAGGGATAGATGGAGTGGCAGTGGGTCTAAGACAGTGGGGTTAGTATGTGGCTTGAGGTGGGTGGGCCTGTGAGCACGGTGTGGAACTGTCCTCCATCGGGCTTTGGTGGAGGGTGGGGACCTCCGAAGTCTCCTTTGCCTGGGGTCTCTGTGAGTCTCTGTGTCTCTGTCTCCCTCACCATACTCTCTCAAAGCTGCCCTTGTGTGTCAGTGTTTGCGAAGCTGCCACACTTTGGGGCCAGGCTCTCAGGGGCGAGGGGTGGGGGAAGGTCGCGGTTTCCTCGGCTCCTGGACTCAAAGGGCCTTTTCTCTCCTGCCTGCCCCACCTCATCCACCCCACCCGGCTGGCTCTGCTCTCCTGACTGCCCTGGCCTCTGCCCCTCCCCACACTTCTACCAACACTTTGCAAGCACTCTCAGTGGGAGTTCTCCACTGTGGAAGTGTGGGAGTGAGCTTTCCCTTTCCATCCAGTTTGGGCCCAGGAAGCTGAAATCTAAGGAGACCTGGCTGATGGCCTGCGACTTGAGTCTGGATTCAGGTGGTGGGGGATGGCAGGGCAAGACTGAGGTTCCAGGTGTCGGGAGCTTGCCTGAGGTTTGGGCAAGAACTCTGATAGCATCTACAGATGTGTGGCTTGGGGCCCTGGACCTGCCCCTGGCCTGTGTGGAAGCTTCAGTTTCCCCTTCCCCCTCTCTGAACCCACTCGCCAAGTCTGAGGGCCAGGCTTCTGGCCACCTTACTCGTATAGTATATGCCCTTCCTTAGCTCAGGCAGAGTTGCCCCTGCCCCCACCTCAACCCAGTCTCTGTGGCAACTGGAAGATCTCCTACAGCCGCCTCTCTGCCTCCCCTGTGCCCAGGATGATCGATCATCCAGATGTTGTTTGTGCTAGAGACCAAGCAGATGCCAGGAAGCCAAAGACTGGGAGATACAGCAAGGGAGGGAGAGGGAGAGGGAGAAAGAGGGAAAGAGAAGGGTGAACGGTGTTGGGGAGATGGGCGAACTGAAGAGAGGGTGTGGGAGGGTCCAGCAGGTGCACAGTCGGCAGCAGGGGCAGAGGGCAGGGGAGACAGACTGAGAAGGGAATCAAAGTGAGATTAGCAGAGATTCCCAGCTGAAAGACCCAGATGGCGGGTCTGAGAGGCAGGTGCTGGGAGAAGGAGGGGAAAGAGCATGGAGTAGTTGCATGCCAGCCGGCTAGGTGCACCTCCCCTCTGAGTCACCTTGCCTCCCATCCATATAGGTCCCTTTAGGAGAATGTAAGGGAGATGGAGATCTGGGCGTTCCCCATTTAGACCTTCCTAGTGTTCTAACTCCCAACTCTAACCCCGACTCTCCCAGGTGCACCCTCTGTGGATGTGCTACGTGCCCTGAGGTTCCCCTCCCTTCCCGATGGTGTTCGGAAATCAAAAGGGGTCTGTCCAGCTGATGTGGCTTACCGTGTGGCACGACCTGCCCAGCTCAGCGCACCCACACGCCAGCTCTTCCCAGGTTTGGTCAGCAAGATGGAGGAGGTGGTGAGATGAGGTTTGGGATCTCTCCACCTCTCACTCTGTGTGTCTGTCTGTGTGTCTGTCTGTGTGTCTGTCTGTCTCTCTCTGGTACCAGGAGGCTTTCCCAAAGATTTCTCTCTGCTGACTGTTGTCCGGACCCGCCCTGGCCTCCAAGCTCCCCTCCTGACTCTATACAGTGCCCAGGGAGTCCAGCAACTGGGCCTGGAGCTCGGTCGTCCAGTCCACTTTCTCTATGAGGACCAGAGGGGACGGCCACAAGCCTCCGCTCAGCCCATCTTCCGAGGCCTGAGCCTTGCTGATGGCAAGTAAGTTCCACTTTGTCCCTTTGGCCTGCCTGACCCACACCCTCGGCGGAAAGTGACCCCACAGCTCCCTCACTTTAGAAACTGAAGACCTCTACTGGACCTTTGGGCACACTTGGCCACCTCCTGAACCTGTCACTTCTTGATCAGTGTCTGGGTCTCAGAGACAGTGTCTGGGAATTGGAATAAAAAGATACTCACTGGTACACTGGGAAAGTCACGTAACTTTTTTGACCCTCGGTTCCCATGTCTGTAAGACAAAGATCATCACATCTGACAGCCCAACTAGAAAATGCTTGCTGGCGTCCACGATGTATTGCTTGATTAGCGCCTGTACATATGCCCATGTATCACGTGTATGCTGGTATGCGTGCCAGATGGTGTCAGATCCCCAGGGACTAGAGTTACAGGGACTTGCGAACCATCATATAGGTGCTGGGATTTGAACCCAGACCCTCTGGAAAAGCAGCAAGTGCTCTTAACCCTTGAGCCATCTCTCCAGCCCCACAATTGTGATTCCCTTTTTAAAAAATAGATTTATTTATTTATTATATATGGGTATACTATAGCCTGTCTTCAGACACACCAGAAGAGGGCATCTGATCCCATTACAGATGGTTGCGAGCCACCATGTGGTTGCTGGGATTTGAACTCAGGACCTCTGGGAGAGCAGTCAGTGCTCTAACCACTGAGCCATCTCTCCAGCCCACCACTGTGATTCTTTTTTTTTTTTTTTTCTTTTTCTTTTTCTTTTTTTCGGAGCTGGGAACTGAACCCAGGGCCTTGCGCTTGCTAGGCAAGTGCTCTACCACTGAGCTAAATCTCCAACTCCACCACTGTGATTCTTAATCCCCTGGCCTTTGCTAAGTCTTTTACTTGCTGCGGCCCAGCCCTGCCAGCTCCCTGCTTTCACGAGTGAGTCACGTGACCTTCTCACACCACCTTTAGGTGGCACCATGTGGCTGTAGCTGTGAAGGGTCAGTCTGTCACTCTCATTGTGGACTGTAAGAAGCGAGTCACCCGGCCCCTTCCCCGAAGCGTGCATCCGGTGCTGGACACCCACGGGGTGGTGATCTTTGGTGCCCATGTCCTCGATGATGAAGTCTTTGAAGTAAGTACAACGGCAGTCTGAGGAGGGTGATGCTGTCCCCACATCTCGTGGCCGTGCTTCTGGCTCCAGACCCCAACCTTCCTAGGCTTAAGCCTTTGTTTTTCTTCCCAAGGTGTTTTGTTTGTTTGTTTGTTTGTTTTAAATTTCCATTTCTTACCTTCAGGGTCGACTTTCTCAGTGGACAGCAAGAGCCCCCCACCACCCACCATAGATATAACTGACAGCTATTCAGTCATCCACATGTCACCTGTTCACCAATCCCTCTATTCCCTCAACAAATTTACTTGTTCGTCCACATGGCTCGCTATCCAGTCACCCACAGACAACCTCTCATGTGTGCCTTCACCCTAGGTCCACCTAGCATGTCTATTTGCCAGACACCCGCCGACCGACCGACCTACGGATGCACGCACCGCCTTGCCTATTCATCCTCTTGCCTGAGCATCTACCAAGGCAGCTCTCTCCTCAGACCCTTAGGTTTATATTGACGGACTCGCCTGTCCTCCACCTGTGCAACCCATGCCTCCTTTGAGCCATCATCCATCCATCCACCCATCCATTCATCCACCATCTTTCTCTTGCACTTGAACCTCTATTGGCCCACCCACCTTCCCACCCCATCCATCCGTCCATCCATCCATCCATCCATCCATCCATCCACCCAACACCCACATAGCCAGCTACTGTTGTCTGAATACCAGGCCTCATTGGTGAAGGGAAACACGGCGCATTTGTGTGAACTCCCTGCTATCCCAGGGAGTTGGCTTTGAGGCGAGCCAGTGTGTAAGCACCGTGTGTGGATGCCAGGGATTACCACTGAGCTTCGGAAGGAGCCGGATTCTTCACCTCCAGAGGTCACCCATGGGGCCCCCCACCATCGCTGATGCTGTAAGGCCAAGCATCCAAGGCTGTACCTGTCTCTAGAAGCCACTGTGGAGAGGCCCATGTATGGCCACAGAGGCAGGGAGTGGAAGGCCTGCGTTCTAGATCTGGCCTGTCCCTCCAAGTGACCCTGGGCTCACCGCTGACTTTCTGAGATATGGGAGTCCTTACAGATGGGATGGAAAGGTTCCTGTCCTCCTCACTGTCCTCCATTGCTACGGAGATCCCTGTAGGGACTCATCATGACCTTCTCCCATGACACACAAAGCTATTCATTCAGTCATCCACACACCACCTGTTCACCACCGGATCTGTCCCTTCAGCCAGTTTCTCTGTTCTGCCACCACCCAGACACCTATTCACAGACACCCGCTCTCTGACCGACCTGTGGGTGCACGCACCCACCTGCTCGTCCGTGTGCTTGCCTGACCATCTACCCGGTCACCTCATCCTAGACCTTTCCCTCCACCTCTCCGAGCTCCCCCTTATCTCTCTGTCATTTTTCCCTCATCTCCACAGGGTGATGTTCAGGAACTCCTCATTGTCCCGGGCGTCCAAGCTGCCTATCAGTCTTGTGGACAGAAGGACCTGGAATGCGAGAGAGAACAGAGGGACGGGCCTCAGACTCAGAAGCCTCACAGGGCCCAGAGATCTCCAAAGAAGGAGCCAGCCAGACTTCATAAGCCACAGAACCAGGAGCCCCAGCAGCAGGTGAGGGAGTCGGGCAGACAGAAACTGCAGCCCTCGGGGAGGACACTGGGCTTCTCCAGGGCAGTCCGGTCCTCGTTGCCCGTCCTGTTAGGCTGCAGCTGTACCTCCCCTTCCCCATCATGCCCTCCTCCCAGGCCTCAGTCATCAGCCTTTTTATTTTCATTTAAAAATAAAAAGGAGAAGAAGAAGCAGCAGCCCTGGCAGGAGCTGCGCACCCTGCCTGTGTGGTGTCTTCTTCCTGTCTGCCTTGGGTTTTCCCTTCTCTTTCTTGAATTAAGAGATTGGGAGACAGTAGTGGGGCAGGTGAGCCCTGAGGAAAAGGGGACAGGTGAATGGAGCTGAAGCGTGGTACCATGGGGGTTGGAGAGGGTCGGGAGGGACTAGAGGTAGAGGGAATCTCAGGGAACAGAGTGTCTGTGGCTCACCAAGTGTCTCGGGGGTACAGTGGGAGGAGGGACTGAAGTCTGGGTTGGGGAGCCTGGGAGTTCGGGGTGACAGATGTGTTCTTGGGGCAGCCTGAAGACTGAAGGGTCAATCTCTTAATTGTATCTACTTCCATCCACGAGGGAAAACCCATTTCCTTTTTTCTCTCCTCCCCTGCCCCCTCTCTCCCCCCCTTGCTGACACCTCTGCTCTGTTCACAACTCTCATTCTTCAACCCTACACACCTTTTCCAACCTTTGTACCATCTCCTTATGCCCCCGACCCGAACCTCCCATCCTGTCTGTCCCCCTCCCTGCTCCCAGCCCACTGAATCTCTCTACTATGACTACGAACCCCCCTATTACGATGTGATGACTACAGAGACATCCCCTGATTACCAGGTAACCTCCAAGGTCCCCTTCACCTCCCCCCTTTCTCCTCTCAGCGCCCTCTGTGTTAAGCCCCCGTCATACCCAGCTTCTGGGACAGATACTAGACTGTGGAAGTTCACTTGCTCACTGCCTCCCCCCTCCCCCATTTCTCCACTGCAGCGTCCTCAGAGCTCCAACCACAGGGCTCCCCCTCCCCCTAGGGGGCGTCGGACCCCTTCCCGAAAGTCTAACCCTCCTGCCAAGAGGTCAGCAGCCAGGCAGGCACCCCCCTCACCAGCCCAGAGGCCCTCTCCAGCTGGAGGCTCTGGCAAAGCCCTCGGCCAGCCTCCCCCCTCCCGACACCCAGCTTCCTCCACTGCCAGGGCTCCTCCCAGGACCAGAGGCAGCGGTTATCGGCAGGTAGAACGGGGCATCCAGATCTCTGCCCCCAACTTATAGACACTGTCTTCCTCAAAGGGGCTGCAAGATCTGAGATTTCCCCCAACCCCCATCCCAGATCCTGCCTGTGGTGAGGATAGGTTGCAGCTTTGCCTTTTTCCCTGCTACTCTCTCACCTTCCTCCCCACTCCTTTCCTCCTTCCCTTGGGGCTAGTACCCCACCCCAGGTGAAGAGGAAGGAGTCCTGGAGTCCAGCCTCTTGCCATCTCTTGAAGAGGTAACTTCACCCCTAGCCTCATCCCAGCCAAGTCCCCTTACCCCCATAGCATCTTGACAGGCCATGCCTCCCTGGCCGGAGGGCTTTTTATATACCTACTTAAGACATTTCCGGTCACTCTAGACCTCTACCCGCTTGTCTTAAGTATGGCCGATTCTTCTGGAGTCATGGCGTCCTTGTTGCATTTTGACTGTAAGGTAGATTCTCCATGTTGGTGTTAAGTTAGCTCCTCCCTGCGCCACGGCAACATTCTCAGGTCCCTTTTCTGTCCAGCACTCTCACTTTCTTCTCTCTGTCTTTGGTGGTGGACTCCTCATCTGTCAGTATGTCTATGGACTGTCCTGTGTCCAGCCCTCCGGCCATCCCTCTTGTTCTCTACAGTTCCCTCGAACCATGCCCATTTCCAAACATCTACTTTGTGCTCGGTAGTCATTCTGTTTCCATTCAATCCCTCCCCTTTGATCCCTTGGGGGAGAAAACCACAGTCCCAGAGGCCCTCAGAATCCTTTGGGCTAGATATTATCAAACCCCGGGGCCCAGAGGACATCTGTTCTCAGAGCTAATGCCTCTATCTATCGTCCCTCCCTCCCGGTCCTTGGGAAGGAGCAGACAGATCTCCAGGTCCCCCCAACAGCTGACAGTTTCCAGGCAGAGGAATATGGGGAGGGAGGCACAGAGCCCCCAGCAGGGTTCTACGATTACACCTATGGCTATGGGGATGATTATCGTGAGGAGACCGAGCTTGGCCCTGCCCTCTCTGCGGAGACAGATCACACAGGAGCCGTAAGTGGAAGCAGCTCCTGGTCCATCCTTTGCCATCAGGAGGCGCTACGTGGATTGCTTCCTGTTTGATCCTTGTTGGCTGTGAGCTACTTCCTGTTTGATCCTTGTTGGCTGTGAGCTATTTCCTGTTTGATCCTTGTTGGCTGTGAGCTATTTCCTGTTTGATCCTTGTTGGCTGTGAGCTACTTCCTGTTTGATCCTTGTTGGCTGTGAGCTACTTCCTGTTTGGTCCTTGTTGACTGTGAGCTACTTCCTGTTGGTTTGTCACATTCCCTTCACATGAGATGTCTGTTGCTTGAGAAGATCACTTTCTGCTCTCTCTCTTTCTCCACGTCTTACCCCGTGGCTCCCTGTAGATCCTCTCTCTGTGGCAACTGGACTTTTTTTCAACCCTACCACACTTCCTTTCTTTTTTGGCCACTCCTTATCTAAATCAAGATGGATGTTATGAACCTGTTTGTCAGTAAACAGCTGCCTTGTGTCCGGCGCCCATCTGTCTCACTCATCTCTTGCTCAAAACAACTTTGTGTCCATGGTGATGCCAGAGTTCCTAGCTTCCCGTTTGACATTTTCCAACCTTTGTGGCCACATCTGGTCTGTGTCTCTCTGTCTTCTGAAGCCTTCATGTCCCTTTTGGTGACTGGGTGAGGCTGAACTAAAGGACTTTATGTTCTGATCTTCTTGATGTCTTGTGTCAGTTTTCTTTAGCAATAAGCCACTCATGGGTAATCAGAATTAGAAGGATATCCGTTGTGGACATAGATATTTATCTTTGTGTCCTCGCCTTGATGTCAGTGTTTTTCCTGGACCCTGCCTTTCATCGTCTTAATTCTCTTTGCAAGAGTCACTCCTTGTTTGTTTTTCTGGATTTCTTTTCTCTCTTGGTCACGGTAGCCATGTTGTTTTTTTGAAGGTCTACTTCCTGGATCCTTTTTTTTTTCTCTGCTGCTTCCTGTCTCTCTAAGCACTTCCTGTTTGGTCACTATGTTTTCTAGCCATCTTGGCCATGTTTCATTTTTCTTGGCTCTGGCATACGTCTTGCTTCCAAGTGGGTGTCCCTTTGTTTGTCTCCTCAGTGATTTTCCCAGGTCTTCAAACACCCTTGACTGTTGAACTGTTTCCCATTGGCTCTGCTCTGTCCTTCCCCTGCCTTGTTGTTACGGCTGTCCCCTTGCTGCTGCTGCTGCCTAACGCTGTGCCCTGCCCATCCCTTATGGCCACCCTTGCTGTCGCCTTGTGCTGCTTTCTGAATGTTTGGGGTTGAACTGGGGTTTGGGGTTGAACTGATCATGCCTAACTGGCCAAGGTAGGGGTGGAGGGGAGGATTCTGAAGGTCTTCGTTGAGGGGAGTTGGAGTGGTAGCAAATGACCTTCATCCTCTCTGTCTGGCCTAGAGCTCAAGAGTGAGAATTGGGGTAGAAGAGTGGGTAGGGGAGACTGGTCAATTTAAGGGGAGGGGGTTAAGGGAGGAGAAGGGAGGCAAATAACTCTCGCTGGGAAGGGAGCTAGGGGATTATGGGAGTTACTTCTAAGGTTTAGGTAACTGACCTCAAGAGCTGTATTTTTCAAAAATCCAGTTGGGAAGCTTGAATTTGGGGTATCAGTGACAACAGCTTTCTAAATCTCCTTTATGTGTGTGTTTCGCCTACACACATGCACGCATAGGTATATGTTTATATATATATGTACACCACATGCATACTTGATGCCTATGGAGGTCAGATGATCAGGGTGTTGGATCCTCTAGAATTGGAGTTACAGATGGTGTAAGCCACCACGTGGGAACAAGTCTGGGCCCTTTGCAAGAACAAGTGCTCTTAAGTGCTAAGCCATCTTTCCAGCCCCTCTGGGCACTTTTAACTTGTAAGCCCCTTACATTAGATAAACTTCTATACATCAGGGCACACACACTCTGATTTTCTGGAGATAAACCCATGGCTTTTAAAATCAGATTCTCATCCGGTCCCCTGCCTTACACCCAAGAAATAAACCTACCCAGTACATGACAAGTGGGGTAAGGATGGAGAAGTAGCTAAGAATTCCTGGGGTCAGAAGGAGCCTTTGGTAGCAGGGTGGGGGCCCCCATAAGAGGAATGCTGACGTTTGGAATCCCTAAAGGGGTGAGGCACTCAGGGCGGCAGCATATGCTCGCTTTGGTGGAGCAGGGTCCAGGGCTTAGAGTTTGGAGGTAGTGGGCAGGCAGTCCTGCGAGTAAGGACGGGCGTTGGGGTGGGACAATCCTGGTGTCCTGGCTGCTCATGGGCCCCACTGGGGGTTACATGTGTGTCTCCCTCAGGTTGCCCACGGACCCCGGGGGCTAAAGGGAGAGAAGGGAGAGCCTGCAGTGCTGGAGCCTGTAAGTCACACCGCTCACAGATCCGAGGGAGGTGGACAGAAGGAGGAAATAATGGGGTAGGTGCTGGCCCCGTGGCCTCTAACTTTGGATGTCGGACTCCACAGGGTATGTTTGTAGAGGGACCTCCAGGCCCAGAAGGCCCAGCGGTGAGTAGATTCTGTTAGCCCTTTCTATGGTTAGAGACGTTTCCTGCAGGCACTTTTGTGACTTGCCTAGGTACATCCAGGTCTGCGCTCTAAAGAGCCCTTCCGAACCCAAGCTCCAGATTCCCACACCTCTGCTGCAGAAACCCCAGCCACGTATGTGCCCTGCCTCCTGTCTCACATGCGCATCTGACTTTCCTTCTTTTGTCCCTCAGGGGTTAGCTGGACCCCCTGGCATCCAGGGGAACCCAGGCCCAGTTGGAGACCCTGGCGAGAGGGTGAGTGAGTGCTTTGGGGGGTTGGGTAGCCTCAGAGGAGCCACTTGTATCCCTGGGGTACTTGCTGTGGGCAATCCCTTATCAATCGGCTAACTAGAGACTTGATTGTGTTCCCCATAGCCTCCTCCATCTTTCTCCACAGGGTAGAGCATTCAGCAGGGATCTAGAGATGTCTGTGTTGGGAAGGATCTCAAAATGATGTCACATCCCTAACATGCTCTGGTTCCCGCTTATTCTTATTCTTTCTCACGCAGGGCCCCCCTGGCCGGGCAGGGCTCCCTGGATCAGACGGACCTCCTGGTCCTCCTGGTACATCTCTGATGCTCCCAGTGAGTTATCTTCTGGTCTTTGAAATGGGCTCGGGGTAGGGGGTAGAGAAGAACTAGCGGAGAAGGCTGTGGAGGGAAAGCTGGGCACCACAGTGCATACCTGAAGTCTCAGGGCATGGACCGTGACCGCGGGAGGAGCTGGAGCGGTGGATCTTTTGGGGTTGGGAAGAGTACAGTCTCTTTAGACCCGGGACCAAACATGGGTCCTCTAAGACAAGGCCGAAAGATCTCACGTTTCAGGGGATGAAGAACCAGAGGAAGGTCTCAAAGAGGCTACACTGGGGAGAAGGGTGAGAGTCTAGAAGCCTCTGAGTGCCCATCCGGAGCCAGGGCACACCTGAGACGCTGCGTGGCATCTCTGGCTCGGAGGGCACTTGGGTGTTCTGGAGGGGGAGCTTGAATCTTCTGTTGTCCCTCAGTTCCGGTTTGGCAGCAGTGGTGGTGACAAGGGCCCCGTGGTGGCAGCCCAGGAGGCCCAGGCCCAGGCAATTCTGCAGCAGGCACGGGTGAGCGGGGGCAGGGGGCAGGGGTGCGGTCCTGGTAGAGGGAGGAATGTGGTGGAAAGGGAAGATGCTTGCTTAGGAAGGGCTCCGTGAAGACTGGTGTGGAAAGAGGGTGGGTTTCTTAGGCTGAGGGGAGATGGGGGAGAGTGAAGCTCACAGGGTGAAGATTAGACAGAGGACGGGCAGACCTGGGTTGTGCTGGGGTTCTCTCACATGGCCTCCTCTTGCCCCTTCTGTCTCTCCCGTCTTCTAGCTGGCCCTCCGTGGGCCCCCTGGCCCCATGGGATACACGGGCCGTCCTGGACCGTTGGTGAGTGACTCGGATGTTAAAGTGGTGTCCCTATTTGTGTGCACAGATGTAGCTAGTTCTGTAAAAGGACCAGGTGGGAAGTTGTCTTGCTTCTTTGGTGGGGAGACATGGCGGGGGCTGAGATCCTGTTGGCTGTGTCCCTCCATGAGGCCATCTTCTCTCTCATAGGGTCAGCCTGGGAGCCCTGGCTTGAAGGGAGAATCTGGAGACCTGGGCCCACAGGTGACAACCCCCACATCTAGTGTTCAGCCTAGTGTTCCTCCTCTGTGCCCGTTAACCGTTCCTGTCTCTCCCCTCACTAGGGCCCCAGAGGACCTCAGGGCCTCACAGGTCCTCCTGGCAAGGCTGGGCGAAGGGTGAGTCCTCTGGAGATGGAGCTGGGAGGAGAGGGGACTGTCATGTCCTTTCTTGCTCTCACGCTTGCTTTGCACCCCCCAGGGCCGAGCAGGTGCTGATGGAGCCCGTGGGATGCCCGGAGAACCTGGCGTGAAGGTAACTTCCTGTGACGCCTAGATCTGCCTAGCCTGCCCCACCAGGGCTTGCCAGTTTCTCATGGGACACAGTCCCTCCTCATTCAGGACAGAGTAGGAAGGGATGGGGCAGGGCTGGACCCTCGGTTTGATTTTCCCTCTTCTTCCTAGGGTGACCGAGGCTTTGACGGACTGCCTGGGCTACCTGGTGAAAAGGGACAAAGGGTGAGTGTGAAGGGAGCCGGCTGTAGTTATGGGGACAGACCTCTAGAGGGAAAGTTGGGACCTCAGAGTAAGTCAAGGAGGCTAGGAGCTCAGGGAAGGGATCAGTATTCGCCCCCACGAGGGACCTGAGGTCCCCTTTCACTTTTCCCTCGTTTCCAGGGTGACACAGGTGCTCAGGGCCTTCCTGGGCCTCCCGGTGAGGACGGAGAGAGGGTAAGTGCCTTAGTCAAGGTGGGGACTGGACTCAGGAGAACTCTAGAAGGCCAGGTTGGTTCATTCAGTGTGCCTTCCTTCTCCAGGGTGACGATGGAGAGATTGGGCCCCGCGGGCTGCCTGGAGAGTCAGTGAGTGTCTGGGATGCTCCGGGAGGCCACAGGGAGCAATGGGCATAAAAGGGGACACATTTCCCTGTCGCCTGCTGATGTTGTCCCTGTCATCTCTGAATGCAGGGACCTAGAGGACTCCTTGGCCCTAAAGGCCCTCCTGGTATTCCTGGGCCCCCGGTAAGTGACACCCCGGCTTCCAGCCTCGACCTCACCCCTGATCTCTCCAACTCCCCATCCTTCTTGATATTTTCTTTCTTCCTCCCCTGTCTATGAGTGTTTCCACTCCTGGACTCCACCTATTTCTGCTCTAGCTCCCCCCAAGAAGCACTTGGTGGCTCGTACAGTGCAGTGCACCAGGGCTCTGGCTGTAGTCAAACACAACAAGAATTCTCAAGGAAGGGGTTGGGGATTTAGCTCAGTGGTAGAGCGCTTGCCTAGGAAGCGCAAGGCCCTGGGTTCGGTCCCCAGCTCCGAAAAAAAGAACCAAAAAAAAAAAAAAAAAAGAATTCTCAAGGAAAACAAGCCCTCAAACCCTCAGACCCACACCCTGCAGGTCCGCGCTGGCCATGCCAGTCTGGGTTTGAGATGAATGCACGGTCTGATCGAGCGTCTGCTGTCCACCCTCTGGGATGACCAGGCTTCCCAGAAACCACAGTGCTCCTGGCCTGGCCCCAGCTTCCAGCCTGCTTACCCTGTCTTGTGTTTCAGGGAGTCCGAGGCATGGATGGTCCCCATGGCCCCAAAGGGAGCTTGGTGAGTGATTGTCATAGAGAACCCGCCCCTTTCCCCCTGCAGGTCCCTACCCAGTGATTGGCATAGAGAACCTGCTCCTCCCCTTACAGGTCCCTACCCAGTGATTGGCATAGAGAACCTGCTCCTCCCCTTACAGGTCCCTACCCAGTGATTGGCATAGAGAACCCGCCCCTTTCCCCCTGCAGGTCCCTACCCAGTGATTGGCATAGAGAACCTGATCCTCCCCTTACAGGTCCCTACCCAGTGATTGGCATAGAGAACCTGCTCCTCCCCTTACAGGTCCCTACCCAGTGATTGGCATAGAGAACCCGCCCCTTTCCCCCTGCAGGTCCCTACCCAGTGATTGGCATAGAGAACCTGATCCTCCCCTTACAGGTCCCTACCCAGTGATTGGGATAGAGAACCCACCCCTTTCCCCCTGCAGGTCCCTACCCAGTCTTGTTGGCTGCCATTATGAACCCCTTCCTGTTTGTTTCCTGCCCTGTCCTCTTGACCACCCTTGAGGCTTTCCATCTTCTCTGTTTTGTCACCATCTTCCGACCCCTGCCTGACCCTTGCTTGACCCCAGCCTGACCCCTGCCTGGGCCTGGTCTGGCCCTCTCTGGCTGCTTGTTTCTAGGGACCTCAAGGAGAGCCAGGGCCTCCCGGACAACAGGGCACTCCTGGAACTCAGGTGAGTGGTCCTGCCTACCCATCTTCCCAAACTTAGTGATGCCATGTAGGCCTTGTACAGGTCACAGTCTGGGTGGGGACAGGGCATCAGGCCCTCCTGCTCTTACTGAGGACTTAGAGAACGGCTCAGCCTTGAGGCTCCCATGACTTCTCTTTCTCCACATGCAGGGCCTCCCCGGACCTCAGGGTGCCATTGGACCTCATGGAGAGAAGGTGGGCAACTGACTCTCAGGGCATCAGGGTCTAGGGGTGGGTGAGGAGCGTGTCCCTCTCCCCTGGGACTTTCGCCGTGGAGAACTAATTCTTCTAGTGAGCATGCCCTTCCTCTTGCAGGGCCCTCGTGGGAAACCAGGCCTCCCTGGCATGCCGGGATCAGATGGACTCCCGGTGAGTGGTCCTTACCTCTCTTCTCCCCAGCATGCATCTGCGAGCTCCATCAGCGGCCATTGTTTATCCAGTGTGTACCTTTTGCTGGAAGGTGGCTGGAAGGTCACTCAGGGCAGCTGGAAGGTCACTCAGGATGGCTATGAGGTCACTCGGAGTGTGAGCTGTAAAGTCACTCATGGGGACCACCATGAGGTCGCTCAGGGCGGCTGTAAGGTCACTCAGGATGAGGTCACCCATGGGGCTGCCGAGGTTCTTGCTGTGTTGGCTGACAGGCAGTTTTGACTGCAGAGACTCCTGGGAAGTTGACAAGGCCCAGCAGTCCCATTCTCCCATTCTCTGCCTCCTCCTTGCAGGGCCACCCAGGGAAGGAAGGACCCCCTGGAACCAAAGGGAACCAGGTGAGACCCTGCATACTTATTTCCCCTCTGAGGGTGTCTTCTGACTGGGGAGGGGGTGCTGAAGTCCTTGGGATTCCCCCGAGTCCTGTGACCCCCAACATCCAGTGTGGTCTCCATTTCTCCCTCCGCTGAGGCCCTCACGGCGACATCTCGAGGCCCTTCCTGAGTCCCTCTTTCTTCCTGCAGGGCCCCTCCGGACCTCAGGGTCCTTTAGGATACCCAGGCCCTCGAGGCGTCAAGGTAACTTGTCTACCGGGGAAGAAGATAGGGGAGCTCAGTATGCTAACCCAGCCGGTCTCTCCATCTACCTATACCCTCACTCAATTCTAGGGCGTGGATGGGATTCGGGGCCTGAAGGGCCACAAGGGTGAAAAGGTAAGCTGTGTGCACTTGGCTTCTCTACCTGCCTTCCTTTCCCTCAGTGCTCCCTCTGCCCTCCTCTCCCTTCGTGCTCCCTCTGCCCTTCTCTCCCTTAGTGCTCCTCCTGCCCTCCTCTCCCTCAGTGCTCCCCCTGCCCTCCTCTCCCTTAGTGCTCCTTCTGCCCTCCTCTCCCTCAGTGCTCCCCCTGCCCTCCTCTCCCTAAGTGCTCCCCCATGCCCTCCTCTCCCTCAGTGCTCCCCATGCCCTCCTCTCCCTAAGTGCTCCCTCTGCCCTCCTCTCCCTCAGTGCTCCCCCTGCCCTCCTCTCCCTAAGTGCTCCCCCATGCCCTCCTCTCCCTCAGTGCTCCCTATGCCCTCCTCTCTCCCTCAGTGCTCCCCAGGCCCTCCTCTCTCCCTCAGTGTTCCCCCTGCCCCTTCTCTCCCTCAGTGCTCCCTCTGCCCTTCTCTCGCTCAGTGTTCCTCCTGCCCTCCTCTCCCTCAGTGTTCCCTCTCCCTCCTCTTCCTCAATGTTCCCCCCTGCCCTCCTCTCCCTTAGTGCTCCCCTGCCCTCTCAACTTCGAAATCCACCCCTTACCCATGTCCCCTGACCCTCCCTCTCCCCCCTTTACCTTCTGTGGTGCCCGCTAACCTCTGTCTTTCCCAGGGTGAGGACGGCTTTCCTGGGTTCAAAGGTGACATAGGTGTGAAAGGAGACAGGGTGAGTAGACATCTGTCTATCTGTCCCCACCTGACTCTCCAGCTCCTGTCCTCCCCCTCCACTGCCCTGCCCCCTTTAGAGCTGGGCCCCAGGGAGATGCAGCCACAGCCGGCCACACTGGTCCCTCCAGTCACTGTCTTTGCCATCCTGCCGTGTCTTCTCAGACACCCACCAACCCCAGCCAGCCTTGCTGGTGCCTGCCTCTCCTGAGGGCCTAGCCCTGTCCCTGACACTCACCGCCCCACTTTCTCCCAGGGCGAGGTTGGAGTCCCTGGTTCCAGGGGAGAAGATGGCCCCGAAGGGCCGAAAGGGCGCACTGGACCTACCGGAGACCCCGGGCCCACGGGGCTCATGGGCGAGAAGGTGATGGCGTGAAGCAGATGGGGAGGGTGCCTTGGTCACTGGGGCAGGTTGGACATGGGGTGCCAACTAGAAGTTGGTGGCACCTTCAAGGATAGCTGTGAGTTAACTGTGCCTCTCTGTGCACGGTATCTGCTGGGTGCCAGCTACTTGAGGTGGGTGCATGGGAAGGCAAGAAAAATTATTGGTATGGTAGGCACAGGGAGGACATGGGGGTGCGAGCTGGGGTGAGAACGTGGGGAGGGGAATTGAGGAAGAAGAGGGGGCGTGGCCCTGTCCTGTCAGTGCCACGGGTAGCCCCATGACAGTCAGCTTCCTAGATGAAGCTTGTGGGGGGTCATTAGGATGGCTATGAACCCCGATGAAGGGCAGAGCCTGGGTTATGAGATGCAGAACCTTGTTCCCTACAACTCTGCGTCCTCCTGGGCACGATGGAGCACTAGGAGGGGAGTGTCTCAGAGAGGATCTGGGCTGGTGCTCCCCCTCAGGGAGGGGAGAGGCCTGTGAAAGAGGTCTGGCTGGGTAGTATAGCAGTGGGTGCTGGGGGGAGGTGGACCTGGAGGCTTCTGTGGGGAGTATTGCTGCTAGATGCCTGTGGATCCCATCTTGCCTAATTGCATTCTGTCCTTCCACAGGGCAAGCTAGGTGTTCCTGGTCTGCCTGGCTACCCCGGACGCCAGGGTCCCAAGGTGCTGTGATGCCTCATTTCTGTCCCTTCTCCTTGCCCCTTCTTTGACCTCTGACCCCAGGAGCCCCATGCCAGTGGGGTTCCCTAGAGAGGTCTTAGCTGACTGACTCCCACTGTGTGGGGGAAACAGAGGCCTGTGGGGTGGTAGGGCTCGTCCTCAGGCAACCTGATCGCTGGCACGGCCCAGGCAGCACCATTGTTGCTCTGATGGCCTTTCTTCACCCACTTTGGCCTTTCCTAGGCGCCTGACCCCTGACCTCCTCTTTTTCC
This sequence comes from Rattus norvegicus, assembly GCF_021556685.1. Classification (NCBI taxonomy): domain Eukaryota; kingdom Metazoa; phylum Chordata; class Mammalia; order Rodentia; family Muridae; genus Rattus; species Rattus norvegicus. Next base: position 5,619,913 of record NC_141553.1, on the reverse strand, counting down.
ATTCTCTTCAGGGATCTCTGGGTTTTCCTGGTTTTCCTGGAGCCAGTGGAGAGAAGGGAGCTCGGGTAAGAGCGGGGAGGATGCATATCCGGGAGGAGCTGGAGGGGGCTGGAGGGGCCACTGTGGGAGTCTTGCCTTACATAATGCCTGCTTGACTTTTTTCTCACCAGGGCCTGTCTGGGAAATCAGGACCTCGGGGAGAACGGGGCCCCACGGTGAGTGCTGTGGGCAGACACCCGTTACAAAGTGGCTCAAGGTCAAAGAGGCGGGCTGGGCAGCAGCTCAGTTGGTAAGAGCACTGCAGTGTGCACAAGGCCTGGGTTCAGTCCCAGCACTGCAGTGTGTACAAGGCCTGGGTTCAATCCCAGCACTGCAGGGTGCACAAGGCCTGGGTTCAGTCCCAGCACTGCAGTGTGTACAAGGCCTGGGTTCAATCCCAGCACTGCAGTGTGTACAAGGCCTGGGTTCAATCCCAGCACTGCAGGGTGCACAAGGCCTGGGTTCAGTCCCAGCACTGCAGTGTGCACAAGGCCTGGGTTCAGTCCCAGCACTGCAGTGTGCACAAGGCCTCGGTTCAGTCCCAGCACTGCAGTGTGCACAAGGCCTGGGTTCAGTCCCAGCACTGCAGTGTGCACAAGGCCTGGGTTCAATCCCAGCACTGCAGTGTGCACAAGGCCTGGGTTCAATCCCAGCACTGCAGTGTGCAAAAGGCCTGGGTTCAGTCCCAGCACTGCAGGGTGCACAAGGCCTGGGTTCAATCCCAGCACTGCATTGTTTGTCCAAGTCATGGGTTCAATCCCAGCACTGCACTGTGTGTCCAAGTCATGGGTTCAATCCCAGCACTGCACTGTTTGTCCAAGCTCTGGGTTCAATCCCAGCACTGCATCCATTGAGTGTAGCAGGCTCAGGTAGAAGCAAGAAGATCAAATGTGGTGTTGGGGATTTAGCTCAGTGGTAGAGCGCTTGCCTAGCAAGCACAAGGCCCTGGGTTCGGTCCCCAGCTCCGAAAAAAAGAACCAAAAAAAAAAAAAAAAAGAAGATCAAATGTCCAAGGCTACCTCAGCAACACTGTGAACTCCTCAAGACTCAAGGATGTTTCTAACATCCCCCTTCTGTCTACCTAGGGTCCAAGGGGTCAGCGGGGACCTCGAGGTGCCACTGGGAAGTCTGGAGCTAAGGTGAGTGGACTTTGCAAGGCTGTGTCTGTCTCCTGATGCTGAGCCTCCACAGCCTTCCACACTCCTCTTCCTCGGGGGTGCCTGATAAACACACGTCTCACTCCCTGACTTCTCTTCCTCACAGGGAACATCAGGTGGTGATGGTCCTCACGGGCCGCCCGGAGAGAGGGTGAGTGTGGCTTAAGTGCTCTCCCTGTTCTCCGTGTTCCCTGGGGAAGAAGTGTGTGCTCCTCTATCAAGAGCCTGCCCCCCACTCATCCCTTCTCTGTCTCTAGGGTCTTCCTGGACCGCAAGGCCCCAATGGATTCCCTGGCCCCAAAGGCCCTCCGGTAAGGTGACCCAAGGTGGCCCGCATCGCTTCCTTCTCCCTCATTCTTCTTCCGCATCAAGAGTCCCTCTGACCCCAAACCTTCCTTCCAGGGCCCCGCAGGGAAAGACGGGCTGCCGGGACACCCAGGCCAGAGAGGAGAAGTGGTGAGTGATTCCAGGGGTGTGGGGTGAGGAGGGGCTTGGGTCCTGCTGAGCCAGCTGCCCTGGTGCTGGGCTTCCTCTTGTCACCCACCCCTGTCCTGTCTGGCTGTCCCCTCAGGGATTCCAAGGGAAGACCGGCCCCCCAGGCCCGCCCGGAGTGGTGGGACCTCAGGTATGTTTCCCCGCAGGGGAGAATGCACCCCAGACTGGAGTTAGGCCCCCCTCTGCCAGTAACTCAGCTCTGACTGTTTGCCTGGGCAGAGACCCCACATTTTAGCTCTTTCCTGGGTGTCTCTCTCTCTCTCTCTCTCTCTCTCTCTCTCTCTCTCTCTCTCTCTCTCTGAGAAGTTTCCTGGCTGTGGCACAAGGTGGCGGGGTCACTCCACACTGGGGAGTAAGCCCCAGTGGCATCCAGGAGAGCATCAACAATTTTGGCTTTTGGGCAAGACTAAGGGGCCCTAGATTGGCACGTTGGGGGATGCAGAGTTGGGGGGTCTCAGGGCAGACGGAACTGAGTTCAGACTGTACGCTTCCCAGGGAGCAGCTGGGGAAAGCGGCCCCATGGGGGAGAGAGGTCACCCTGGCCCCCCAGGACCTCCTGGAGAGCAAGGGCTGCCCGGAACTGCTGGAAAAGATGGGACCAAGGTCAGTGAGGCTGGCAGGGAGGAGTTGGGGGTGGGCTGCACAGGGTGGGCCAGCGTGGCTCGGGGGGCCAGGGTCTCTGCTCAAATTATGGCTTATCACCCCTCCTTTCATTTCAGGGTGACCCCGGGCCCCCCGGGGCCCCAGGGAAGGATGGCCCCGCTGGTCTGAGAGGCTTCCCAGGAGAGCGAGGCCTCCCGGGCACTGCTGTGAGTATAACCCTGAAAGCCTATGGATACAGCTCACTATCGGATCCCCTTGATATGACACCCCGCTTTCTCTCACTGAGCCTACATCTTCCCAAAGCCCACACTTCCCGTGTCTTCTGGGGGCCCATGCCTGTGAAGTCTCACTCACCCCTCACCCTAAATCTGGTTCCTAGGGCGGACCTGGCTTGAAGGGAAATGAAGGCCCAGCTGGCCCTCCTGGCCCTGCAGTAAGTCTGGGGCTCTTGAGAGGCAGGCGCTGGGCGGGAACCAGAAAAGGGGATGTGAGGGAAGATTCGGGCAGGTTGTGGCAGGGGCCGTGGGCCTAGGCATGAGGACATTTGGGGTGAGTCGGGGTCCATTCGACTTCCTGTTGTCCTGAGATCTATGGTCAGGGGTCCTGGGGTCCCCTGCCGGGAGGGTCTGAGTCCATCTCTCCCTCAGGGCTCTCCTGGCGAGCGAGGTGCAGCAGGATCAGGGGGCCCCATTGGTCCCCCTGGACGTCCAGGCCCACAGGGTCCCCCTGGGGCAGCAGGAGAGAAAGGCGTGCCGGTGAGCCTGGGAGCTGTGAGCTGAGGGGTGGTGGCTCCCGAGGTGTTTTGTGGGGTGGGGGGCTTGAAGGCTGCGTCCCAGCCATAACCTCTCCCATTGCCTTGTGCAGGGTGAGAAAGGCCCTATTGGTCCCACGGGTCGTGACGGGGTGCAGGGCCCTGTGGGGCTTCCTGGTCCCGCGGGACCCCCAGGCGTGGCAGGAGAGGATGGAGACAAGGTGAGGGGACCCAAACCCACAGATGTGTCCGGTGCTGACCTCCTGACCTCTGTCTAATTTGCATATCTCCTAACTCATCTACCTCATCGCCTTCCCCTGCAGGGTGAGGTGGGCGACCCTGGGCAGAAGGGAACCAAAGGAAACAAGGGTGAGCATGTAAGTGTCTATGACCCTGACCCTTGATCTCCTGGCCTTTAACCTCCCCCTCCCTTGTGCTCACTGCCCTGCCCCACCCCCACCCACCCCGGCATTTCTGACTTCTCTTTTCTTCCTAGGGCCCTCCTGGCCCTCCTGGTCCCATCGGTCCTGTGGGGCAGCCTGGAGCTGCGGTGAGTGTCTCTGGGTTTCCACAGAGCCCCAGCCCTGCGGGTTTATAGCTGGAGGACGGCCAACCCCTGACCTACCACTGCACCCTTGTCCCTGCTCCAGGGAGCCGACGGCGAGCCCGGAGCCCGCGGACCCCAGGGACACTTTGGAGCCAAAGGTGACGAAGGAACAAGAGGGTTCAATGGGCCCCCTGGACCCATCGGCCTACAGGTGAGCAGGGCTGGGTACAGGGCCTGAGAGGTGGGGCTCAGGGTGAGCCTATGAGGGGGGAACAGAGGACCAGCTGTGGCTGCAGGGAGAGGGACAAGGGCTGATCACCTGGGTCTCTGCTTCCTGTTCCTGCCCAGGGCCTGCCAGGACCTTTTGGGGAAAAGGGAGAAACAGGAGACGTGGGGCCTATGGTGAGTGTGACCCTCTCCTGCCCAAGCCCCCGGCCACCCAGTCATTCCCCAACTTGCCGCTCCACTGCAGACCTCCCAGACCTCACCATCTGCCCATCTCTGCTCACCCACCCTGCTCACCCTTAGCCCCTCCTCTCCCTCCCTTCCCCGTCCTGATGCATTCGTGCCCCACCCATACAGGGACCCCCTGGCCCCCCAGGACCTCGAGGCCCTGCTGGACCCAATGGTGCTGATGTGAGTCAATGCATCCTCTTCCCTACCTGCTGTGCTCTCAGCCAGGCCTCCGCACCCCCGAATAATGACTCTTTTTCCTCTTCCAGGGCCCACAAGGTCCCCCTGGAGGTGTCGGAAACTTGGGTCCCCCTGGAGAGAAGGTAACTAGAGAGGGGTGAAGGTTCCAGTCTTGAAGGGGTGAGGGTTAGATTTTTGCCTGTTCTTGGCTGAGATGTGGGACCATCAGGATTCAGGAGGAAACTCGGACACTCATCTGTTTGTAGGGTGAACCAGGGGAGTCGGGGTCTCCAGGAGTCCAGGGTGAGCCGGGCGTCAAGGTAAGTGACAACTCTGAGGCCTTGCTCTCTAACCCCATTGTCCTTCTCTGTCTCGTTCTGGGATCTCTCCTTGCTGATGGAGCCAAGCCACCATTTCCTCGAAGGGAGGAGGGGTCAGGACTCCCTCTTGGCCTGACTCTGACTGTCCCTTTGTCATTAAGTGACTGAGGGGTGGCTGAGGCTGCCTGGAGAGTGGGGACCAGCTCTTTGACATCAAGACCCCTCCACTCGCTCTGCAGGGTCCACGTGGAGAGCGTGGTGAGAAAGGAGAGTCTGGGCAGGCAGGAGAGGCTGGACCACCAGGGCCCAAAGGCCCTACAGGCGATGACGGCCCCAAGGGGAACCCTGTGAGTTTGGGGGCTAAAGGGGGAGCTCTGGGAATGGGAGACCCTGGAATACTGGGGTTTGTGGGCATCGGCACTGTAGGACATGGGGGCCCAAGGATGGGGTGATGGCTGGGAGGGAGGTTGTGGAAGTGTGGTCTCCTGGGGCAGAGTGCGGGGGAAGTGAGGGATGAGGCAGGGAAGAGGGGTGCAGGAGATCCTCTTCCAAATGTGAGGAGGAGAGTGTGCATGTGTCCGTGGGCCCTTAGGGAGCTGGGGTGCTGACTTTGTTCTCCCTCTGGATTAGGGTCCCGTTGGCTTTCCTGGGGACCCTGGCCCCCCCGGAGAAGCTGGCCCAAGGGTAAGTCTTATCCAGGGAGGGGGAGAGGTTAAGATGGTGGTGCTTCGTCGGTCTGCCTCTGTGTGGTAGGTGGGCCTGGGTCTCGAGGAGCCAGGGTTCGGCAGGGTGACTCTGCAGATGGCAGGAGCAGATCCTCGCTGGGGACCCTCCTCTGACTTTCTCTCACTCCTTCAGGGCCAGGATGGTGCTAAGGGAAGCCAAGGCGAGGATGGCGAGCCGGGACAGCCTGTGAGTGAGCAGCAGCCCCTCTCTTCCCCTGTACCTGCTCCCAGAGGTCTCTTGACTGAGGCCTACTCACTCTCTTCATGCCTTCCCTCCCTAGGGATCTCCCGGCCCCACCGGGGAGAACGGGCCCCCTGGACCTCTTGGAAAGCGGGTAGGTTGATCCAGCTGCCCGTCCGTGGGTTGGGTGGGCAGAGGTGAGGCAGGTGATGGCAGGGAGCTGCTGGTGTCTGGTTATCTTTGGCTGGGGTGTGGTATACGTAGCCGGCCATCTTTGCTGTGGTTGGCACCTTGGGTGTTTTTGTCCCCGGGCTTTGATCTGGGTTAACTTACTATCAAGGTAGACTCAAGATGCGGGGCCCAAGCTCTTAGTTTGCGGAGCAAGCAGTGGGATGGGGGAAAGTGGCCCAGTGCCTCTTCACCACAGGCAGTGAGGTTCTGTTTAAACAGTGGGTGTGTTCGCTCCTGTCCTCACCATCTGTCAATGGTCCTCTGTGTGTGTGTCCATATGTGTGCATGTTTGTGTGTGCATAAGCATGTGCATGTGTATGCATGCTTGTGTGTGTGCGTGCATAAGTGTGTGCATAAGCGTGTGTGTACATGTGTGTGCATGCTTCTGTGTGCACATGCGTGTACATAAGTGGGTGTGCGTGTGTATGCATGCACGTGTGTGTGCAAGGATGGGAGGGGGCTGAGTTGAGTTGGGCTGGCTACCATCTTATCATCCCCTCCCTCCCCTCTCTTCTTCAGGGACCCGCTGGCACTCCTGGTCCGGAGGGACGACAAGGAGAGAAGGGAGCCAAGGTGACGGAGAGGCCACCCTGGGTGCTGGGACTTAGCCCACATCCTCCCCAGATGTCTTCCCGATGCCCACCTCTTCTGTGTTGAGCCCTCTGCCCATGCTTCTGAGCCCCAACCTTTCCACCTTATACCTCCTCTGCCTTTGAGGACAAGTTCTTTCTGTGTGTTTCAGGGGGACCCTGGTGCTGTGGGGGCCCCAGGAAAGACGGGCCCTGTGGGCCCTGCAGGCCCAGCAGGGAAGCCTGGCCCCGATGGTCTTCGAGGGCTCCCTGGCTCAGTGGTGAGTTGCAGTGTGAAGGATCTGGGAGGAGGGTGCCAGCCATGGGCGGTGTGTAATGTAGCGACAATCCTCACGACCCCGGGGTGTTCTTTCTAACCTATAGGGTCAGCAAGGCCGCCCTGGAGCCACAGGCCAGGCTGGGCCCCCAGGTCCTGTGGTAAGTGACTGGCTATGTGGGTGGGTGGGTGGGTCCCCCAGACTGGCTAGAGTGAGGGAGGGAATAGAAGGTGAACTTGGATCCACCTCTGAAGGAGAGTGGCTTCCTGTCTCCCCACAGGGACCCCCAGGGCTTCCTGGCCTCCGGGGTGATGCTGGCGCCAAGGGGGAGAAGGTAAGAGAAGATACGGGGTCACACGCCTCAGCCCCAGATCCCACGGGGATGCCCAGTGCCCACTTTTCTGCTCTGGGCCTCCAGTGCCCAGACCTTGGGTTCTTACTCATGGGACCATTCCCGGCTGACGCTTCCTCCAGAGCCCGTGTCTGTCTCCCTTTCTTCTTGCCCTACTTCATCTGAGTACATTCTCCTAGCATCCCTGTGGCCGCTTTCCCCCTTATCCAGGGTCATCCAGGCCTCATCGGACTGATTGGGCCGACCGGAGAGCAAGGCGAGAAGGGTGACCGTGGCCTTCCTGGCCCTCAGGGCTCACCTGGACAAAAGGGAGAGACGGTGGGTACAGGATGGACGTGGCTCAGAGATGTCTGGGGTGGGGTGGGGATAGGAACTGTCCTGTGGAGTGGGGAATTGAGGGACCCAGCCTCTCCCTATGCTGTTCTAGGGTATCCCAGGAGCATCTGGTCCTATCGGTCCTGGAGGACCTCCTGGCCTGCCTGTAAGTACGCCACCTTCTCCTCCTGATCCCGTAAGCTCACTGCAGATGCTCTGTCCAGTCCTGGGTGTCCCTCAGTTCTCCCTTCCCTACGTCTCTGTGCTGCTCCCGCACTCCTGACTTCGTCCTGTACCCTGTGCTGAGCTGACCCCTTCTGTTCACTTACAGGGACCGTCCGGCCCCAAAGGAGCTAAAGGAGCCACAGTGAGTGACCTATTAGCCTTCACTTAGGCCCTCCCAGAGCTGGCCCTAACTAACCCTGTCTCCTCAGGGCAACCCCACACACTCCTGTCTCAATGGGGGATCCCTCGTTTCTGCCAAGAGACCAGTTTGACCCTTTGTGACTTCGAGCCTATGCTTGACCTCCTGACTTTATTAATTCCTTTGTTAGGGCCCCGCTGGACCCAAAGGAGAGAAAGGTGTTCAGGGCCCTCCAGGACACCCGGTGAGTGAGGAGCGGCAACCAACCGGGCTCTGGCTGTAAGCACTCCATTGGGCCTACCCTTTACTCTGACAGGGACCTCACTGTACCCTCTCTGTCCCCACCCAGGGTCCCCCGGGCGAGGTGATCCAGCCACTGCCCATCCAGATGCCCAAGAAGACCCGGCGCTCTGTGGACGGAAGCAAACTGATGCAGGATGAGGAGGCCACACCCACTGGCGGTGCCCCGGGCAGTCCTGCAGGACTGGAGGAGATCTTCGGTTCACTGGACTCTCTGCGGGAGGAGATCGAACAGATGAGGAGGCCTACAGGGACCCAGGACAGCCCTGCCCGCACCTGCCAGGACTTGAAGCTGTGCCACCCAGAGCTTCCCGATGGTCAGCACCAGCCTCAGGCCGGGGCACTGCAAAGTGGCGGCTGGGAGTTGGGATCTTAGTGAAGGTGCTGGGGTTCGGTGAAGGGCTTCAGCGTCCTAGCAGCTGACAGGACTCCCAGTATACACACACACACACACACACACACACACACACTCACTCATTCACACACACACTCACTCACACTCACTCACACACACTCACTCACACATTCACACTCACACATTCACATACACGCACACACACTCACTCACACTCACACACACTCACACACACACTCACTCACACACACTCACACACACTCACACACTCACACACTCACACACACTCACACACACTCTCACACACTCACACACACACTCACACACACTCACTCACACACACACTCACTCACACACACTCACACACACTCACACACACTCTCACACACACACTCACACACACGCACACACACACACACTCACAGCGTGTGCACGTGCACCTGAATCCTCGGAGCAGCACAGACTCAGTACTGGTGATGCAGGTACCAGGCACAGGCTGGGGAGGGCTGCAAGGTGCTAATGTCTGAGGTAGGGTGGAGCTGTGAGTAGGAAAGCACTGGGGGACTGGGCTGTGGTTCCGGGGTGCTGAGGCAGAGCAAGGGAAGGAAGTCTGTAAATGGAGGAGTATTGGGATCGTGAGACCTCTGTGACCTTGACCTCCATGTTCCCCCTACAGGAGAGTACTGGGTTGACCCCAACCAGGGCTGTGCCCGGGACGCCTTCCGGGTGTTCTGCAACTTTACAGCAGGAGGGGAGACTTGTGTCACACCCAGGGATGACGTCACACAGGTGCGAGCTGTTGGCCCTCAGTCTGGCCACCCTTGTCCATCCTGTCCCTGTGACCTTTGCTGCTTCCGTCGTCCCAAGACCGCAGTTTGCCGGTCCTGACCCTGCCATTGCCACCCTTGTCTCTTGTTTCTCCCCAGTTCTCCTACGTGGACTCTGAAGGCTCCCCAGTGGGCGTGGTCCAGCTCACCTTCCTGCGGCTGCTCAGCGTCTCTGCCCACCAGGATGTTTCCTACCCTTGCTCTGGGGTATCCCAGGACGGTCCCCTGAAACTCCGAGGGGCCAATGAGGATGAGCTGAGCCCTGAGACCAGCCCTTACGTCAAGGAGTTCAGAGATGGCTGTCAGGTGGGGACCAGGAGTGCCGGGTGGGTGGCAGGTCCCAGAGTTGGGCTACAGGAAGATAGGGAGCCGCTTTCAACAGGGTGCCCAGGAACCAGAGGGAGGAGTACAACTTCCCAGGGCCAGATGCTCCTGTGGGGAGGGAACTTAAAGGGCTAAGGAGGAGGCTTCGAAAAATGGGAGTCAAGCTCATGTGGGCTCGTGTGTACACACACACTTGCCTTATGCGGAGTTATACAGGCTCTGGCAACTGGACATTCAGGTGCCCAGGAGAGGCACACAGAGGTTACAAACACACGCCTCTGAGAGCAGGTACACACTGATAAACTTACATCCAGAATCATCCACATACGGTCAAGATCCTCAGAGGAGAGTCAAGCCTGGGGCTGAGGTCAGGGGGCCATGCAGGGAGGCTTCACCGTGCTCACACATCTTCCTTTCCTGTCCCCCACTCCGTGAAGACCCAGCAAGGCCGGACGGTGTTAGAGGTGCGCACGCCTGTGCTGGAGCAGCTGCCCGTGCTGGATGCTTCCTTCTCAGACCTGGGGGCCCCTACAAGACGGGGAGGGGTGCTTCTGGGGCCTGTCTGCTTCATGGGCTAGGCCTGTCTCTGACCCTGTCGACCAAAACCAGGTCCACCTGGAGTCACACAGTGTGGATTCCATGCCACCTCTCCTAAGGATCCCTCATTGTCTAGGGGGCCTTGGGTCAGGGCACCTCAAGCCTCAAGTCAGGGGCAGCACCCAGGTGTGGGGTGAGCAGGGCGGGGGGTGCCAGGACAGCCCAGGGGAAGGGTGGTACCTGGGCCTCCAGCTCTCCCACTTATGACCCTTTAGAGAGCTGAGATCTTTATTTAAAACACTTCCCTGTCACCCGAAATACGTGGGAGAGAAAGGACACTGTGTATTTTGTATTTAAAAAAATAATTATATTAATTATTTAAAGAGTGGAAGAACAAAGTAACAAAGAAGATAAAAAGAGAAAATGCCCAAAATCCCAGCAGATATTGGGGACAGGTGCTGCAAGGGTGGGCCCGCACCACATCCTCCCTCAGGGTTTCCTTAGTGCCTGTGGGTGTGACTTCCTGGGATGAACCTCTCCTCTCCTTCCACCTGGGGCACTAAGAATGCTGGAACACACGGTCTCCCCTGCCTCAGGACTCCAGCCCTCTTGCCCCGTGGTGTAAGCTCCATGACACATCTGTCCCCTGAGAGTAATCTCTTGCTACTTAAGACCAGGCCGCTCCCCGAGGGGAGACCAGACCAGAGGGCTGTGCAGGACCTGCCTCTGGCAGGTTGTTGAGATACAGATGTTCTTCCCTGTGGCTCTGAGTCACTGTCCTGGCCACACCTCCTCTCACCTTCCCTGATCCTGGAAAGAAAGCTGTTGTCTAGCCTATGGCTAGAAGGGACTCCCAGGACCTCTCCAGCCCTGTGCCCACGTCCCTCCTGACTGACGGTTAAACAATGTGATTGTCTCCTCCTGGGTGTGTGCTGGTATTTTGTGTTATTATTTCAGGCTCCTCCAGGCTTCACACAGAGCTCCTGTCCCCCAAAAGGCTGGCTTCACCCTACACACAGTTTTCCAGCAGGTGCCAGGGTTTAAGCAGCCCAGGTGGCAAGAACAGACCCCCAAATGGGTGCCCCAGGGACATCATGCACAGGGCTCTGATCCAGTACAGGGCTGCTGCCTCTGGGGCTGGCGGTGTGAGCTTTGCCTCCTCCATGTTTCAAATACAGCTGCCCTCAGGTCTTCAAGGTTAGAAGGCTCTGATTGGTTCAGTCTCAACTCTACTGACTTCTGAGACTTCCACTTCTGCATCTCCTTCCCCAAGACACATTGTATCCCCAGGCTTGCAACATTGTCAAAAGTCAGAACCGAAGTCAGGCCTCCCACGGGCACATGATTTACAGATGTGTATAAGCATCTTTTTAATTCTCTGGTTTTTGTGTGTGCGTAGACTCCGATTTCTCTGCCGAAGGATGCTGACCTCCTTTCTTCCCATCGCCCTTCTCTGGCTTGCTCATTAGCTCAGGCCTGCTCTGGTCACCCCTCGAGGGCCTCCTGCTCTCTGGGGGCTTCCCATCTTCACAGCATTGCTTGCTGTCAATGCCAAGTGGAGGTTGAGAGTTACTCCAGGGCCTTATCCAACTGGGTCCCTCTTTACAGTGTGCCCAGTTCCTGTCTAGCCCAGGGGATGGGATGGCTGCATTTGCATTCAACACTCACCTCATCCCCAACACTTCCCTGTGGTGAGTCCCAGACTGCATCGCCTAGACAGTTCCTGCTGAAGGACAAAACCATGGGACTTCTTCGGACCCTACTCATCTTTGATCCCAGGAACCTCCCACTCCAGTACAGGTGCATACTCAGTGGAGGTAAAGACCTCACTGAGGGTGCAGACTCAGTGCAGGTGCAGACTCGGTGCAGGTGCAGACCACAGTGCAGGTGAAAACACCACTGTAGATGCGGACTCATTGCAGGTGTAGACTCAGTGCAGGTGAAGACTCAGTGCAGATGCAGAGTCAGTGCAGGTGGAGACTTAAGTGTGCAGGTGGTGACACCCCCCACTCCCATACATGTGCAGAGTCAGTGCAGGTGGAGACTCAGTGCAGGTGCAGGCGACAGTGCAGGTGCAGACCACAGTGTAGGTGCAGACCACAGTGCAGGTGCAGACCACAGTGCAGGTGCAGACCACAGTGTAGGTACATACTCAGTACAGGTGCAGACTCCGTGCAGGTGGAGAGTCAGTGCAGGTGGAGACCAAGTACAGGTGCAGACTACAGTTCAGGTACAGACTCAGTGCAGGTGGATACCAAGTACAGGTGTAGACTACAGTTCAGGTGCAGACTCAGTGCAGGTGGAGAGTCAGTGCAGGTGGAGAGTCAGTGCAGGTGCAGACTTAATGCCAGTAGAGACAGCACAGGTGGAGACCCCTCCTGCATCTGAGTGCCACAGTTCTGCCTTTCTCCCTGTCTGCTGTCTTCTACTTAAATTATCTTCTCCATTGCAAAGTAATCAGAATATAGTCCCAGCCTGGGCACATGGTGGTTCATGCCTTTAAACTCTGAGCACTGGGAGCCAGAGCCAGATCTCTGAGTCAAGTTCCATGACAGCCAGAGCTACACAGAGGCCCTGTCTCAAAAACAAACAACCCAGAATATTGCAGTCCCTACAATATCACTAAATCTTTTCCCCTCCTTCACCCATCAATTTCTTATTCCCTGTACCTCAACCCTTAAGGGGGCTGAAGTATGTCCAGTGTGTGTGTGTGTGTGTGTGTGTGTGTGTGTGTGTGTGTGTGCGCGCGCGCGCGCGTGCCATCTCAGCTTTTAGTAACGCTTTGGACAATCCTGTCTCTTTCCATGTTATAGTCCTGTCTAGAGAGAGACCTTCCCCTCCCCCTTCATTCCCAGCAGGGTTGGGCCAGAGCTGAGGTTTGGCTCTCACTGCAGCTGGTACTAAACCACAGAGGTCACCTCGAGAGCACAAAGGGGAGTGTCTCCAAAGGTCACTTTTGCTTTGAGCTCAGGCAGCTTTTCTCCATGGAAACAATGCCACACAGTTACTCAAATAACATTTATAGTTGGAGGTCAGGTCCCCAACCCACAAGAGGCTATTAAATTACTGTGCCAACCAACCTGATCGGACAGTTCACGAGCCACTCTGCCAAGTGGCAGCTGACTGGCAGCTCACAGCCCCTCCCTGCAGCAGCTTCTCCTTCCTCTCTAGGAACTTGGGGCTGGTCTCTCAGGCTGTGTGAGAGGAGTTGAAAGGCAGAGGTTCTGGGGTGGGGCCAGGGAATGTGGCTGCCTTGGCATGTAGGCAGGTGAGTGATGGCTTAGGGCAGAAGTCTCTCTTTGTGTGTGTGTGTGTGTGTGTGTGTGTGTGTGTGTGTGCACGTGTGTGAGTGTGTGTATGTGTGTGTGAGTATATGTGTGCACGTGTGTGAGTGTGTGTGCACGTGTGTGAGTGTGTGTGCGTGTGCGTGAGTGTGTGTATGTGTGTGAGTGTGCGTGAGTGTGTGTGCACGTGTGTGAGTGTGTGTATGTGCGTGTGAGTGTATGTGTGCACGTGTGTGTGTGTGTGTGTGTGTGTGCCAGGAAAGAAAGGAGCAGATGATCAAAGGCTTTGAGGCCCCACAGTGACTGGGACAGGATACCAGCTGCTATAGGAGGCAACAGTTCTAGAAAGATTTCAGTCTCCGAGTTTAGCTGAGACCTCAAATTAGAGGAATGCGTCCTTGACACCAGGACAGGCAAGACTAGGACAGAATTGTGGAGAGGATGACAACACAGCCACACAGCCCACCACCCTGTTGGTGGACTAGAGGAGGGGAAGGAGAAACAAGGAGGGGGGAGGGAAACAACCAAGGGGAAGTCCCCCAGCCTGTCACACCCTCGCAGCTGCTTCTTGGCTTGGGGTTTCTATGGGTTAAAAATAATCAAGTATATGCCTGCAAATCCAGACCCTAGGGAGGCTGAGGCAGGAGGATTGCTTAGCCTGAGCTGTGCAGTGAGTTAGAGACCAGTGTGGCTATTGTGAGAGGTCCTATCACAAACAAACAGAACAAAAACCGTGAAGAACACACTTGGGCCACTGTCCTGGGACAACTGGACCCTAGAAGGCTGTGGCCTTCCTTGATCTCTACCTGGGTTGGATCCACACACAGTTGCTGATGCACAGGGCCAGGCTAGGTGGCAATGGGTAGGAGAAGGAAGGGCGGGAGGAACAAGACTTGAAGCTGCCTCAGAAGGAAGTTTTTATGTGGTAGAGACCCAGGATGAAGGGTGTGGCCCCTGTTCCTGTGAGCCTGGTAGAGCAGCCCTATGTTGGTCACAGGCCACCTTCTTCCTGGAGGGCTTCTGAGAGCCTCTAGTCTGTTGAGGGGAGGAGATTCCTCCCAGCCTTGGATGCTCCTGAATGTCCTATTGGTATTAATTTTCTCATTGTCACAGCAGTTTCATGGGAAATGGCATTGTGCGCTGACTACTGTGTCTCTGGCCCTTTATTGTGTAGCATTCCAACTTGTAAGGAAGCTGATAAGGCTCAGGCTGATGTAAAGGGAGGGGAACATCCCATCCTGCAGGGAAACCCCTTAAAACTCAGGAGGTGAACAACTCAAAAGTTTCAGGAAGCTCCTGAAACCGACCAGATTCACTAGGTCTTTCCCATCCCAAGTACATATGAACAGAAAGAATTGCTGAGGAACACTGGGACCTGCTGAGCTCCTGGAGACAATCTCACTCCAAGTTTCCAGTTTCATGAGCCACTGCCCAAGCTGGAGTGCATTCTTGAGTGTAGCTGTCACTGATTCCTGTAAGTAATCCCACAACCATAGATTTAACTCCTCGGTGCCCCAAGTTGTGTTTTGTGGTGTTCTTTCTCTGGTCTGTGGTTGGTTCCTTATCTGAGGTGAGAAGGCATTTATTTATATCTCACTGGGAGTAGCATCACTCAACACCTTCAATGAAGCTCAGGGATACCTCCCTGAGCAGCCCAGATGCGGAAACAAACCAGGTCTTGGCCTCGGTGAAAAGCAACAGGTAGCCTGCTTTGGCAACTCCAGTGTGCAGCCTCAGCGTTTCATCTGTGAAGGGTTTGGAAGCCGCAAACACTCCAGCAAGTGCGTGGCTCCTGGTGACATGCTCTTGGGTGTGTCCATATCGCCCCCCGGAAATCAGGTGGAGGCCACCTGTTCTCCTTGAAGGTTTACCTCAGTCCAGTGGGAATTGCTTTTCTGTTCTTTTTAAATGGAGTCTGACCAAGCCAGCTCAGTCAGTCAACAGGGTCTCAAGGGAGGGAGGGAGGATTGAAAAGACAGAGATGATTAGACAAAACTGTAATGGGACTCCAGCCAGGGCTGAGGCAGAAGCAGCTTTAGCTTTCTCCAGCCTGCTTTTATATCATTCTAGGTACATGCAAAACACACGGTCAGTTCTTAGATCAAAGGCGACATAATCAAAGTAGCAAACAGGGAGATCCCACGAGAGAGTAATTCAGCAAAGCAGTATGCAAAGCCCCAGGTCACCGTTTCTGACAATCTTACCTGAGCCGACTTCCTCGTCCAAGCCCAGTGGTAAACGCCAAATTCCTAGAAGCGGCCCCAAAAGTTCTCAACAGGAGTTACACTTGATAGCTCAGGCTGGCATCAAACTCGTGGGTGGCTCTCCTGCTTCTGCCTCCCAAGTGTTGGGGATTACGGGTGTGAACTGATACGCCTGGCTTAGACTCTTAAGTATCAACCTTTTGTCTAAGATGGTTTGACGACGGTGTGAGGTGTCCCCAGACACTAGTGCTGCAACAGACTTAGAAGGAAGGGTCTTGGGATTCGCCTCATCCTGTGAGAGACCTGGGTTTCAGGCGAAGCTCCTCGACCTCAGAGGAGATGTTAAAGGAGACGCTGAAGTACAGAGAGGTGTGTTCTTATAAAGGGTGTATGTGTGTGTGTGCATGTGTGTGCATGTACGTGTGTGTGGTGTGTGCATGTACGTGTGCATGTGCGTGTGCATGGTGTGTGCGTGTGTGTGCATGTGTCTGTGCATGTGTGCATGTGTGTGTGCATGTGTGTGTGCGTGTGGTATGTGTGTGCATGTATGTGTGTGTGTGCATGTGTGTGTGCATGCGTGCTGAAGTGTGTGTGCACGTGTGAGTTTATGTGCACCGAGAGCATGCAGCTCACTGTGCAGGCCAGAGAGTGGAGCTCCTGGAGCAGCAGTTACAGGTGATTGTGATCTGCTTGACGCCAGTGCTAGGATTCAAACTGGGTCCTCTGCTAGAGCAGTAAGTGCTTTTAACCACCAAGCCATATTTCTCCAGCCCCAGGAACTGACTTCTTTGTCTTAGTGTTTCTATCCACTCCCTTTCTCACTGCTGCAGCCAGAACCCTAACAAGAAGCCACAGAAGGGAGGAGGGGTTTACTGTGGTCTTCAGTTCCAAGGGAATCGGTACATCATGGCGGAAGAGGCATGGCAGTAGCATGAGGCAGCTGTTCACACTGCCTCAGCGGTCATGAACTAGACAGTCAGGAAGATATGGCCAGCCCTCCTGTGATTCACTTCCTCCAGCAAGGCCCTATCTCCTACAGAAGAGAACTATCTTCTGTAGGGGCTCACATAACATAACGGCACCAGCTGGGGACTAAGTGTACAAATGGATGAGTCCATATGGGACACAGCCACACAGTGATTCTGTGGCATTCAATGGCTTTGGTGTCCACTGAACTAGGCAGTGTTTGATACTCTGACAGCTTGGGGCTCGCTTCTTCTGTAACTGTATGAGCTTGCTAATGGGTCTGTTATGCTTTGGGGATGTGATATCCCGGGAGCTAATGAGCCATGGAGAGACGCTTCACCTCTCCGGTTCTCCAGTTAAGCCCGAGTTCTCCAATTATTTCATTTGCCCAATTCTACAGCGTTGTCTTTGCAGATGGCCCCACAAAAGCCACTTAGACAGCCTTAGACAAAGATTATAAACTCAGCCTGCCCACTGTGGTCATTCGAGGCTTCGCCTATATTTAAATAATTTAAATTGCAAGGAGGTGATAGCTTCTGAACTCCCAACCTTCTAGCCATCAGACAGCAGATAGACATTTGACAGCGAGACTTCCTCTAGGGGCGGGGCTCTCAGTATTCTCTGATGGATGTGCCTGAGGTTATGGTTTGGATCCGGAATGCTCCCCTGGAGGCTCATGGGTTGATGGCTTGGTCCCTGATCTCCTATAGTTCGGAGGTGAGCAGTCACCAGACCTGGATTCGTCAGTGGATTCACCCGTTGATGGATTTCTTTAAAAAATATGTTTATTTATCATATGTATATGAGCACACTGTAGCTGTCTTCTGACACACCAGAAGAGGGCATCAGATCCCATTACAGATGGTTGTGAGCCACCATGTGGTGGCTGGGATTTGAACTCAGGACCTCTGGAGGAGCAGTCAGTGCTCTTAACCACTGAGCCATCTCTCCAGCCCTGGTGGACTCATTGATATTTGTATTTGTGTGTGCGGGAGGACAGAAGACTGCTTCAGATCCCTTGGAGTTGGAGTTAGAGGCAGCTGGCGGATGTCAGATGTGGACGCTGGGAACTGACCCGGGGACCTCTGGAATGTCAGCAAGTGCATATGAAACTGCTGTGCCGTCTCTCCAGCCTCTGTTGGTGGATCTGTAGTTGGGACCTGGAGGAGGATACCACGGGAGGTGTAACCTAGTTGGAGGAAGACAGGGGGTGAGGATATTCCCTTTACAGGGACAACTAGTTGCCAGGCCCCACTGTGTGTGTGTGTGTGTGTGTGTGTGTGTGTGTGTGTGTGTGTGTGAGATACAGATCTTGCCGAGATCAGGTCAGGGGCAGTATGGAGGGAAAACAAGCCACTGTAGTTGCTGGTACCTCCTCCTCTATGTCGCAGGACAGAGAAAGTAAGACGGGGTTCAGGAGCTGGAGAGATGGCTCAGTGGTTAAGAGCATTTGCAGCTCTTGCCAAGGACCCAGGTTCAGTTCCCAGCAACACATGGTAGCTCACAGCTGTCTGTAACTCCAGTTCTAGGGGAGCAGACGCCCTCTGCTGGCCTCAGCAGGCACTGGGCACACAGGCGATTCATCCTGCTCGCTCTCTGTCTCTATCTCTTTGTCTCTGTCTATGTCTCTCCTTCCCTCCCTCTATCTCTCATAAAATAGTCTTTGAAAAGACCAAGTGTTATCTTGACCAGGACAACTTACCTCAGCTCCCTTCCTCAGCCCCGCTCTTCCCCCACACCCCCTCGGGACTGAGAGGGAAGTTCAGGCTGAGACTTTCTGACCATGCTGAGGAGCCCTCAGGACAAACACAAGTCTTACCTGCTCATCTAGATCCTGGGGGTCTCGGCTGAGCTGAATGAGGGATGAAAGGGAACACGTTCAGCTACTAAAATCTCCTTAGATGGTGAGAGACAGTTTCCATCCCCCCTCCATCTCCTTCACCACACGGACCCCACCTACAGAAGCCTGGGAACCTGATAGCCTAATGGTCAGACCCGGGGCTGGGGCTTCTTCTCTTCCTCTGGGACAGCTTTGCTCTGACACTGGTTCCAGTGGCTTCTAGAACCTTAGGCCCTTCTGTGGACAGGAGAGTGTATTGGAGAAAGGCTAGCCCCAGCCACCTGCCAGGATTCTTTATTTCCTATCTTTGATGTGTGAGCTGTGTGTAGCCCAGGTTGGTCTTGAACCTGTGACCCTCCTAACTGTGCTGGGGTTGGAGGTTGCTTCTCTACACTCTTCTCACCCTGCTTGCTCCACACGTGCTTCAGGATGCCCACGGCCAGGAAAATGAGGCCCAGCACCAGGCCAACCACTCCGGTCAGCATCTTGTTTCGGGCAGAGTCAGACTGGATCCCTGGGAAGAAGAGACTCCGGGGTTAACATCCCCTCCTGAGGCACAGCACGACTCAGTGGCTGTCTGACAGGGATGTAGAATATCAGCATGCAGGTCACCAAAAGGAACACACAGTGGGGGAGAATATGCCGAAGGTCTCTGAGATGTAGACCCAGGCTCGTGTCTTCAAATGATCACCATGAGGATTGGGGCAGCTGCCCTTCCGAACAAGGACAGTCAAGAGGCAAACGGGGGGAGGTCAGACCGCAGCGTGATGTCATGGCATCACGCTGGATGTCTGACAGGGCCAGATCCCACACCCTCAACATCCCCAGGACAGAGACAGGCTCTCCTCTTGTGCCTCCAACTCAGAACCAGCCTCAGGGGGCTCCAGGAGTAGCTGGGGTGGTCAGGTCCCAGTGTATAAACACCCAGGGCAGGATAGTGGATCTCGAGTCAGGACGCTGCCCGCTGCTCTATAGGGCGTGGATCGAGAAGAGCCCCCCGCAGTGACTCACTCCACTCTACTGTGACGGGGCTTTCAAGGCTGGGGTGTTCCACATGTACACATCTCCCCGCTGTGGCGTCATCTCCAGCATGACCAGAATCTGGAAGGTCCAGTCCCCGTTTCGGATCAGGTTGGTGGACACGACCCCAGTCGTTTCCTCCTGGCTGTTCTGGAACCAGCGGACCTGAATGCTGCCCGGGTAGAAATCTGTCACGTGGCAGACCAACAGGTCATGGTGCTTCAGGGTGACCTTCTTGGAGGGTGACACGTGTACCTTAGGCCGGACTAGAAGTGGAAAAGAAGCGTCACGTGAGAGTGTGATTCTGTGGTGAAGGCCTTCAATCCCAACACTCGGGAGGCAGAGGTAGGTGAATCTGTGAGTGTGAGGCCAGCCTGGGCTACAGAGTGAATTCCAGGATATAGTGAGTCTCCCACATTGTCATGGTGAGAAGGACACAAGGTCCATTCAAATATTATTTTTAAGGATTTATTTATTTTATGTATCTAAGTACAACGTCACTGTCTTCAGACACACCAGAAGAGGGCATCAGATCTCATTACAGTTGGTTGTGAGCCACCATGTGGTTGCTGGGATTTGAACTCAGGACCTCTGGAAGAGCAGTCAGTGCTCTTGACCGCTGAGCCACCTCTCCAGCCCCTACTTGGTCACTTTTATGAACTGACACTTCCTCAGTCAACTCCTTCCTGAATTGTGATTTATGAATTAAGATGTATCTCCCTCCATTTGAACTCCCGGACTCTGGGTTAGTCAGTTTTACCTTAGAACATGCCATGAGATATGCAATATGCCTGCAGTATACAACTGACCTCTAGGGGGCTCTGCAGCTAAGTCTACAGGCCCAAAGGACTCGTTAACTCTTCTGGTTCAAAATATATTTCACAATGGCAAAAGAAAACTCATAGCTTGCCACCATTTTTTTTTTTTTTTTTGGTTCTTTTTTTCGGAGCTGGGGACCGAACCCAGGGCCTTGTGCTTCCTAGGTAAGCGCTCTACCACTGAGCTAAATCCCCAGCCCCACCATTTTCTTTTTTGTTAGTTGTTTACTTGTTTATTTTTTTAAAGATTTATTTATTTATTTATTATGTATAAGTACACTGTTGCTGTCTTGAGAAACACCATGCTGGGATTTGAACTCAGGACCTCTGGGAGAGCAGTCGGCGCCCCTAACCACTGAGCCACCTCTCCAGTCCCGTTTATTTATTTCAAATTAGTTTTAAGATTAAACGGCAGCAGTGCTTTCCTCTCTCCTAATATGCGCCATGATTATCGTTCTTCGGGTGATGGACTCCAGCGTTCCCTCTTCCCAGCTCACTCGACACTGAAAGCACGGCTGAAACCTTGACGTTTCCTACTTGGACAGCAGTTCTGTGTGGTGCTCACCCAACTGAAATTCTTGAGGCTGGTGGGTGGCGAGTTCTGGTCTAGCCTGGGCTATATGGTGAGAACGGCTCAAACAACCACCCTCCGGCTTGGCAACACGTCTATACCTGGTTACCCTGTCACCACCGGGACACTAACTGAAAGCAGTCTTCAGACCCGGCACCTGCTCAGCATGGATCTCTGGGGTCCTCGGCACTGCCGAGTGTGACCTCTGGGTGGTGATTTTTGGAGGATCTGCTGAGCGGACGAGTCTGGGACACTCTGGTTCGGGTGATTCACCCAAGTTCAGACTGGAATTTAGGGCTCTGTGCAACCCAGCAACCAAGCACACTGGATGCCAGCCTACCACTGAGGACAACCCCATGTGCTTTGGACATCACTTTACCGAGCTACTGGGTCATCATCTCTGACTCAGGTCACTGTCCCAACTCCTCTCCAATCCGTCTGGATTCCCACTCCCTCCTAGGAGTCAGGAATAGTTGATGACGGGGACTCTCGCTTTCCAGAGAGGGGTTTAAGGGCGTGTGTCCACACACCCTCTTCCCTGTATCTGCAGAAGGCTGCCCGCTTCACCCCCGGCTTTTCTCCTTCAGATCCCTTCAGGATACTCACCAAGTCCCATCCGAAAGCTGACGGGAAGGAGCCAGGGGCCCTTTCTCCTGGCTCTGCATAGCTCACCTGCCGCCTTCACGCTCTGACCGCCTGCCTAACCCGCCTACCTCCTTTCTGGCTTCCCAACCCTCCAACTTCTGTCCTTACCTTCTGAAGCTGTTGGTCCCCCTGTCTGCTGTTGTCTGCCACCCTCTGTACCTCAGTTTCCCGACACTACCCTGCCCGGGTTTTTGCTTCACTTCTCCTCACAGTGACTGCTCTTAGCCTGCTTCCGGTCCCCTTTGTTCTCTTTACTGATTGGCCTCTCTAGATGACCTCACCGGTCATCTAGATTGTCCCGTGGCCCTGCTCCCTTTACCACAGCAGGCTGGTTACCAGGCCTGACGTGTTCTTGACATTCCTTAGTTCAGCCTCTCTGCCCTTGTGCTCGCCCCAAGTCTCCCCCATCCCACCATGTGGGTCCCCCGGGTTGCTGCCTAGCCTGGCTCTCCTCCGAGATCTCACCTCGGCGTTTCACTGTGAAGCCCTGGCTCAGCTCGTAGTTGTGCCTGCACACCGTGTCCACCTCGAACCTCCGCCGCTCCATGTAGTCCTTCTGCTTGTTCCAGGACTCGGCCCACGGCCGCCCCATGGCGGTGAGCGCGCGGAACTCGCCCACCGCGCTGTCGAAGCGCATGAACTCCTCGCGGTTGAAGATGCATCTCATGATGAATCGCTGCGTCGTCCCGTTGTTCTCCGCGTAGCACTCGTGCAGCGCGCGCAGCAGGTGGTTTTCTGAGGGCACAGAGGCCGCGTCCTGGGGAGCTAGGACCCGGCAAGCCTCAGACCCACCCCCACTGAGAAACCCCCGCCGAACCACCAACTCAGCCTGGCTGCTTCTTCCCAGCTTCCCCCTCAGTCTGGATCTTTGAATACTGTTTTTATTGATTGATTTTTCTTTATTTTTGAGAATTAGACATGATCATCATATCTATCCCCCATTTCCCCCTCCAATTCCCTGCAGATATCTCAACATGGCCCCCTCCCTACTTCCACTTCTCTCTCCTTTCTCTTTCTCACCTTCTCCCTTTCCTCCCTCTTCTTCCCCCTCCCTCTTTTTCTCCTCCCTCCTTCTTTCTCTGTCCCCTGTCTTTCCCTCTTTCTCCTCTTTCCCTCTAAGTTCAATCAATGCTGTCCCATCCACTGGCGCATGGGACAGGTACCAATGACATCACTTTCAAAAGAGCAGTTATGGAGTTGGATGGTAGACTGGGTGATTAAGAGCCCTGGCAGCTTTGAATTCCAGAATTCATATGGTGGCTCACCCTCCAGTTCAAGATCAAAGCCTGCATCTGGCATCCAACGGCACCAGGCACACCACTCGTGGTGCACAAACATGCGCGCGCGCGCGCGCGCACACACACACACACACACACAAACACACACACACACACACACACACACACACACACACACACACACACACACACGTTTATCCATTCCAGCAGCTCCCTAGGCCTCAGTTTCCTCACCAGTGACGTCAGGGTGAGGGTCACAGGACATAAAGGGACTTCCTGTTGTGGATTACCAGTACCAGTGAAGGGTTGGGACACTGAGAGGAAGGTTACAATTCTGGGGGCTGAGTGGAATGACACCTCACATGGGGCCACCAGGAGTTACAGAATCTCACCATAACAGTCCCTACAGAAGAGAAGCTGCAGTGTAGGGGGTGGGGCCTTGGGCGGGGCGGGGGCGGGGCCTTGGGCGATGTACTGACATCCCTGTATCTGAACCCGCCCACTTGTATACCGCAAATGTCACCTCCCCATAACAAGGTGCTTTCCTCTCTGAACCAGCATCTTTAATACTCCTACATGCTGTAATACACGCAGTATGTCCTGTCCCATGTGCTGGGAATGCAGAAATAAACACATAAGCCCTAACGTAAAAGTTAATTCGCTGTTTCACCTTTAAGTAGCCATGTGGAAAAACTTGACCTTAAAAAGTGTGGACTGCGGGGTTGGGGATTTAGCTCAGTGGTAGAGCGCTTGCCTAGCAAGCGCAAGGTTCGGTCCCCAGCTCCAAAAAAAAAAAAAAAAAAAAAAAAAAAAAGAAAAGAAAAGAAACGAAAAGAAAAAAAAAGGTGTGGACTGCCTATGTAGAAACACCATGATGAAATTCACCGCTTGGCACGATAGCTTAAAAGTTAATTAGGGTCTGGGGAGGGGGACCCGCAGTTAGGAACACATGCTGTTGTTCTTGCAGAGGACTCAGGTTCAGCTCCCAGCACCCATAGGGCTGCTCAGAACCACTTGTAAGTCCAGTTCCAAGGGATCCAGTACTCTCTTCTGACCTTTGTGGATCCCAGACGTACCCATGGTCCACATATGAGCATGCAGGCAAAGGATTCCCTACACATACAATAATACAAAACATAATAAATTCATTTTAAAAATAATGTGGAACGGCAGCTCTCATCTGAAATCCCACAGCTAAGGATGCAGAGGCAGGAGGATTGCTGCAAATCTTGGGACAACCTGGTCTAACGGGGTTGGGAGGAGGGCACTGTCCTGAACCTTAATCATTGAAAAATCACCTCACTGAAGGCCCGGTGAGCTCCCTCATTCCTAGAAGCACGGGCTGGGTAATTGTTACAAAAGAGATGTGGGAGCCCTCCCTCTCTTCCTAGGAGCCACCAGCAATGTGGATTCGTTCTGTTTGCCCTGTGTGAGCCTCTGTGGGTCTGTCTGTTCTTACTCTTTTCAGTGAAGATGGTTGTTTTCCTGTTCCACCCCCCCCCGAAAATTAGCATTTCAAAACAAATCCTGCCTTTTTTCCAGTCGAACAACCAGTTCCAACACAGTGAAGTGGATCAGAAGATAAAACGGCAGGTGTTTATTTACCACCAGAGGGAGCTCTAAGCTGGTTTATTAATGCGTTTTATAAACCAGCAGCCTTGGGGCTAGGAGCAGCCTGGCGATGGAGACTTGTGAAGCCTTGGGTTCCCTTCTCAGCACTGCAGGTGATAAACACACTAAACTAAAAATCTATTGTTTCACTTAAAAGGGTATCAGGCTCTGGTGAGAGGATGCACGCCTGTAATCCCAGCAATGGAGAGGCTGAGGCAGGGGCATTGGGGAGAGCTTCTATGCCTCATAGCTTCCGAGGCCTCAGTATTAACACTGCCAGGGTTCCCAATGCATTTGACGTAAGACGCTCATTAGCTTGTCCACCATGTCAGAGGGACGGTAAGGCTGGGAGGAGCTAAAGACAAGAGACAGGAGCCCAGCGTGTCACTGCAGCCACAGATACTGGGAAGCCCTCCTGAGACGGGGGAGCAAACAAGTCTAGGTTGCAGGTGCAGGGGGAGCAAACAAGTCTAGGTTGCAGGTGCAGGGGGAGCAAACAAGTCTAGGTTGCAGGTGCAGGAAGAGATGACTATGGGATGTTCTGATGTTTCCTTCTGTCACCATAGTAACCCAGAACTACTGGCTCATCCTGGTGTGCTCAGGAGGACCTGCACGGCTGGGGCAGAGGAGGGAAGGGGAGGGTGGGAAGGCCGTAGGGCTTCTGTAGTAGCCAATTCACACTGTGTGGAAGTCCTGACCTGCATCCATGGTAGGTGTCTCAGCCCAGGTCCCAGGTCCTGAACCCCTACCGTGCACATTCTCTCTCTCCCTCTTCCCCACCTGCCTCTCCTTGCCTCTGAATATGAATCTTGTCATTTTAACTCATTAGTTTTTACTTCTCCTCCCCTCAATGATTCACGTTTGTACAAGCAAGGAAAACAATTTTGAAACTTTCCTTTGACAACGCTTAACTTTTGTAAGTAGAATTTATCCATGAAGGAAGTAGGATTGAAATGGGGGGGGGGGAGGTGTTCTCCCTCACCTGTTGTGGTCATTCAATGCCCCAGACACACTTGGTGCCATCCATTCCCTGATTCCTGGACCTTGAAGGCACAGTTTCCACAGCTGAGCTGTCCCTTAGTTGGGTCTCACAGCCTTCTGTGATCAACAAGGTCAAGTTCTCTCTCCCTCCTCGGCAAGTGCACCCAATGTCGCCAGAGAAGGCACAGGCTCCTGCCCCATCTTGGGTGAGCAGAAACCACTCTCTCCTAACGCTGAGTCAGTCAGGTGACCTGAGTTCCCTCAAGGCTGTGATGGAGACGTGGGGAAACCCAGGAGGCTGAGCCTTCTGGCCTCTCTGTAAACCTTGCCCCTGCAAACCCCCAGCCCCCTTGTCCACAGGGTGTGGCATGCAGACCCCTTAACATCTCTGCTGGGTTCACGGTTTCTATGTTCCCGGGAGTGGGAAAAACTGGCTGAAGAAAAAAATGCAATGTGAATATGAGCCTGCTTTTCTACCTGGGAAGGAAGGACGCGGGCTGTGGGAGATGCCCGACTATTTCCAAAAGTCCTGAGCCAGGCTCTCCTGAGTCACATGTTTCTTAGCTCTTACCTGGAGGGGCCCCGCCCTGGATCTCTCTGCTCAGCAACACCATCAGAGCTGCTGTCCAGGAGACCATAGGGACGCATGGGACCATCATGGAGTTAGAAGGGCGGATGAAGTGAGGAAAGCAGTGGACGGGGATGCTGGATTTGAGCTCCTGGATGAACAGCACAGTCTACGACTGAAGTAATCTGCTATGATCCCATTGGACAGAGTCTAAGGAAAGAGCCAATGAGGCTTGAGCTTCCTATGAGTCATCAGTCACTGGGCAGATGATGTGAGAGGACTGACAACCTAGTGTGTGATACAGGTGAGATGACGTCACAGGCTGGCTAGAAAGTGGGAGGGGCTCATGGGAGACAGGACCCACAGGGCATCATCCTTTAGGGAACGGACTGGCCAACAGAGGAAGCGCTGACTGGATGTCCCGCACCACTTCCGTGACATTGATTCACCCATGAGTTTCTTTGTCACCCAGTCCAGGGCAGCCACGTGACCCCGACGCCCTCCTAAAGCCAGGTGTCTGTTGGAGGTGAAGCAGAAGCAGAGTGTTAGTGCAGGGGGCACATGACCCAGACTGGAATAATTCAGCCAGACCTGACACAGCCCCTCGGCAGACGGGAGGAAGCCAGCGCACTGCTGCAGACAGCGCGACCAGACCCAACTGTGTAACTGAAGAAGGCACAGGTAGTGTACCTGAGGAGACACAGCCAAATCTTAGTTCAAGAGTCACAGAAGAGGCCAGGGAAATGGCTCAGTCAGTAGAGTGCTTGCCACAAAAGTATAACGGCCTGAGCCTGAATCCCTGGCACACATGTAATCCCAGTGACAGGGAGAGCAAGGCGGGCAGATCTTGCTGGACATCTGTTCATGAGGAACCAGCTCAAAAGTACGGGGGAGGGACTGAAGAGATGGCTCAGTGGTGAAGAACACTTGCTGCTCCCGTGAGAACGCTGGGTTCTGTTCTCAGCAGATCCCAGGGGATCTGGCGCCCTCTTCTGGCCTCTGTGGGCACCAGGCACGCATGTGGTGCTCATACAACATACAGGCAAACCGCTCATGTACATAAAATAAAAAAGTATTAAAAACAGCAGACAAGGTTGGGGATTTAGCTCAGTGGTAGAGCGCTTGCCTAGGAAGCGCAAGGCCCTGGGTTCAGTCCCCAGCTCTGAAAACAAAAAAACAAAAAAACAAAAAAACAAAAAAAAAACAGCAGACAAGGCGGCTGGAGAGATGGCTCAATGGCTAAGAGTACTGACTGCTCTTCCAGAGGTCCTGAGTTCAATTCCTAGCAACCACATGGTGGCTCACAATCATCTATAATGGAATCTGATGCCCTCTTCTGGTGTGTCTGAATAAATATTATGTAAATAAAATACATCTTTAAAAACAAAACAAAAACAGTGAACAAAACATCAGAGATAATCTGATGTTGAGGTGGTAGTGATGTTTGACGATTCCTATCAAATAGAATCAGTATTAGGGGTGTGTGCCTTATTTTCTCAATCTCTCCCCCTCACGGTGACTGTGGCTGAAGTTTCTTGGCCACATTAGCTTCTGAAAACGCTTCCTCTTCTTTAGTCCTCTTTACCCAGCAACAGCCAGATCAGCCATTTTGGCTTCTCTGATTGGCTGATCCAGCCTTGCTCGTTTCCCCTGGTCTATGCAGTCAGGCTTCAGAACCAGGTTTCAGAGTTTCAGGTGTCCCCACTCCCCCTCAGTTCCTCATTATTGTCTCGTGATTACGGTCATCAGCCGTAGATTCCCCGACCTGTGCTCTGAAGAGAGAATGTTCCAGACTAAAGCTGAGGCCCTGAGAGCCTCCTTCCTGGCCTTCCTGCTGAGTCTCCCAGGATCTGGGGCCATCAAAGGTCAGGAGGATGGGTGGTGGGGCGCACAGTGGGAATAGACAGTCACGTGCTTCCTTTAGAATGAGAGATT
Source organism: Rattus norvegicus (assembly GCF_021556685.1). Taxonomy (NCBI): domain Eukaryota; kingdom Metazoa; phylum Chordata; class Mammalia; order Rodentia; family Muridae; genus Rattus; species Rattus norvegicus. Next base: position 5,592,329 of record NC_141553.1, on the reverse strand, counting down.
TTGTCAGACTCTGTCCATCTCCTCTGGGTCTCACCTCTCCTCATTCCCTTATGTGTTTGGTTTCATCTTGCTCTAATAAGCATTAAAGACAAAGGCAGCCGGGCTGGAGAGGTGGCTCAATGGTTAAGCGTGCTGCCTGCTCTTCCAGAGGACCCAGGTTCAATCCCCAGCAACCACAGGGCAGCTCACAATCTGTAGGGGGATCTGGGTTTTTCTCTTCCAGGCCTCTGTAGGCACTTATATTCATGCAGGCAAACACCCAACATAAAATAAAAAAAAAAATAAGATCTTATAAAACGTAGTGGCCACAATCACCCAGTCGGGAGTCAAGGTTCAAATCCACCCACAGACTGACTCTGCACTCTGTTGACAGCTGAACCCAGGAGGGCCCCACTCCTGCTTTAAGTGGCTACCTTTAGAGACCTATGGAGCAATGGTGGGAACCTAGCAGAGCATGGATCCCACCCCCTAGGATCTTATGACCTTCCTAGGATCACTGTGTGAGGTTAAACCATGACAGTGATGTGTCTCCTTCTGCTGATATCAGGAAGCACCAAGCCCATGCATGTTGTCATCTAAAGACGCAGAGATAGGAAGAACTAGAATTCACAGTACAGGACTGGTGTGGTGGTGCACACCTGTAATCCTGGCGAGTGGGAGGCTGGGATTCGAGGTTTGGGAGTTCGAGGCAAGTCTGCGACAGGAACGCACAGTTAAGCAAACCGACAAAACAAGGTTTTGTAGCAAATACACCTGGCTCTAGGTTCTTTGTGGTTTTGAAAATACTCCAATGAAAAACAATTTAGGGAGGAAACAGGGTATTTGGTGCACAGGTCCATCATTTCAGATAAGTCAAGGCAGGAACACAATGGGTCAGCTACATCACACCCTCAATCAAGAACAAAGAATAATCACTCAGGAGCCAGAACCAGGAAGATCTCTGTGAGTTCAAGGCCAGCCTGGTCTACATAGTGAGTTCAGGGAAGCCAGGGCTATGGTAAGAACCTGCCTCAAAACAAAACTGAACACACAGACAAACAAAAACCAAAGAATAAACACATCCTTGGTTGTTTCCTCTCAGATCATTTTCTTCTCTCTTTTTTTGGGGGTGGTAGTGATTGTTTTTGTTTGTTTGTTTGTTTTGGAGACAGGATCTTATTGTGTAGTCCCTGTTGGCCTAGAACTCTCTACGTAGACCAGGCTGGCCTTGAACTGATAGAGGATCTGCCTGGCTCTGCCTTCAGAGTGCTGAGATTAAAGGTATGTGCTATTCTGCCTGGGCACTTTCTCCAGGCCTAGGGAATGGTGCTGCCCACAGTGGGCTGGGTCTCTCTACATAGGTTAACAATCAAGTCAATCCCCCATAGAGATTCACAGAGGCCAACCTAATGTAGACAATCCTCATTAAGTCTCTCGTCCTGAGTGATCCTAGATTGTGTCAAATTGATGGGTGAGAATAACCAGTATAACCCATGCCCTGTCAACTTCACATATGAACACACCCCTTGAATGCTTAGCCTTCCACCCTTGTCTTAAAAGTCTGCGTTAATACAAAATTCAGTCCAAGGTCATTAAAAATTCTAATACTTCAACAGTCCAAACTCTCCTAACTGGTAGGTGCTATAAAACATAAAATAAAAATAAGGTTACATAGTAAACATTTTTATTCCTAAAAGGAAGAACTGGAGTATAAAAACCAACTACCCTGAAGCAAAACCAAAATCCGGCAGTATAAACCCAAATCCGGTAGCGTTGTGTCTGGCATTTTGGACTAACTCATAATCTTCTGGGCCCCACAGAGCTTGAGTAGTCCCAGCTCTCCAGCTCTGCCATCCACAGCACACTCGAGCCTCCTCTTAGGGCAGCTCCATTGTACCTTTGGGGCTCTCCTCGGCAGGAAACACATAGTCCTTGTATTGCCAGTATCCTAGGGTCCAGTGTAACTGAGTCTCCATTTTCACTAACAGCCTCTTAGGACCCTGACCCTGCCATGTAGCACCTTGCTACTCAGATAACTATTTCTTTGTTTCTCTCTTTCTGAAAGAGGGTCTCTCCCTGTGTACCCCTGTCGAGCCTGAAACTCTTGATGTAGACCAGGCTGTGTGTGTGTGTGTGTGTGTGTGTGTGTGTGAGCATAGGTCTCCATGGATCCTGACTACACCAGACCACTGAGCTACAGCCCTACCCAGTCCCTGCCATTGCAAGTTCTCCCTTCTCCCAGCTTCTCCTCTCAAGGTGTAAATATAGTCTTTACCTTAAAAACTCAAACATGAGCTAACCAATAAAAAACGTCCTTGCTTCCATGCAACATCCCAGCCCCAGGCTGCTCTCTGTGTAGCTAGCTACCTTACAGTGCTCATGTTGGATGCTGTAACTGCTGTAAGAGACCACCATACTTTGGGTGCCTTTTGTTTTGGAGTCTGTGAGATGGGGTCTCTCTATGTAGCTCAGGCTGATGTTGAATCTCAAATCCTCCTGCCTCAGGCTTCTTCCTGACTGTGCTGGAATTTTGGGCCTGTACCACCAAGTCAAGACGACTTGAATTCAGCTCCCTTTTTCTGTTAGTGGACCTTAAAAAGGATCTTTTTTTTAAATTTACTTTTTTCATGTATATGAGTACACTGTCACTGTCTTCAGACATACCAGAAGAGGGCATCGGATCTCTTTACAGATGGTTGTGAGCCACCATGTGGTTGCTGGGAATTGAACTCAGGACCTCTGGAAGAGCAGTCAGTGCTCTTAACCACTGAGCTATCTCTCTAGCCCCCAAGGGTCCTCTTTTAACCTGTTTAACCTCTTTTAACCTCCATCCCATTTCCTGCATCTTCTTCACTTTCTTTTGAGTTGAGTGCTTAGTGATCACCTCCCTTCAGCTACGACCCCAGACCTTTTCAATTCTTACTTCACACACAGGCTTCCTGGGGCATCGCTGTTTCTGTTGCTGTGGTAAACACCATGGCCAAAAGCAACTTGGGAAAGAAAGGTTTATTTGGCCGTAGCTCACAGTCCACTGGGGAATCAGGTCAGGAACACCGAGGGAGGAACTGAAGCAGAGACCATGGAGGGTTGTTTGTTTGCTTTTTGTTGTCATCACCGTGTTTTATAAAGAAGATTTCCCTGAGCTCACAAGGAACCTAAAACCCTTCTTCAAGAACATTCTCCGTGCTGTTTTGTCCAAGTATAGACACTCCTTACCTGCTGGGACTTGGGGTTCCACAGAGAAGAGCAGGAGAGTGTGTCCAAGTCCTCCCATGATTCTCCTCACCGTCCCAAGTCCAGAATGCTCACGTGGTTAATATTATTACTAACGATAGCTTGTATTATGTTTGCTGTTTCTTAACAACTAATAAAGACTAAGGAACAACAACAAAATTGAACCACACAGGGATCTCTATAATTCCACTTAAAACAAAAACAAATGTTGTCAAAGATTTTTTAAACAAAATTCTTTAAATCAACTTAAAATTAAAAAAAAAAGTTTGAGACCATTGTCAAAATTCATCCTGTTAGATTTAATAGGCTCAAGATTAAAAAAAAAAAAATGGAGTCACAGTCTTAGCACACACTGCCGTCGTGTTTACGAACTAAAACAGAACCGTATCCCTACAGTGCAGCGAGCTTCCACCTCTTCTGTAATAAGGACACTAGCATACCAGCCCCTCCACCTCCGTGAGTTTAGACCTAATTTCACAGCTGCAGTCCCTGAACCGGAAGCTGTGGGGAGGAGAAAGTCTCTCCTAGCAGCGCATTGCTGTGTGACCTGAGGCAAGTTACCCACTTTCTCTGTGTCTCCTTGGTTGCATCTGGGATGGTTAGGGCAATAGCATGCGTCAAATATGTAGCCTACTAACAGATCAGGAGCTCAGCAAATGCTCAACAGAGGCTCCTGCCACCCCCAGACCCCTGCAGAGTTATGGGGTTCCACCTGGGAGTGGGCAGGGGCAGCAAGACTGAAGACGCCATCTTTCTCCCTCTCCCCAACACCCCACACTGCTGCCTCCTGTCTGCTGTTTCTCCTTCTCGCCCATTCCCCTCTTTTGGCCTCTTCTGATTTTATTAATAAACCCAGCCATTCCCCTGCCTCACCACTTACACAATAGTTCTTACATTGGTCTCATTTTCCTTTATCTTGCTTACACAGCGGAGCACGTAGCAACGTACGACATATTTGTGCAGACGCAGCACCCGTCTGGTGAATGCATGTACGCGTTTGACGGTGATGAGCAGTTCTACGTGGATCTTGACAGGGAGGAGACGGTCTGGGACCTGCCGGAGTTCAGCAAGGTGTATGCGTTTGACGCCCAGGAGGCTCTTCCCTACATCGACAGCCTGAAGAACAACTTGAGAGCCTTGATCCAGAGATACAACATCACCCAGGACCCCAGCGGTGGGTTCTTTCTTCTTCTGCTACCCAGTGGGGAGGGGGAGGACCCCTGGTCCACACTCAGAATGGGAGACAGATGCCCTCTGCTGAGGGACCCTCCTTTGGACTCCCTGTGGTACAGTCGGGGGCTGCTAGCTTCTCTTCTCACCCAAGAAAGGTTGAGCTGAGATAGGTTGCTCACTGGAAGGAGTTTCCCGGCTCTCTGGACCAGGAGGGGTCAAGAATTCAGAGCCTGAGACAGAAAACACTCAGGGTGGAATCTCTGTGATTTACTCAGAACTGGCTGTGTTCTGTCTCTTCCCAGAGCCTCCCGAGGTGACCGTGTTCCCTAAGAACCCGGTAGAGCTGGGCCAGCCCAACGTCCTCATCTGCCACATCGACAGGCTCTTTCCCCCAGTGCTCAATGTCACATGGCTACGTAACGGGCAGCCGGTCACCGAAGGAACTTCAGAGACCGTCTTTCTGGCCAGCACAGAACTCAGATTTCACAAGTTCCACTACCTGACCTTCATTCCCACAGCGCAGGATGTGTATGACTGCAGGGTGGAGCACTGGAGCCTGGACCAGCCGAGTCTCAGTCACTGGGGTAAGCAGCACCCCCTTTCCACACACCCCTGCTCCCAGGACCTGGTACCCCAGCATCCCACTATGCTAACTGCATCCATTCATTTCCCTCAGAAATGCAGGAGCCAGTCCAGGTGTCCGAGACAATGGAGACCACGGTCTGCGCCCTGGGCCTGGTGGTGGGCCTGGTGGGCTCCGTGGTTGGTAGTGCGCTCATCGTAAGGGCTCCGCATGGCGGCCATAACCCTCGGACCCAGGAACCCCTGTGAGTAACTGTGGAGGTAGGGATGCTAGGGTGTAGTCAGAAGAAAGATGGGGCGTCTACACCTGCTGTGCAGAAAGGAGGTGAGTAGGGCAGAGCTGAGACACCGAGAACCCAGGACTCCTGCGCTGCCCTGAGCCTCTGCGCTTACCGCTCCTTGTTACCCTCACCTATCATCTGCTTAGTGACAGTGCTGAAGTCACTGTGGTTTGACACATGAGAGGATGCTTACAACATCTATGTGCGCAAAAACATGAAGCACCTCCGCCAAGGCCACACAGCTAGACTATCTGGATCGAAAGAGCTTTGCATGGATGAGACCGAGTTCAACCACGCTTGGACCCAGTCTGTTTTGCGCATGCGTCGCGGACAGTGTGCCGGGGATCAAGTGCAGCTTCCGATCTCCGTTTGTACCCACTGCTGGCAAAGCTCACATAAAAATTCTCTTCTGGCCTTCTCTTTATTGAAACATTTATATTTCAAATACTTGTGTTTTTAAATTCCCCTCCCATTGGACAGTGATCTCTCCATGATGTTCCGCGTCTCTCATATTGACTCTGGAATGGGCAGGGTGTGTGTGTGTGTGCACGCGCGCACACGCACGCATGTTACATCACCGCTCCACAGAGGCCCTACGAACTGTCAGGACATCCCTGTTCTGACTCTCGATTCATTTGTCCCTCTGTTCCCTTATTCTCGGGTCTATCCTCTCCCCCCCACACCATACATAACCACGCTAATGGATTAAGTGAGTTTTTCCTTTACATATAGTTACTATTTGCACGATGTGGAAGTACTCACCACACCTGCAGCTTTAGGGAGCTCCGTTGGCGTCACTACCCTGACTTTGAACCTCTAGTCTGTTGCTTTCCGTTGTTCACTGTGGCTCTGCTCTAAACCATCTGCCTGTCTCTAGGACGCAGTTGTAGGGAGCTGGGCACGCGCCTTCTTCCTTTGATTGTGTGCTACCCGCCCATCATCACCGAGGTGTGATCTCAGTTCCCAGACCCGAAGTCTCCTGCTGAGTCTACAACTGGGTCCACCGGAGCCCTTCCTAGTCTCCTGCCTTAGCTATAGCCACAACCCCATCGTATCCCCTTTCATGTATGGGAAGGAATACGCTGCTGCTGTTCACGTTCCTTTAGTCACTTCTAGTTGTGACCATCTTCGCCCATAGCCTTTTTGAAGCTCCGTTGTTCTTGCTTTGGTAGTTTCTGTCTTGCATCCTTTACCCGTTTTTTGTTTTGTTTTGTTTTGGCATTAGTGCTTCTGTGGGAAGCAGAGGGCTGGGGTTTCCTCTGCCATCTTGCTGATGTCATTGCCCAGCAGGGCTGCTGCTGCAGCTTCTTCTTCTTTTCTTCTTCTTCTTCTTCTTCTTCTTCTTCTTCTTCTTCTTCTTCTTCTTCTTCTTCTGCTTCTGCTTCTGCTTCTGCTTCTGCTTCTGCTTCTGCTTCTGCTTCTGCTTCTGCTTCTGCTTCTGCTTCTGCTTCTGCTTCTGCTTCTGCTTCTGCTTCTGCTTCTGCTTCTGCTTCTGCTTCTGCTTCTGCTACTGCTTCTGCTCCTGCTCCTGCTCCTGCTCCTGCTCCTGCTCCTGCTCCTGCTCCTGCTCCTGCTCCTGCTCCTGCTCCTGCTCCTCCTCCTGCTCCTCCTCCTCCTCCTCCTCCTTCTTCTTCTTCCTCTCTCTCTCTCTCTCTCTCTCTCTCTCTCTCTCTCTCTCTCTCTCTCTCTCTCTCTCTCTCTCTCTCTCGATGTTTTCCTGCCAAACCAGGATGTTTTATGCACTGCTGACTCTGCCACTGAGGTTCCAGGGAAGATAGGGGTCTTACTTAGGGTTTCACTGCTGTGAAGAGACACCGTGACCAAGGCAACTCTTATAATGGACGACATTTAATTGAGGCTGGCTTACAGTTTCAGAGATTCAGTCCATTGTCAGCATGGCAGTGTGCAGAAAGACATGGGGCTGGTGGAGCTGAGAGTTCTACTTCTTGATCTGAAGACAGCTGGCAGGGAACTGCCTTCCGTGGACAGTCAGGAGAGGACTGGAACTGTACACTGGACAGAGCTGGAACGAAGGAGACCTCAAAGCCCACCCCTACAATGACATTTCCTCCAACAAGGCCACACCCACTCCAACAAGGCCACACCCACTCCAACAAGGTCACACCCACTCCAACAAGGCCACACCTACTCCAACAAGGTCACACCCACTCTAACAAGGCCACACCTACTCCAACAAGGCCACACCCACTCCAACAAGGCCATGCTTCCTAATCGTGCCAAACATTCAAATATGTGTCAATGGGGGCCATTCCTATTCGAACCACAATAGGTTTCTCATAGGGCAACATGGGAGGGGAGACAAGAGTAAAACCCCAGTGCCGGGGCTGGGGATTTAGCTCAGTGGTAGAGCGCTTACCTAGGAAGCGCAAGGCCCTGGGTTCGGTCCCCAGCTCCAAAAAAAAGAACCAAAAAAAAAAAAAAAAAAAAAAAAAAAAAAAAAAAAAACCCCAGTGCCACCCATTGACACCTCACCATTCCTGCTCCCTGTCACCAGCCAGAGCCACCCCCATCCCCACTCCCATCCTCTCCCCCACCCCATCCCACCTACACCTCGCCACCTTTCACTCCCCTACCAGGTCCTGCTGCCTCCTGCGTGCAAACTCGGGTTTTCATGGAGTGTGAAGGGAAAAGTCTGGGACGTCTAGCTTATAGCCTTATAATGAGAAGCCTGTCTGTCTGTCTGCCTGTCCTTCCTCTTTTTTTTTTTTTTTTTTTTTTTGGACAGAGTTTCACTATGTAGCCCTGCAGTCTGTTCTGGAATTCTCTAAGTTACCTGGTGGCAGGCCTTGAACTCACAGAGATCCACCTGCCTCTGCTTCTGCCTCTCGAACGCTGCTGGGATCAAAGCCAGGCACCCCCAAGCCGGCTTAGAAGCCCTTTCTTAGTGGTTTTTATCTGTAGAGGTTAGCACATATCTTGATATTTAGTAATTCCTCCATAAATGCCTGCCGACTTGCTGGAAATAGTATTTATTACTCCAGCACCGGCTTGTTTAGGTCCTCATTTACCGAAGGTTAAGTGACAGCTACAGATTACAATGGCGAGGGTGTTCTGTGGCACGGCACCATCGCTAGAACGTACAGAGCGTGACTGTATTGCGATCGCTGTCACCATGGTAGAGAGTGTGTCATATACTCGAGCAAGGCTACGGTGAAGCCTCGCGGGCTGAGAACGTGGGGGTGGGGAGCCATATATAAAGAAAGGGAAGGGGGAAGGCAGGGTGGATCTTAGACTTGATGGTGACTGTGTGTCTTGCTACAGGTGATGGTATTTCTGAAAAGAACTTGGCCTTGGGAAGATGCCCTGAACTTGTGCCATCGCTGCATAGCCCCGCCTGTCCTGGAGCTCTGTAACCTGGCTGGCCTTGAACTCACAGAGGGCTCTGCCTCTTTGACAGACTTAAAGCACTCAGCCCTAGTACCACAAACTAATGGTAACAAGTGGGCGTTGCTGTGCTTGGTACCAACCTGGACACCCTGCCCTGGGCTCTAGGCTCCTCCATGAACGCTGCTGTCTGCTTCCAGGGAAGGCCAAAGAATTATTTTTTCCTGTTTCTGAGCTGGGAGACTGAGTCTTTCTGGACGTCTGGGACCAGGTCACTTATGACTAATATCTCATGGCAGTGTGCCTTCAAGTGGCCCATGGGAGTAGTTCCTGAGGGCTCTGACCTCACTTGCTGGGAGGGTTTGAGAATTTGGATTTGGCCCTGGGGAGGGACCAGTGGTAAAATTCACTTGGATGAAGATTTGTTTGGATGAGTTTGAGGGCTACAGGGGTTGGAGTTCCTAAGGGAAGAGTCAGACCCTTCCTCTTGTTTGATTGTAATCTCTCTTGATGAATCTTCACTTCTTTTTTTTTTTTTCTTTTTTCTTTTTTTTCCAGAGCTGGGGACCGAACCCAGGGCCTTACACTTGCTAGGCAAGCGCTCTACCACTGAGCTAAATCCCCAACCCAAAACCTTCACTTCTAATATATTAGGTAAAACTAAGATGGCATCTCATGGATATTTTTTTTATTTTATTTTTTATTTATTTTTATTTATTCTTTTATCAAGACAGGATTTCTCTGTGTAGCCCTGACTGTCCTGGAACTTGCTCTGTAGACCAGGCTGGCCTCAAATTCACAGAGATCTGTCTGCCTCTGTCTCCTGAGTGCTGGAATTAAAAGCATATATCACCACTGTCTGGTGGGTATTCCATTTATTTATTTATTATTTATTTATTATGTATGAGTGTTCTATTTGCATGTGTGCCTGCAGGCCAGAAGAGGGCATCGGATCTCATTACAGATGGTCGTGAGCCACCATGTGGTTGCTGGGAATTGAACTCAGGACCTCTGGAAGAGCAGTCAGTGCTCTTAACCGCTGAGCCACCTCTCCAGCCCCCAAAATATAAATCTCTAAAAGGAAGAGGAAGAGGAGGAGGAGGAGGGAGGAGGGTGGAGGCAGCACACACCTTTGGTTCCAGCACTCAGGAGGCAGAGGCAGGTAAGTATCTGTGGGTTCCAGGCAGCCAGAGCTACACGAAGAAACCCCGTCTCAAAATAGATAAATGTAAGAAAATAAAAACAGACAAATGACAAAAACCCAAAACAGAACCAAATTTCTATCTTTCAGGCAGAAAACAGATGTACACTGAGTATGCAGTTCACTTTGAGGGGCAGTGGCCAGGAGGCTCAGGGGTTTTACTTTTATTTCATTTTGTTGTTTTATATTTTTAAAAGATTTGTTTGTTTCTTATGCATGGCGTTTTGCCTGCGGGTGTGCCTGTGCACCACTGGAGCTCCAGGAACTGGGGTTACAGATGATTGTAGGACACCAGGTGGTTGCTGGGAATCAAAGCTCGGTCCTCTGGAAGAGCAGCCACTGCTTTTTACCTCTGGGCCGTCTCTCCAGTCCATCTTGATTTTTTTTTTTTTTTGAGATAGAATCTAGTCTTATGGTTGTGCAATCTCCCTCAGCCTCTTTGGTGCTGAGATTGTGGATGTGAGCTGCGACTCCTTCACATATTTAGAAATAAAAATATACCAGCCTCTCTCTCTCTCTCTCTTTCTCTCTCTCTCTCTCTCTCTCTCTCTCTCTCTCTCTCTCTCTCTCTCTTTTTTCGGAGCTGGGGAAAGAACCCAGGGCCTTGCGCTTGCTAGGCAAGCACTCTACCACTGAGCTAAATCCCCAACCCCAAGCATCAGCCCCTCTTGATAAGCTGCTGGACCCTCCCATCTCAAAGTCGCTGAGCTCCACTCAGCCGTTACTAAGCAGAGAGGCCATGACTTCTCCAAGACGTACCCATCTCTTGTCTTGCTGACCTGAGATTCTAGCTATAGCCTCACTGGAAGAGAAACTAAGGCAGGGAGGGTTCAAGGCTGTGAGGAGGGACCCTCATCCATGCAGACACCTGCAGAGAGAACTCTGTGTGTCAGGCTTGTTGTAGACACCGGGTCGGGAGGCAGAAACCGGAATCAGGTTACAATTCCACCAGTTGGACCAGTCAGCCCTCCGAGGGCTAGACTTGACAGCCTCAGAGCAGGAACCCCTTATGTCCCGAGGAAAGGGTGTCAAGGTAGTTTTAACCGGAAAAAAGGGCCATATAGGTTACTCAAGAACCACCCTGGGCTAAGCCCACTAAGGTCAGGATGAAATCCAGGAATCTGTATTTATTAAATAACCAATACATTAAATTGATATGACTTTTAAAAGATTTATTTTTATTTTGGTATGATGAGCGTTTGCGTGCGTATATACACATGTATACAATGTCCGTAGTGACTGTAGTGACCGGAAGAGGGAGGCAGATCTCCTGGAACTGGAATTACAGATGGTTGATACCAGTTTTGTGTGTGTTGTGAACATATCCCAGGTTTTCTGCAAGAGCAGCCGGTGTTCTTAACTGCTGAGCCGTCTCTCCAGCCCCTGATGTGGAATCTTAACAACTGATTCCAGTAACACATAGCTGTAGATCTTTAAGAGAGGGATGGGATATTTTGTCATATGTGTGCACTGTGTGGTGTTGAATAGGGAAACCAGCACCCATCACAGCAAACATCCGTCATTCCTGTGTTGGGAACATTCAAAGCCCTCTCCAGCAGCTGTTCTGAGACAGTGGATTGCTCTCAGCTGGTTAGCCACGCTCTCTCTGTACCTCCCCTCCCAGCCACTCCCGGACACTACCATCTTTGCTCTCTGCATTCACAGCATAATCGACTTAGCGTCCACACGTGCGGGCCTGTGGCGTTGCCTTTCTATGTCAGACTTACTCCTCCATCTAACACAATGCCCTTCAGGCTCCTATGACAGGGTTTTATTTGTTATGAGCTCATGCATGTAGAGGCAGGGGTGCCTTCCTCTTTTGCGTTACATCTCATTTTTTTAAAAAAAGATTTATTTACTTATTATATATGAGTACACTGTAGCTGTCTTCAGACATACCAGAAGAGGTCATCGGATCTCTTTACAGATGGTTGTGAGCCACCATGTGGTTGCTGGGAATTGAACTCAGGACCTCTGGAAGAGCAGTCAGTGCTCTTAACCACTGAGTCATCTCTCCAGCCCACACCTCTTTTTTTTTTTTTTTACACACCTCATTTTTAAAAGATGGTTTATTTCATTTTTAGTTATGTGTATGCATGCACACATGTGTCTGAGCATCGGTGTGTGCATGTGAGTTCAGGTGCCCACTGAGACTAGAGGAATCAGATCCCCCTGGAGCTGCAGTTACAGGATGTTATGAACAGCCTCATGTGGGCACTGGTTCCCAAATCTGGTCCTCTGGCAGAGCAGCGTGGGATTTTACTGTTTCCCAGCGCACCTCCCCCATATCCTCTGAGATGGGACTGTGGCTGAACCTGGAGCTCACCTATTTGGCTAGCTGGCTGGCCAGCCAGGTTCACAGATCTGCCTGTCTTTGCCCTCCCGGGGCTGTGTTTACAGACCTGCGCCACCATGGCTGGCTGTTTTGGTGTGCTGGGAATCCAAACTCAGCTCCTTATGCTCTTTTTTTTTTTAAATAAAGTCTTTTATTTTTTATTTTTATTTATTTATTTATTATATATAAGTACACTGTAGCTGTCTTCTGATACACCAGAGCTGTCTTCTGATACACCAGAAGAGGGCATCAGATCTCTTTACAGATGGTTGTGAGCCACCATGTGGTTGCTGGGAATTGAACTCATGACCTCTGGAAGAGCAGTCGGGTGCTCTTAACCACTGAGCCATCTCTCCAGCCCGCTCCTTATGCTCTTGTGGCAAGCGCTTTACCCACAGTACCACAAATGTGTATTTATTCCAAACTCCACAGGCTCTCTGGAGCCAAAGATCCAGGAGATTTCTCAGACATCGTCAAGCTTGAAAATCCTTTCAATGTCGTCGGAAGGTGGCTGCCGGAAGTTTGACGGAAGTTCTCTCTGTCATGATAGACCATTATTCATCTTAAACAAGGTTTCTCTATGCAGCCCTGGCTGGTCTGGAACCCGCTCTGTAGACCAGGCTGGCATCAAACTCATAGGGATCCACTTGCCTCACCCTCCAGAGTGCTGGCATTAAAGCTGTGGCCACCATGCCTGCATCTCTCTATTGAGGGAGTATTGATGGAGTCCTTCCAGGGCCAGCCATTGGCAGAGCCCATCAAGAGGCAAACGCTAGGTGCATGCGAACCCTGGTCAACCTCTGGCCAGCATGGAAGAGGGTGTCTAGGGACCAGAAGGGATAAATGAAGACCACATCTGTGGTGTTCCTTCAGGGGAAAGCATCATTAGTGGTTATACATTCTTTCTTACGGGATAAAATAAAATGTTTTTTAAAATGATTTGCAGATATAAGGGTTTTTATCCTGTGATTTATTTTATCCAATGATTTCCCTTTAAAGTTTCTTAGTGTGTTTTATTTTATATTTTAAATTTTCCCAGAGGGACCCACAGGAAAAATCAGGTTCTATCATGGACCAGATGGAGGCTTTGCCCGGCTCAGCCATTTGGTGCTCTGTGGCTTCTCTGCTCCTTCCTGAAGCCCCTTCTTGAAAGGTGAAGTGGCCAGTAACCCACGGCCTCCACCTTTCACCCATTCTCTTTACTTCCTTACCCAGCAACAAACTCATCATCTCAGAGAACTGCTCTGATTGGCTGCTTACTGCAAGGGTCTTCCCCTAACCTAGACTCCGTTTCTTTTTATCTCCATCTTGCTCCCTTGCTCCCCAAACAAACGTTGTTAAAGCCACCCAACCCGGCAATGGTCCTCTTTGTGGAGCTGGTCCAGGTATTTCTAACCATAATGAGCTTCCTGGGTCCCCGGGGAGTATGGGCCATCAAGGGTAAGTGCTGGGGACACCTGTGGGGGGGTGGCACAAGAGAAAGTGTCTCTGCGTCGGGTATACGGCAAACCTCCCCCCCCACACACACATACCGCAGACAAATCCCTGCCACTCTGTCACCTCCATTGTGGACCTAACCACGGGGCTGAGGCCGGGTCTCCTCTGGGCTTCTTTTACATTCCGAGTTCTCCTTGCCCCTTCCTTTTCTGAGATCCCTGCCCTCACTCGCCTCACTGCAGAACACCCTGGCTCCTGTACCACTTCCTGACTGCGACGGGCAGTTCTTGTCCGGCTTTGGTGCAGCATTCACCTCCGCTGTGTGTTTATGTGCGATCCCCTTTGGCTTTCCGCGTTTAGCACCGTGCTGGGCTCACGGCAGTCCCTCACACTCCTTCAGAGTGTGAAACTTTGAATCCCATTTTTTTTTTTTTCCGGAGCTGGGGACCGAACCCAGGGCCTTGCGCTTCCTAGGCAAGCGCTCTACCACTGAGCTAAATCCCCAACCCCCCATTTTTTTTTAATTGGCTTTTCAAGACACGGTTTCTCTGTGTAGCCCTGGCTACCCTGGAACTTGCTCTGTAGACCAGGCTGGTCCCAAACCCAGAGATCAGCCTGCCTCGGCCTCTTAAGCGCTGGGATTAAAGTTTGTGTGGCGCGGCTGCCAGGCATGAACTTCTGACTTTATGTCCGGTGTATCTTACAATATTTGGGGATCTTCTCCCTCCCTCCACTGTTGTAGGAGACAGCGTTTCATTGAATTAGGTAGCCCGCGCAGGTCTTAAACTTCTGATCCTCCTGTCTCTGCCCTCTGAGTGCTGGAGTTGGAGGGGTGTGTCGTCATGCCCGGCTTGTGGAAAAGCCGCCCTTTCCCTCACCTTGGTCTCTGGATCATAGATATTATTAAATCGTGTTCCTGTCTGTCACTGTCCCTTACCCACCCCTAAACTAGCTCGCTTTCCCAAAAGCCCCCTTCAATGCTTCCCCTTAACCATTTTCTCCTCACCCCAAATTTACCATCTCTCACACACGACCTGACAGGGTGGCTGCCACTACAGCTACCGCTGCTGTTGGAGATCTGGAAACCTGACACCTTCTGGGGTGGGCAGTCTCTCCTTTTCCCACCCTGCTTTGTCAGCTCCACCCAAGCGCGCTGTTGGCCACGCCTCCACCCATGCTTGCAGTGGCCACGCCCTCTCGGCCCTCCCACTTTCGTGTCCCTGGAGCCCTTCCAGGGGCTGCTGTGGCTTTACCCGGCTGTCCTCGCACACAGCCCAGCATGGGCGCAGGCTGAGACTCAGAAGCTGAGACACATTTCTCTCCGCTCCCATCCATCCCTCACCCGATACAGCCGACCACATGGGCTCCTACGGACCAGCCTTCTACCAGTCTTACGACGCCTCCGGACAGTTCACACACGAATTTGACGGGGAACAGATTTTCTCTGTGGATCTGAAGAAGGGGGAGGTCGTGTGGCGTCTGCCCGAGTTTGCAGACTTCGCGTACTCGGACTTTCAGAGCGGGCTGATGAGCATCTCCATGATCAGAGCTCATCTGGACGTCTTGGTAGAACGCTCCAACCGAACCAGAGCCGTCAGTGGTACCGGGCCCTCCTTCCACCCCACCTAACTAGGCAGGGACAGGACCCCCAACCCCTCTCCAGAGCCCTGCCCTCCCCTCCCCTCCTGCCCCAGGAGGGTCCCAGAAAGCTACTGCAGGAAGTATCCCTTAATCTTGGCCCTAGTAAAGCCCAACTGTACGGGACGGGATTTTGGGATTCAGGTTCTGATTCCTCCTAGTGCCTCCCCGGGTGACCGTATTCCCCAAGTCTCGCGTGGAGCTGGGAAAACCCAATGTCCTCATCTGCATGGTGGAAGATATCTTCCCGCCTGTGATCAATATCACCTGGCTGCGCAACAGCCAGCCCATCACTAAGGGAGTGACCCAGACCAGCTTCTACTCCCAGCCTAACCACAGGTTCCGGAAGTTCCACTACCTGACCTTCGTGCCCACGGCGGAGGATGTGTACGACTGCAGGGTGGAGCACTGGGGCCTGGACGCACCGCTCCTCCAGCACTGGGGTATGCAGCACCCTGTCCTAGTCAGTCCACGTCCTCGTGTCCACTACTCCAGATCCCTCCCTGTCTCCTCTGACCCTCGCTTTCTTTCCCAGAGCCCCAGGTGCTTACCCCACCACCGGACACCACAGAGACCCTGATCTGTGGCCTGGGCCTGGCTCTCGGCCTTGTGGGATGCCTCCTGGGCACCGTGCTCATGGTCACAGCCACACGCATGCCCAGTACCCGCAGGTGAGTGAAGAAACCCGAGGAGTCTATGGCAAAGGGAGGAAGATGTGGAGCAGATAGGAGAGGAGCGGAGGGGGAGGGACGAGGAACGGGGCAGGAGATAGAAAAGTAGGGGTTTGGTGAAGTGGGCGTGCGAACGTGAATGGCCTCGGTCATCGGGGTTTTGTGACTTTAGGTAACTTCTGAGAGAAACCCATGAGAGATGATTCCTGGCGGACTTCTGGAAGCTTCTGCATGCTCAGCGGCAGCCTATTACAGTGTGGACCTCGAATGGCACCAACAGCTGTTCTACAAGTCCCTCATTTTCTGGTCACTAAGTCCCAGTAGAACTTTGTGGTCACAGTTTGTGCTGCCCTGGTACCAGTCACACCTCTTGCAGCTTGGGGGCTGGAGATATGGCTCAGTGGCTAAAAGCACTGACTGCTCTTCCAGAGGTCCTGAGTTCAATTCCCAGTAACCACGTGGTGGCTCACAACGGTCTGTAATGGGATCTGATGCTCTCTTCTTCTGTGTCTGAAGACAGCTACAGTGTACTTAAAAAAAAATGCTGGGGTTGGGGATTTAGCTCAGTGGTAGAGCGTTTGCCTAGCAAGCGCAAGGCCCTGGGTTCGGTCCCCAGCTCTGAAAAAAAAAAAAAAATGCTTGCCTGTTTCCTTTTCATAAGGTCAGTACTTACAGGTGAGGGACACCTGAGCTTCAAGAGGAGTTCTGGGTGGTGACCACCGGGGGAGGGGCACATTACTGAATGTTTTTATGTCACCTCACCCCTGCCTTGTTTGGCCTACAGTGTGGTCCTTGTCAGTGGATCATTTCACCAGGGCTTCACACATCTCCTGAATTCAAACTTCAAGGAAATGGGTACAGAGTATCCAACTGTTGCAACTCCCCTGACCTAGGACTTTTGTAGGGTACTGGGAGAGGAGGGCTCACAGGAACTCTGCTCCTACATGAACACCACCTCCCTTTCAGACATTCCGAGCATCCTGTGAATGCCAGACAGCTGCCCACAAGACTCAGCATGGCTACCTCCTTCAGTGGTGTGCATCATATTAGGCAGGAGGGCAGCACAGAGGATCTGCAAGATGCAGGAAGACAGGAGGTCCAGGGCTGGAGAGATGGCTCAGTGGTTAGAGCCCTGGGTGCTCTTGCAGAGGACCTGGGTTTGATTCCCAAGCACAGACACTGTGGTTCACACCGGTCGGTAACTCCCAGTTCCAGGGGATCCTGGTGCACTGATGTGCATGCAGGTAAATTACTCATGCATATCAAATTAAAATAGTAAACTAATCTTCAAAGAAAAAGGATAGGACATCCAAGTGACCCACCAGCTCTCTCTAACTGCATGGGCCAGAAGACTGTATCCATGAGCAACAACAAAACACACAAAGAGCTCAGTGAACTTACAAGGTAGCTCTTGTCAGTCACCAAATGAGTGGCCTCGATTTGAGGGCTCCAAGCAGGAATACCGTAGGAGTCTCTCTTGGGATCTTCTGGATTAGGATTTCAGGGGTGGGAAAATAGGAACTCTGTACTATTTTATTTTATTTATGTGCACTGGTGTTTTGCCTGTGTGTCTGTGTGAGAGTGTCAGATCTTGGAGTTACAGACAGTTGTGAGCTGCCATGTGGGTGTTGGGAATGGAACCTGTGTCCTCTGGAAGACCAGTTGGTACCTTTAATAACTGACCCATCTCTCCAGCCCCACACTGTACTTCTTTTTTTTTTTTTTTTTTTTTTGGTTCTTTTTTTTCGGAGCTGGGGACCGAACCCAGGGCCTTGCGGTTCCTAGGCAAGCGCTCTACCACTGAGCTAAATCCCCAACCCCACACTGTACTTCTTAACGTGCTCCGGTTGACTCTGAGGTCACTATCTAATGCTAGGGGACGTCTGTGATGCAGGTGCTGCCGGGGGCCACCCTGAGGTCTGAGTTGGACCAAAACTGCTTTCTGGAGAAACTGGGCTTGTAGTGTTTTCAGAGTCGATTAAGATAAATAGAACCGGGGTTGAGGATTTAGCTCAGTGGTAGAGCACTTGCCTAGCAAGCGCAAGGCCCTGGGTTCGGTCCCCAGCTCCAAAAAAAAGAAAAAAAAAAGATAAATAGAACCAAAACTGTGGTTTGAACTGTAAGCTTGGTCCTGGGACAGAAGGGGCTGAGAAGGACTTGTTGGTTTTCCTGGGAGAGAGTGAAAAGAAATGCTGGGTCTGGGAAAAGGTATCAAGGTCTTCCCTGTACACTGAAGGAGTGCACACAACCCGGGGTGGGTTTGGTCCTGGGGACAGAGCTGGGATGAGACAACAGAGCCCAACTCCTCTTCCTGCTGGGCCATGGCCTGCATGTTAGCCACAGTCCTCCATGCACTGTCTTCTCTGGTTGGTCCCTCACAGCTCTTGAGCTCATGTTGTACCTGTCCCTGCCTCCTCCCACCCTCACGGGACTGTCTCCCAGTCACACTTTCAAGTTCTTGGAAAAAACGAATAGCTAAGAAACTGGGGGTGTGGGCGGGGTTGGGCATACATGCTGGTCCAATGTACTCTGAGCAGGGGACAAGATCGCACAGCCATGGAGCCCCTCCTGAGGTGAGGGGTTAGTTTCAGGGAGAGGACAGCCCAGCTCTTGGAAGACATCACAGTTTGCCACTACCTTTCCCAATTTGTCGTTCACTCACCTTGACTGGTCATCAGGGCCTGCCTCTCCCTATGGTTCTGACTCTCCCCATCCCGAATGCTTTCCTACAGATAACAATCAGGTCACCTCTCCCACGGAGTGACACAACCATTCCCCTCTGCCCTCCAGTCCACTCTCCTTTCCCTGAGATTTCTTTTTTTTTTTTTAAAGATTTATTTATTTATTATATATAAGTACACTGTAGCTGTCTTCAGATACACCAGAAGAGGGCATCGGATCTCTTTACAGATGGTTGTGAGCCACCATGTGGTTGCTGGGAATTGAACTCATGACCTCTGGAAGAGCAGTCGGGTGCTCTTAACCGCTGAGCCATCTCTCCAGCCCTCCCTGAGATTTCTGTGCTGGCTCCCTCAGATCCCTTCCACGAATAGCCAGAGTCAGAAGAGCTCTGCGGGATTTGTGACCAAGCCCCTTCCCTTACCGCAGCCTCACCCTCAGGGACAATTACTTCCAACTGTCCTAACAGACCCTGAGGTGTGATCCGGTTGTGGATTGCTCCCTCCCCCACTTATGGTGCTGGCAGCTTGGTCCTCAGTACCGGTGATGTTGGGGTACGGGGATCTTTAAGATGAGGTCAAGAGGAGGTTCTGAGATCACTGGGGACATCGTCCTGGGGAGGGATTAATGCAGCTCTGGTTATCTAGTCGTAAGAAGCAGCCTGATCCCCAACTGCCCTCTGGCTTCCTGTCTGCTTCCTCCCACACACTCCCTCCATGGGGTATCCCCAGACTGCAAATCCTCCCCAGAGCCTGGCCTCATGCCCTTGACTCTCCAGAACCACAGACTAAATAAATCTTTTTTTTTTTTTTAATTTATATGTGTATACTGTAGCTGCCTTCAGACACACCGGAAGAGCTAGATCATCAGATCCTATTACAGATGGTTGTGAGCCACCATGTAGTTGCTGGGAATTGAACTCAGGACCTCCGGAAGAGCAGTCAGTGCTCTTAACCGCTGAGCCATCTCTCCAGCCCCCAAATAAATCTTTTAAAGGATGAAAAACATTTTGTTAGTGGAAAGAGGACTACAGCCGTTAATAATAATCTCCTGTCCATGCCACGTGGGGTGGATTACTACATCGTGACGGATTTGATTTTGTTTTCAAACAGGGCCCAACTATGTAGCCTGGTTGTCCTGGAACTTGCTATGTAGACTAGGCTGGCCTCGAACTCACAGGGACCCGTCAGTCTCCACTGGGATCAGAGTCACATCAGTGTAGCTGGTTGTTGTTGACGGGTTTTCCTTCTTCATTTGTTCCACTGTGGCAGAGAAGCCAGGATTGTGCTTTGTGTTTTCTGTCTGAGGATCCCACACGCCCGCTTCCAACACCACACCCACTTTCGGCAGCTTTGTCCATGACTCTGATTGGCTCAGGGTTGCCCCACCCAGGTGAACGCGGAGTCAACCGGCAGCCTTCCTTCCCTAAATGGCCTCCTGCTCTCCCTGGGGACTCAGTTCACTTTCTTTTTGCTTGACTTTGGTTACACCTGTTACCAACCAATCAAAAGTCAGACACGCGTCACGTGTCCTCCCAGAACTTCCCCCTGCTCTTACTAATTAGTCCTCAGTGACCGGCACCTCCCTTCAGCATCTTGTCAGGATGCACCTGCCTGCTCTGCTGGATCTCTCTGTTCCCTGTCACCTCTCTTCTACAGTCTGGTGCCTTATTCTATCGGGGCGCATACTTCTTCGGCTTCAGAGAGTACGTGCAGCTTTATGCAATGCGGGTGGAGGAACGTGATCTCATTTCCACTCTGACCCTCGGACGATGTATTAGTCAGGGTTCTCTAGAGTCACAGAACTTATAGGTGGTCTCTATATAGTAAGGGGATTTGCTGTGATGACTTACAGTCTGTAGTCCAACTCCCCAACAGCGGTCAGCTGTGAATGGAAGTCCAAGGACCTAGCCGTTGCTCGGTCCCACCAGGGTAGTTGTTTCAGCTGGTCTTCTGCAGAAGTAGATTCCAACAGATGTGCTCCTTCTTCCAAGGTCCTTGCGTAGGCCTCCAGCAGAAGGGGTGTCCCAGACTAAAGGCGTGGACCACCACGCCTGGATCTGGGATTTGCTTTGTCCCGGATGACCTTGAACTCAGAGCTCTCCTCGACTCAGTCTTCTGGGATTCACAGTCACTCTGCCTCAAGATCTCCATGCCAAGACCCAGGTCAGAAACTTGTGTCTCCCAGCCTCAAGAGCTGATCACAGGTGAGCCTTCCAATTCTGGACTGTAGTTCATTCCAGTCAAGTTGACAACCAGGAGTAGCCATTACAGAGGGCTCAAGGTTGGAAATGACCCCCACGAGGACATCGATGGAGAGCCTCGAATTGGTAGCTTCCAGGTGTAAAGCCAAGTTCTGAGAGCCCGTGTGAGTCTGGGTAGAACTCTCCTGTCCTCCTGCCTCATGTTTACTCCTGCGCTCTCTTCCCGGCAGCTTGAGGAGCCTCCTCAAATGGTGACAGCTTTAACCTTTGCTCCACACCCACCTCCATAGCCGTGTGCAAGTCACAGCTTCCCTTGTAGGTTTGACTTTGCATAAGTTACGCTGTGTCCCAGACTTCTTCTGCCCAGATCCTGTCTGACAGTCCCCAAGCCCTGATCAAATGTCGGGACGGTGACATCTTCTGCCTCCCCACCCCCACTGTGACTCTCCCTGTGGAACGTAACACGCTCCCGTGTGTCTGTCTGTCTGTCTGTCTGTTTTTCACACTACTTGCCCCTCTAGAACAGTGAAAGCCTATGCCCGGTGCGCCCAACACTTGACACAGTTGTGCTTAATTCTGCCTAATCTGTTCCCACTTCAGCCTGCTCCCACCGCCCTGCACTGGTTTCACCGAGCTGACGTGTGATCAACGGGTCACTTTCTCACTGGAACTAAGCCACACTAGGTGATGCACTCTTCCACCAAGCTGTCTTTGCTTCTGTTTTGAGACAGTCTCTCTAAGGTGTCCAGGCTGGCATT
Organism: Rattus norvegicus; assembly: GCF_021556685.1. Taxonomy (NCBI): domain Eukaryota; kingdom Metazoa; phylum Chordata; class Mammalia; order Rodentia; family Muridae; genus Rattus; species Rattus norvegicus. Next base: position 5,570,813 of record NC_141553.1, on the reverse strand, counting down.
TTACTCATTGTAGCCCAGGATAGCCCTAAACTTGAAATCCTGCTTCCGGCTCCAGTAATTGGGGTTTCAGGCCCGGGTCAGTGAGTGCTTTCCATGCGTGGTGATATTACATCTTATTCATAAAGTCAAGAGTTTGGAAACATCTTTACATCTTAAAGCTGGCTCAAACCACCCCGAGCTGCTGCGAGGCCCTCATTGTTGGAACCTTTCTTTCTCATGGTTATTTAAAGGGTTTGTGCCTCAGAGTTCACAAAGTACATGAGGTTCCGAGACCCCCTCTTCTCCAGCCTCTGACCAAAGTGCCTATTCTAGCAGGCTGAAGCTCATTCCAAGCCGGGTGTGTGTGTGTGTGTGTGTGTGTGTGTGTGTGTGTGTGTGTGTTATGTATGTCTGTGTGTGTGTCTGTGTGTGTATATGTGTGTGTGAGGTTTGTGGTGTGTGTGTGGTTTGTGGTGTGTGTGTGTGTGTGTGGTGGGGTGTGGGGTTTGTGTGTGTCTGTGTGTATGTGGTGTGTGGGTGTGTGGTGTGTGGTGTAGGGTGTGTGTGTGTGCTGTGTGTGTGTATCTGTGTATGTGTAGTGTGGGGTGTGTGGGGTGTGGTGTAGGATGTGTGTGTGTGTGCATGTGTGTGTGTGATGTGTGTGGGGTGTGTAGTGTGGGGTGTGTGTGTGGGGGTGTGTGTGTGTGTGGTGTGTAGTGTGGGGTGTGTGTGTGTGTGCTATATCCAATCCTGCATGATTCTTAGTTGTTGCTGTGTAGAGCCTCTTTTATAAGCAACACCTGTCAATAAAACAAGCCTCTGGACAATGAGCTAAGGCAGGAAATAGGAGGTGGGACACTGGCTGGGAGAGAGACAGATTTCTGGGAAATAGAGGCATGAGAGATTCAAGGCTGAGGGAGAAATGGTTGGGACTGGAGGAGAGGAGGCTAGAATACAGGGGACATTCGCCCAGGAGCGCTGAGGAGATGGACAGACAGAAACCAGCAGGTAACTGAACTCAAGATTGAATAAAGAGGAGATTCTCCCTAGACCCAGAGGATGAAGCTGAGGAGAGGTAACTGACCACGTGGGAAACACAGAATAGAATGACAGGGTAGTAACTTAGGAGCAAGCCAGAGACCGTGGCCTAAGCATTTGTTAATAAATAAATAAATAGTCTCAGGGTCGTCATTCTAGGGGCTGGGAGGAAAAACATAATTTATTCATTTCCTGGAGCCTTTGGTAAGAGGTGGGTCCTGCAAAGGTGCACCCGACCTTGTCCCCCCTCTCCCCTAGGGCCTCCTTGGGTACTGAGGGGAGCAGGTTCTTAAGACCTACAGACCAGTGGTACGCTCTAGGCTAGGAGGGTCCCCTCTCTGCCTCGAATTCCAGGACCCTTACCCATATCTGGGACAGCTGAGGTAGTTAGTAGTAAGTAGGGGAAATTCGAGAAATCCAAAGCCAGAAGAGGAAGGGCCTCTGAGGTGGCATCACTGCTGCCTGTGTCAGAAACCTAAGTTCAAGGAAAGATGAAGGAGAAGCGTTATTCTGCCTTATAGGCCCCCAGTCCCTTTCCTCACAACCACGGTCACTTTATATAGGAGGAAAGTAACATTCAAACGACTTAGCTTGCCAGGGATCAGACGGACAGTGTGACTGGTAAGCTCTGTGTGACGGCTGGATGCCGTAGGCTTTCCCCTGAACCCCTGCACCCCTGCTACCTATAGCAAATGGAGTCACCATGACTGTGGGACACAGCAACAGGGTTGGCAAAGGCCCTTCCCGAACATGACTTCTGTTGGCAGGCTTAGCAGAAACGGACATGGGGTGTCGCTGGAAATTGTCAGGTCCTAGGGTTCCTGGGGAGATCTGAATATGCTTCCCTCACCTGCCTCATCTGGGCCGTCCCCTTATCAGACTCTCTTAGAATATTATGGAAATCCCGGAAATCCCACGGAGCCACCAGGGCTGGCCCTGCCCCTCATCTCCCTTCACACTTAGGGCTCTGCCTCCCACATTTTGGGATTTGGCTCCACCTTGTGGTTCAAGATCACCGCGGGTACTGACTGCCTCCCAGTAGGCGTATAATCCTGGTCTAGGAGACACCTCTTGGTATATCCATTGCCTGAAAACTACCTGCCTACAACAGTCAGACCTAGCTTCCAACTCCCAGCCCCGACTCCTTCTCAGGCCTTTAGCATACGGTTCTATTCCAGGTCCCCTCCTCCACACAACCAGTCAGTCATCAGGACGTCCTACCCACGAGACAGTGTCTCATAGCCCTCCCTCAACACCAGCCTCAGGGTCTATAGTCTTTCTGTCCCTGTTCCGCCACGTCCCTTAGGCGTGGAGGGGGTAATATCAATGTCTCACTTAGGGCTGAGCCATTAGCTGTCACTCATTCCAGAACTTTGACCAGTTGTGAGCATGTCCCGGCCACTGTCCACTATGGAAAGTATCTTCCCTGGCCACAGGCAGAGCCGGTCTGGCAACACAAATGCAGTTAGAAGACAGCTTTGCTCTGACCATTAACTGACGTTAGCAATAAGTTTCCACCAGGGGGCGCCCGCGCCCGAGCGCGTGTATGTGTGGGTGTGGACTAATTGTGAACTTGACACAGCGCAGAGTCAACCCACCGGGAAAACCTCCAGTGACAATTGCCTGGGTCGGAGTGTCTGGTGAGCCTGTCTTGGCAGGGGGCGGGACAGTCCTAGCTGTTGATTGATGGAGGATGGCCCAGCCCCCTGGGACAGGGCCATCCTGAGGCAGTTGCAGTTACATGAGAGCTGTGAGCCAGCAGGCAGCGTGCTTCCATGGTTTCAGTTGGGAGCTTGGGCTTCAGTTCCTGTCCTTACACCCCTCCATGACGGACAGTGGCCTTCGGGTACAAGCGGAAAGAAAGCTTCTTCTTCCCATGTGGTCCCTTCTCTTGATCCTTGTCTTATCACAGCAACAGGAAGAAAAATAGAACAGGAGCTAAGAGCGATGACAGTCGCCGCCCTCTCTTGAGCGCTTCTCGGGGCTTCTTGGCCAGCAACACGCAGGGAGATAACCCGCATTTAGCAATGGGATTTCGGCTTAGAGATCTGTGGTTTCTGAGGGTGTCATCATTCATCCCTGAGTGGTATGCAAACCCTTCAAAAATTAATTGTATCTTCTAGTCAGCTCATTAAGTGATTGTATTATTATTATAATTGTTATTATTATTATTATTATTATTATTATTATTATTATTAACAACGTTTGTTTTTTGGGACAGGGTTTCTCTGTGTAGCCCTGCCTGTCCTGGAACTTGATTTGTAGACCAGGCTGGCCTTGAACTCACAGAGATCCACCTGTCTCTGCTTTCCTACGGCCAGGCTCACACCCCACCCGTAAAGTCTTCTCATTTCCCTCATGCCCCCCCCCCGCCCCTGCGCCATTCTCATTTTAATCTTTTTAGACCTATTACTTCCCCCTTTTCATATCACGTAAAAGTTCTCCTATCCCTCTCCCCAGGAACCCTCCCGGTGCCCACAGAGAACATGTCAGATCCCCTGGGACTAGATTGGTTAGGAGTTGCCATATGGGTGCTGGGAACTGAATCCTAAGTTTACGGAAAAGCAGACAGTGCTGTTAACTGCTGAGCCATCTCTCCAGACCCGTAGATATTTATTTAAATTGTACATGCATATAAATACAAGTGTATATAAATACCAAAAGAGGCCAGAGCCCTGTGGAGCTAGAGTTACAAGCTGCCCAGTGTGGGTGCTGGGAATTACACTGGGGGTCATTGCAAGAGCAGCAGACCTTCTCCTACTGAGCCATATCCTAGTTATGAGTCCGAGACGAAGACGAAGGTTTGTTCTACTGAGATTGGGTCTCATGGTGTATCTCTGGTTGGCCTGGAACTCTCCAGGTAGACCATTCTGAACTGGAATTCAGAGATCCTCTTGCTTCCACCTCTCATGTCCTGGTATCAAAGACGTGGGAGGCCATTTCCAGACCGAACACAGCTTTTTTAAAGTATAGTACATCTTTCCCATCTTGGTGGTTTTCTGAATGTTGTTGGCATCCCTTGAAACCTTTTGCTTTCGCCTATAAGCTTACTAAATAGGGACTTTCCTTCCTTCTGTTTAATCTGGCTAACGGTTTGTCAATTTTGTTTATCTTTTCAAAGAACCAACTCTTTGTTTCTTTGTTTCGGTTTTCATTCCTGCTTGTTTCTCCTCTACCTTTGGATTTGGTTGGCTCTTGTTTCCCAATGTTTTTTTTTTTTTCCTTTTCTTTTTTTCGGAGCTGGGGACCGAACCCAGGGCCTTGGGCTCGCTAGGCAAGCGCTCTACCACTGAGCTAAATCCCCAACCCCGGTTCCCAATGTTTTAAGGTTCATTATGTTGCTTGGGACCAGGAAGCAGATTGGAAACCTTCCCAACCAGCTGGCCTCCATCGGGTACCCAAAATTTTGTGTTTTCATTTTTTTTCTCCTGTTCTAGTACTTTAATTTTTTTCTTCATTTCTTCAGTGACCTACTCATCCACTCTCCCAGTTGTTTTTTTTTTTTTTCTGAAGCTTTTCTTGTGGTTGATTTCTAACTTCTTTCTAGAATAGAATACAGATGGTAAACAGGAAACGATTTGCTTCTCTGTACATGTGTAGACTTTCTACTTTAGAGTAAGTCGCGTAGCCGGCTGAGAAGAATTGAGTTCTGTGGTGTTTGGGTGGGGTGTTCTATAGTTGTCCTTCAACTCTTTTGCCTGGATGACCTGTCCCTTGTCGGCAGTGGGGTATTAAGTCACCCACTTTTTTTTTTTTTGGTAGTACTTGTTTTGGGAAACCGAGAGTACTTCTGTTTTTCACATTTAGAGTTGGGATACCCACTTGATGGATGGTTCCGTGCATCAGCACCAAGTGATCTTCCTCATCCCTTCTAATGGGTTTAGTTCGGAGTCTTGTTTGGTCAGATGTTAGAGCAGGAACCCCTTTGCTTGGGGTACCCATGCCCATCTTTCCTGCTTGATGCTGGAGTGTGTTCCTTGCATGCAGCAATGGAGGAGGAGGTCCTGTGCTCTCCCTCTGCAAAGTCTGTGCCATTTGATTGGTGAACCGAGACCGCTACCATCCAGTTATTTAAAGGCACGTGCTAATTGTCATTTTGCTGGTTTTGTAGTGTGTGGTGTTTTCCCAATCCCCATGTACTACTATTAAGGCATCTCCATTTTTATTTTATTTTATTTTTTATTTATTTATTTTGGAGCTGGGGACGGAACCCAGGGCCTTGTGCTTGCTAGGCAAGCGCTCTACCACTGAGCTAAATCCCCAACCCCTTCTCCTTTTTAAAAAAAATCTTGGGGGTTGGGGATTTAGCTCAGTGGTAGAGCGCTTGCCTAGGAAGCGCAAGGCCCTGGGTTCGGTCCCCAGCTCCGGAAAAAAAAAAGAACAAAAAAAAAAAATAAATAAATAAATTTTTTTAAAGAGATAGGCATTTTTAAAAATTTATTTATTTAACATATATACTGTCGCTGTCTTCAGACACACCAGAAGAGGGCATCAGATATCATTACAGATGGTTGTGAGCCACCATGTGGTTGCTGGGATTTGAACTCAGGACCTGTGGAAGAGCAGACAGTGGTCTAACCACTGAGCCATCTCTCCAGCCCCCCCCCAAAATCTTTTTTAATTTGCATACAATACATCCCAACCGAAGTTTTCTTGACCTCCACTCTCCCTTGAACCCTAAATCTATTACTCCTCCATACCAAACATGGCACAAACCCTCCTATCAAGGCTGAACAAGGCAACTCGGTAGGAAGAAAACGGTCCCAAAAAAAGTCAGAGATGCCCTCACTTCTGACGTTAGGGGTTCCACCAGAACACCACCCAACCATGTATGCAGAGGGCCCGGCTCAGACCCACAGAGTCCATGAGTGTCGCCCCAGTCTCCGTGAGCCCCTACGAGCGAGCCCTGCCGAGTTGGTTCTGTGGGCCATGTTCTCATAGGGCGTCTTCCTAATTTGCCCCTTAGTCTCTTCAATGCCCTCCTTTTCTGTTCACAGTGCTCTAACGCCCTCCGTGGAGCTGTCTGTGTGGTCATAACGATCTTCAGTCCGCTTTTGACAGGGGAAGTTTCATTTCTTCCCCCAGTTATGACTTTGTTTGGTGTAGTTGCCTAGGTTGGCTGCTGCGGTCTCTCGGAACTCGAAACTCCCCTCTCGAGGCGTTCTGGCTTTCAGTTTCCATTGGAAAAGAAGTCTGCTGCTAGCTGACGGCGCGTGATACGGTGGTCCTCCTCTCTTCCAGATTTCAATATTCGTTCTTTGATCTATTCAGTGATTTGACCACCACCGGATTTTCTTCTTTCCTTTATTTTAGTTGGTTCTGTCATTCCCATATATTATGGGACGGGGTGTCCTTTCCCTCTAGAATTGGATTTTTTTTTTTTTAAAGATTTTACTGAAGATACTTTCTATGCTTTTGGCATGGAATTCTCCTCCTTTATGTCCACAGTTCATGGTCTGGTCTTTTCCTGGTGTCCCAAGATCTCACTTGTCCTACTCAGGTGATTTTTTTTTTAAGATTTATTTATTTTGGGGCTACAGTGTACTTATGTATAATAAATAAATAAATCTTTTAAGATTTATTTATTTCATGTATGTGCGTACACTGTCACTGTCTTCAGACACACCAGAAGAAGGCACCGGATCCCATTACAGATGGCTGTGAGCCACCATGTGGTTGCTGGGATTTGAACTCAGGACCTCTGGGAGAGCAGTCAGTGCTCTAACCACTGAGCCACCTCTCCAGCCCTGTTGAGTTGTTCTAATTTCCTGATTCAGTGGTTTATGTTCCCTTGGGATCCATTCACCAGTTCATTCCTGAGCTGTAAATTCCCTGCGTGGGTTATTTTTGTATTAATCATTCCATTCCTTTACACCTCCAATGATATCCCACTTCCCAGTTTCCCCTCCACCAATCCCCATCCCACATCTGCCCCCCTCCCTACCCTTTTCCCTGTATGAGAGTGCTCCCCTGCCTACTCACACTCTCCCTCCCCACCGCTCTCTCCCTCCCCTCCACTGGCTCCAGAGCCTCCCCAAGATCAAGGGCCTCCCCTCCCGTTGCTGTCAGGCAAGGCCATCCTCTGCTACATATGTATCTGGAGCCATGAGTCCTTCCAGATACACTCCTTGGTTGGAGGTCTAGACTCTGGGAGAACTGTGTGGTCCAGCCAGACTATGTTGTTCTTCTAATGGGGTTGCAATCCCCTTCTGCTCCCCCAGTCTCCCCCACCAGCTCCCCCACGAGGTTCCCTGAACTCAGTCTGATGGTTGGCTCCAAGCATCCACATCTGCATTGGTCAGGATCCATCCGTCACACCAGGTTCCTGTCAGCAAGCACCTCATGACCACGGCAACAGTGCTGAGTTTGGTGTCTGCAGACAGGATGGATCCCCAGGTAGGGCAGTCCCTGGTTGACCCATCCTTCAGTCTCTGTTCCTTTTTTTTTTTTTTTTTGTCCCTGTTCTTCCCTTTGGACAGGAACATTTCTGGGTTAAAAACTTTGAGATGGGTGAGTGGTGCCATTCATCCCTTGACTGGGGGCTGTGCCTATCTATCTGCTAGAGGGGGTCTCTACAGGATCTGCCTCCCCCTTCTCTGTGTATTTTGGTTAAAGTCATCCCCATTGGGTCCTGGGAGCCTCATGTTTCCCTGGTGTCTGGGACCCTCTGGTGGCTGCCCCCCCCCCAGTTCCTCATCCCCCCGCTACATAGTTTTATTCGATTTCCTGGCCCTCTGTACCTCTCTCCCATCTCCTCTAGATCCTGATGTTGCCACCCTTCCTTCCTCCCCCCCTTTCTCCCTCCCCGGTCCCCCTTTCCCTCCACCTCCCACAATCATCCTGTTTCCCCCTCATGCAGGACTGAAGCATCCACACCCTGGTCTTCCCTCCTCCTGAGCTCCCTATGTTCTGAGGGTTGTATGGTGGGCATTGTGGGCTTTTGGGCTAATATCCACTTACCACTGAGTGCATACCATGTGTGTTCTTTTGTGTCTGCGAATTTCAGGAAGTCATTGATTTTAATGGCTGCATAGTACTCCATTGTGTATATGTATCCATTCTTCTATTGAGGGATCTGGATCGCGGTTGTTTCCAGCTTCTGTCCATTATAAATGAGGCTGCTATGAATACAGTGGAGCATGTGTCTTTGTTATATGTTGGAACATCTTTTGGGTATATGCCCAAGAGTGGTATAGCTGGATCTTCAGGTAGTGCTATTTCCAATTTTCTGAGGAACCACCAGACTGATTTCTTTTTTTTTTTTCCGGAGCTGGGGACCGAACCCAGGGCCTTGCGCTTGCTAGGCAAGCGCTCTACCACTGAGCTAAATCCCCAACCCCTAGACTGATTTCTGAAGTGGTTTTACCAGCTTGCAGTCCTACCAGCAATGGAGGAACATTCCTCTTTCTCCACATCCTCGCCAGCATCTGCTGTCACCTGCATTTGAGCTTAGCCGCCCCGAATGGATTTATAACCATTTTGAATTCTTTCTGAAACTTTATGTAAGTAGATCTCATTAGGGACCGCTATTGTGAATAGGTAATTTGGGGAGGGGCATACTGTGTTGACTTTTAGCTATTTTTTTTAATTCTCTTGCCTTTAATTTCTTCCACTAGTTATTAAATATGCACATGAAATCCTTTTCCTGCAACCAGCTTCTGTTTCTCCTCCTTCCCCCTCTCCCCCTCCCCCTCCCTCTCCTCCTTCTTTCCTTAGACAGGATTTCTTTGTGTAGCTTTGGTTGTCCTGGAATTAGCTGGCCTTGAACCTACAGAGATCTGCTTGGCTCTGCCTCCCTAGTGCTAGGATCAAAGGTGTGCACACCACTGTCCGGCCTAACTCCTTTTCCAATTAGAAAAATCATCAAGATTAACAAAAGAACAACAATAGCAACGGCAATAATGTTCCCCCCAAAAAATGTCACTAGAACTTCATACCTCAATCCCAAAGGAGAATTTCCCCTCAAGGACCTCATTCCGTTTGCGCCTCCCCTTCCTAAGCTACACTCATTCAAATTGGGCTTTGTGACACATTCCGGCAGTACGAAGTACGCAACAGTCTTTGGCAGATTCTGTATTTAAAAGGGACGGAGGGGGGCTGGAGAGGTGGCTCAGTGGTTAGAGCACTGACTGCTCTTCCAGAGGTCCTGAGTTCAAATCCCAGCAAGCACTTGGTGGCTCACAACCATCTGTAATGAGATCTGATGCCCTCTTCTGGTGTGTTTGAAGACAGCTACAGTGTATTCATAATAAATAAATAAATAAATAAATAAATAAATAAATAAATAAATAAATAAATAAATCTTAAAAAAAAAGGGGGGTGGAGGGGTGGGGACGAAAGACCAGGTAAAACCTCCGGCAGCCAAATCTGGTATCCTTACTCTAGAACTCACAAGTGGAAAAACTGATTCCTGCAAGTTGTCTTCAACTTCCACAATCACCATCACACACACACACACACACACACACACACACACACACACACGTGTGTCCTCTTAAATTTAAAAATGTAGACAGACCTGTGTGTATCTCTATCCCCCACGAGCCCCGCCCCCACCCTGACTCTCGTGGGGGCGGGGTTTCCGGGGGCCTCGTCTGAGGTGTTTGCTCATATCTCCAGGGCATCACCAGAAGTTCTGATACAGAGCATAACTTTGAAATCAGTCACATGCCTGGCAGGCAGGTCTGTAAACCCAGCTGCTCGGGGAGGCGGAAGTAGTGGAGAAATCACAGGAAGTTCAAAGCCAGCCTGGGAACTGTGGGAAGAGCCTACTTCGGAACAAACTGGGGCTGCTTTTCTCCTACAAGATACCTAGCAACAACAGCACGCTGCTAGACCTCTTTCTCTGCTTGCACTTCCTCTCAGCTTCCTGGACAATGCACACCCTTTGTTTAGATTGCAGTGCCCTCTAATGTTCCGGGCAGCTGCCTTTGTACTGCCCACAGCAGCCTTGGCTGCCCCTGCCCTCCGCTTCCCCAGCTGTTCCGTGAAGCCGCCTGGGTTGCTTGTTCTTTCCCGCCCTGAGTTTTCTCTGGGACACTCAGCTGAAGACAATGGGGAAATCACAGTCGAGTTCTGCGGCGCTGAGAGAGTAAGTGCTGAGTTAGCCCAAGAGGCAGGCGATGAGCTTTGTGACGACCGTCACTTGGTGAAAACGGGTCCAGAGCAAAAGTACAGAGTACACAGAAGCTTAGAGAGTTCTCAGGACTAGGTTGCAGGTCAGACATCAAGGATTTGTGGGAGAGGCAAGGAGCGTTAACCACAGGTACAACCAGAAGATGGAAAGCATGTACGGTGGGCAGCAGTACACTTTCTCAAATCAGGAATGGAGGACCGAGCGGCACACGAGTGCTTTTCACTTGCACTTGGCACACATGTGTGATCCTACACTTACACTTGGCACGCACATGATCTTACTCTTTCTTATACTTGGGTCACATGTGATCCTCCACTTGCACTTGTCACACTGTGGTCTTCCTTGGGAGGTAAGAGCTGAGTGACAACTTAGATGGGCGAGACCCAGCCTGACGGGGGAACAAGGGAGAAAACAAGGCAGGGTCACTAGGCTGTAGCTCACACGATGAATACGGGCTCTAGGATTAACAACTGACTGTAGAGGTGCTCATGTACGTAGCGGGTAAGTAAGCACGTGGGAATGCTTATTACATAGGTGACTTGCTAGGTTAGGGATGTACCTCAAAGATACCTGGTCTAGCCACGTGAGGGCCAGGGCTGGGGGTACAATGCATCAAGGGACATGTTTGAAAAGCAGGCCTTTTTGGACATGCTGAGCGTTAGCGACCCTGGGAACACTAGCGTCAGGCAGAGGAACTGTAAAGTCCTGTAAGACAGACTGGAGAGTTGCTCAGTGATCCCGTGAGAGTTATGCAAGGTGTTCCAAGGAACATCTTACCAAAGCTGAGCTCTCTCCAGCAAGGGCCCAAGCAATGAGGGACAAAGCCTAAGGCCTTATCTATGATCCCCCACAGTACAAGAGTGAAGGCTCCTGCTAAAACATGGAAATGAATGAAGATTCAAGTGGAAGTCACAGGCATGACCAACAGATGGCACCAAAAATCCCAGTCTTGGGTAAGTACCTCAGTGTATGCCAGCACAGTGGCCCCTCCTCAGTCAGACCAGCCTTCTACTGCTGGAAATTTTTTTTTAAAAGTCTACATACTTTCTGTTTTAATGGAGTGAAATTAGCCCCGACCTGCTGCTTCGACCCCAGTAGCTGTAACTACAGACACTTATAGGTCTCCCAGCTCACTTTCAGTGCAGTAAGCCCAATGCAGACGGTACAGATTCTGGAGCCAATTCTGCCTTGTCAAAATCCTACCCCCAAATAGTGTTGACTTCCGGCAAGCTGCATCTTGCCCCCCCCCCCCCATCTATTAAGAGAGGTTATTACAATACATACCTCATCTAAGGTTACCATAACGACCAAATCGTTTTTGGCACACACTAATTCCTCGTGAACTATCAGGAGGAAAAAATATAAACCTGGCTGAGATACCTGCTTTATAGAGCTACCACTCAGGCAATGTGGGCGAGCACTGATCTTCCATTTTCTCCTGCTTCAGCCTGATTTTACTCAAGCTGTTCTGCCATCTCTAGTTCCCCCTTTTCTGATCACAGAAACCTTACTCCAGTCACATCGTGTTTTGCACTGTCCTGTGTACACAGAACAGACCAGCAGCACTAGAAGGGAATATTCAGGCCTTGCAGGTGGGGCCCTTAAGACTAGTTCCACCCACACCTTGGCCACCTTAGAGCCACTGATCCTTCAGGCCAACCTACCCTTTGGTCCCCACTGCACCAGCAGTTCCAAACAGCCCTGGTGCTTGTCCTGGGAGTTTTCCAATCTGGACCATGAGGGCTGGACTGGGTAGACAGCAGGTACTAGCTCCTTCCCAGTGCCAGGCTGACCTGAGCCGAGAAGTAACCGATATGGGAAGTACAACTCCAAACCAGCACAGAAGGAAATACTCAGTGTCCCTCTAATCAACCCCAGCCTGCTTACCTATCAAAGTGCTCTAGAAACCAAGATGAAGACCCTACACATAATAAAATGCCTTTTTGACCAGTTGGGGAGGGATGTTACTCAGGAGATACACTGACCAGAGTGCAGCACAGGTTTAGAGACCCGTTTTGCAATCCATGGATGACGGCCCGGGACTCCTTTCAAACTGCTTTAAGGCTGTTCTCCATGTGTTCTAGATTATGCTTGAAGTGAACCTAGCTTAGTCTATGAGCAGAGCTGTGGGGTTAAACCTTACCTTTGCTCCATTCCATTTACCTTCAGTTGTTAAACCCGTCACAACCCAGGGAAATTCTCTAGACTTGTTCTTAGGTCTAGAACTCACCAGCTTAGTTCTTTCCTGCACAGGAAAACCACCCTCAGCAGGATGTCTGTAAGCGGTTTCAGGACAGCTACAACAGTCTTCCTCATCACTTATCTGCCTTCAGGTATACTTTGCTCACTTGTGGCAGAATTAGCTATCACTATTTTGGACACTGCTCCATTTCCTTTTGTACACTATGCTTCCTGCCCCACTGTACTAAAGCCTCATGTCCATACATCATAGAGCTATGGACTTGAAACATAAGACATGACTTATAACCTAGTTGAAACTTGACCTGCTAAGCCATCCACTCACCTAGTCACCAGCACATATTCAGTAGCACAGCAAATGCTTAGAACCACCTAGACAGCAGTCCTTGTCCAGCATGTTTAAGGCTCTGGGCTCAATTCTTAGCCTCTAAATATAGACCTAGGGGCCAAGTGAGGGTACGGCTAATGGTGGATGCCCAGCACTGCATTGAGCAGAGCAGTCCCCACCCAACCCAGCACTAAATAGTTGACCCAGTCAGTAATGCTCAAAACAATCTTATTTCTTTTGAATCACCTTGAACACAGAAACAAATCTCACTAAGAAAACCAACTCAAAACTTCAATAATATTTTCTTTATTTACAAGTTAGAATCAAGAAAGAAAAGACAGTCTGGGGGCCAACTGGAGAGGTGACTAAAATCCCCAGGCCCCAAATGGAGTGGAAGTAAAGGGAAGAGTAGAAAAAAAAGTCAATGTAAAAAAACAAAAAGAGCTCCCTCTTCTTCCCTCCCCATGGAGGCTGGAGGGCGGACCACGGCGCTACACCCCCAGCCTTACCACCTAGCTTAAATAAATTAAAACCTCAAAACAGGGCCCTTAGAAGTGAACAGGACAGCTGCAGCTCAGGGGGCTTGGTGCCAGGCATATGCCCACACCCACCCATACCCTTGCCCCACCCCCATCATCCTCAACAGGGACATCACACCCAACAGGGCTAGGAATTCAATCTTATTTTGTCCGTGTCCCTGCATTCCTCCCCACTGCAGAGCCAGCTCTCCTATGGAGGGGTGAGATGAAGAAGCGTCACAGCAAGGGAAAAGTGGGGAAGGGTGGTACAGGGGTCCGGTCCTGCGGAGCCTTCCTGCCCCATCTGGCCTGGCCCTTAGCCCGAGTCTGAATCGCTGGTGTCTGAAGAAGATGAGGACGAGGAGGAGGAGCTGGAGTCTGAGCTCGAACTAGAAGCACTGAGACGGGACACTGCCACTTGCTGTGCAGATGACTCTGTCTTCTCACTCGCTGTAAGGCAAAGTTAAAGGTAGATGTGACATTTTCATTTGTCAACAGAACACTTGCCTACTAGTCACAAGGGCTAGCTCTCAGTTCAAGTCCTGTATTCAACTTAAAGGAGAGGAAGGGTGAATACATTCACAGTGGTCCAAGATACCTTTCTTGGGGGGTTTTTTGGTGGAGTTAAGCTGTCCACTGACATCCTGCAGTCGCTTCTCTAGTTCCCGCTTCTTCTCCAAAGCCAGTTCCTCCTTTGTTTTCCCCACAGGTTTTCTAATAGCTGGAGGGAAAAAAAAAAATCAGGATTCACTTTACTGCCTAAGTCTTTCCAGAGTTGCCAACTTCCTTTTCTGAACGAAGCAGCCCATTCATTTGGGATGTTGCCTGCCAAAAATACACATGCATGCACACACCAGACCCCCACACCCTTGCTGCCCTCAATACCTGTGGAGCAGTGTTAACTGATGGATATAATCTGATACTCACTATAGGGCTTCCGGGGTTTCTTTCGAAGGCAGGATAAAACGTATCGTTCAAGCTCCCTAAGTGTGGACGGCTTGAGTGTTTCAAAATCAATCTCAATTTCTTCTGGATTTGAATCACGTAGAGAAGGCTCTCTGGCTTGGATGATATGTACAACTCGACCCAGCTTTTCCCCAGGTAACTTATTGATATCCAGGCTTAGCTGTCTCTTTTCATCATAACTCATGGGCCTGCTTTCTTCCTCCTCCTCCGAATCATAGCCAGTGGGAAGGACAGGTGGGGCAGTCTTCTGAGCCTTTTTAGGCAGCCTATGGGCAATGGGAAATTGTCAGTAATGAGTTTCCACCACGCAGAAGCTGGCTTATACAATACACTAAGACACTATCTTAAATCCTTACTTGTTGCTACTTCCTGCAGAAGTCCCGAAGCCAGGATGGCTGAGTGTAGTAGCATTGCTACCCCCACCACCTGCTTTCTTAGATTTCTTGGGCTGAAGTGGGCGAGGGGCCCTAGGCCCCTTATCATCTTCATCAATCCCAATTCGGCCACGATGTTTCTCTGCCTTCCGTTTCTTTTTTTTTTCCTTTTTCTCTCTCTTCCGCTTGGGTTTAGATATCGGGCCCTGGGATAGGGCAGCCAGTTGTTCATGAACTGCCCGAAGCTACACACGAGAAAGGTGAAGTAATTAAAACCAAGAAACAATTGAGATCAACAGTCTAAGCTCTCGCCCAATTGAAGACCACAACGTGATCACTTACCTGCTCTTGCAGCTCTGCCAGGCGATGAGCCCTTTCTTCCTCGGAGTCTGAGCTTTCACTCTCTTCCTCCTCATCTTCCTCATCCTCTTCCTCCTCTTCCTCAGAGGAGCTCTCACTGCTACTTTCCTCACTGGAGGACTCTGAAGAGGATTTGGCCAACCCGGGAGGCAAGGCAGTAGAGACAGGTAAAGGTCCTGGTTCCAGTGGCTCATCTGGCATCTTGGCATAGCGGAACTCAAACACATCCTAGAAAGACAGGCAGACTCAAAAACTGTTTAATGCCCAGCACCCAGCACACTAGCTCCAACTTGATAAAAGAATTAAATTCTACAAGTTTTAGCTGCACAGCAAAAACTAAATAAACCTCTCCCTATAAGCAGTGGAGTAAACCCCAACCTTCACACTCACCTGTAACTTCCGGGCCATAGCCACGACATCGTGGTCTGGAGGATTGTACTTATAGCAGTTGGAGAACATGAGCCGTACATCAGCAGCAAACTCCTGTGCATCCCGGTAATCGCGGTTCTCCATCTTCCGCTGCAGAAGGAGGCAGCATGAGAAGCTGCACAGGCAGTCTCTCATCTTTCCCTGCCAACCCGACTCAAAGAGCAGCCCTCTCTTGAAACAAGTGGGGATGACCTTAAGGATCTGTGCCCTGGGGCTCAAGTTTGAAGTCCAAGGATTTGGGGTAGGTTTGAAGAAATATCTATGTCTAGAAGAAAACATTTCTAAGTGACCAAGGCCATCTCCTCCCATCATCACATTTCCCTAACCCGACTCTTATCCTTACTGTGAAAAGCCAAGCATGTGACCTTGTACAACTTTTTAAGACACACAGAATGGAAAACCACCATGTTCCCATAAGGAGAGGTGGATTGCTCTATTGGTCCCTAGGCTCCAACCACTGCCCAAGCATCCCATCTGCCCCATGCA